>NC_034591.1:18076695-18087986 GCF_900095145.1 Mus pahari
AAAAAAAAAAAAAAAAGAAAACAAAGAGTTCATTCACCAGGAGAAAAATATTTCAAAATTATATAACTAAAAAGAAACAAAGGGAAGTTACTGTATCCTGGAATATATAAAGAACTCTTATATCTAACATTTAAAAAGACATATTAATAAAAAAATGGATAAAGACACTAAGATGTAGTTCAATGTAGGACACTTGTTCATCATTAACAAAGTTCTAAGTTCAATCACAAATACCAAGAGAGTAGAGGATGAATATTTCTAAAGAACATACATGAATGATCAAAACACAAAATGATATTCAGTCATATATCACTTGGCTATTTTGTTAACTTGACATAATCAAGGATCACATGGAAAGAGTGTCTCAACGAGGAACTGTATACATCAAGCTGGACTGTGGGTGTTCATGGAAGGGAATGTCTTGATTATGTTATCTCTGAAGAAAGACCCAGGCCACGATGGGTGGCACCATTCCTTAGGCAAGAGATCCTGACCTCTTAAAAGAACAGAGCAAGTGGCACACTAACAGGCATGCATGCCTTTATCTCTCTCTGATGCTGACTGTGTACATGATATGATTACCTGCTTCAAATTTCTGCCTTCATTTCCCTTAACTTGGAATTATAATCTAAAATAAGCCCTTTCTCCCTAAGTTGCTTTATGTCAGGGAGTTTTATCATAGCAACAGAGATGAAAATAGAACAGGCGTTCAGGAAAGGGAGATCCACATTGCAATGAGCTGCATCCTACGCCAAGACAGCTATAATAAAATACCCAGCATTAGCAAATGTTAGGGAGGATGGAGACATGGGCCTTCACACACTGCTGATGAGAAGACAACGTGGCTATTTCATACAACATTCTGGAAACTCCTTTAAAATTAAAGGGAAGGGACTTGGAGAGCTGGCTCCACACTTAAGAGCACTTGACTGCTCTTCCAGAGAACCCAGGTTCAATTCCCAGCACCCAGATGGCAGCTCATGACTATTTGCAACTTCAGTCCCAGAGGACCTAATGTCTCACTCTGGCTTCTATGGACACTGAACACTGGTGTGTGAACATACATACAGGCCCAACACCTGCACATATAAAAATAACAGATGAAATGTTTTAAAAAGGGGCTGGAGAGATGGCTCAGCGGTTAAGAACACTGACTGCTCTTCCGAAGGTCCTGAGTTCAATTCCCAGCAACCACATGGTGGCTCACAACCATCTGTAAATAGATCTGGCGCCCTCTTCTGGAGTTCTGAAGACAGCTACAGTGTACTTACATAGAATAAATAAATCTTAAAAAAAAAAAAAAAGAAATGTTTAAAAAAAAATTTTTTTTTCCTGAGACAAGGGTTTCTCTGTATAGCCCTGGCTGTCCTGGAACTCACTCTATAGACCAGGCTGGCCTCCAACTCAGAAATCTGCCTGCCTCTGCCTCCCAAGTGCTGGGGTTAAAGGCGTGCGCCACCACTGCCTGGCGCTCTCCTCTCTCTCCTCTCTCTCTCTCTCTCTCTCTCTCTCTCTCTCTCTCTCTCTCTCTCTCTCTCTCAGAGGAAATGGAGCGGGTGAGAAGGCTAAGTGAGTAGGGCCCTGCTACAACCTGATGTCCTAGACCCAATCTTGACCCTGAGGCCCTTACGATGGAAGGAGAGAACGCCTACAGGCTTTCTCTTACCCTCCACACATACAACAGCACCACTTCCAATCAATATATCAATCAATCAATCAATCAATCAATCAATCAGTGCAATTTTTTAAAAAAGGTTAGACATCATTAACACATGATTCAACAAGTCTGCTCCTAGGTATACACAGATATAAAATATCTCCACATAGAATCTTGTCCAAGATGTTCCCCGAAGTACTATTATCCACAGTAAATAATGTGTAGAAGAAATCCAAATATCTATTCCTGTCAAGCAGATAACATGTAGACTTACAATGAAATATTATTCCAAAATAGTAAGAAATGAAGTGCCGAGAGAGCCTTTTACTGCACAGCAGTTCGCAAAAGACACCACTCACTAAGACCATAGGGTCTATGATTTTACCTTGAAACAGATATCAAAAATAAACAGTTACACAGGCAAAATAAAATTGCTGCAAAGAAAGGGGATAAGACTGAGATGCCTATGTTAGGTGGTGATTTTAAGCTAGTCGCTTAGCATTGTCTAACAATTACATTACATGAAAAGTATACAACTTATTGCACCACATAGGACCTTTTAAAAGATAAGCATTTCTTCCAACACTAGACTTACCTACTGCATTCATCAACTCTGCACTGGGCTTTGCAGACATTCTTGTGCTAGCACAAGCGGAGGGCCCTAAGTCACCCTTGCGGTAAGTCAAAAGCCCAAGCTCCTTAGCTCACTCAGACTTCTGCTCTTCCCTCTTTTCACGGAGAAATACATATGTGAACTGTACATCTGACGGGGATGTTTACAGCTCAGATGGCAACTGATACACATTTGAAAATATGGTTCAATAATCTTCAATCAAAATTCAAAGAGGAGTTCCAGATGAAGTTCTTTGGGTAGTACTAATATTTCAGCAAATTTCACATAAAATAAAATCATCTCTCTCTTCTTCCTCATATAGCCTCCATCTAGATGAAGGGTTAGCTTAGGCAGTATCCAGTCGGCATTTCTACTTACAGACACATCAGCACAATGCACACACTTGCTCCCGAAATCGCCTGTTAAGGGTTAATACTAGGTAAAGCAACAAGCTAGGCAAGAAAAGCATCATTTCGTTTATTCCTCTCCAATGAAAATGGAATTTCTATTCTTCTTATATATCAACATATGTATGTGTTGCTGTGGCTCTCAGCATAGGAAACCTTGCTCCTCTGTGAATGGGAGAGCTGTGAATGTAAAATGTGACAAAGCTCTATGGCCAAGGAAACGTGGCTTGACTGAACAACTCAGAACTAAACAACCAACATGTTCTTTATTTGGTAACAGGAAATGGTCAAGCTGTCCTGGAAGAAAACAAATAGCCATCTGTGAATGGCCACTAGGGCCACAAATCAGGTAAGTAACTGCCACAATGTCTGAGTGACAATGTCCCTAGCTGTCTGCTGAAAGGACAGCAGGGCAACAAAGACCTCCACCCTACGTACTAAAGAAATAAGCTCACAGACTCTTGAGTTTCGGGAGTCCTGAGGCACTTGAGAATTGCAGACTCAATCCACACCTTCATGTTGCTCCAAGAACACAGCCAAGGGCACCCTCCTCTCCAGTATAAAACTAAGTTGGTGAATGCACATGGCCTGAAGAAGCTGTGTGTGTTATCTGCTACTCAGCAAAAGTTCCTCAAAATGCACCACAGCAGCTCGTGTACAAATGAGAAGACTGGGGTCCATTTAACATACATGAAAGGACAAAAAGGCCTCCACTGGGTAGGCAGGATTGAATTAGTGCTCTTTCAGACTCTGGCAGGTTTAAGTCTGAACAGAAAAACAACAATTCGTTTCCATATGTAGAAGTGCTAGCCTCTCTACTGCCCAAGAACATTGTTTCGTAGCACGTGCACGGTGAAGACGTCAGGGAACCAGACTGCTTCTCAGCTCATCTATGTTTTAGCCCCAAAAGTCGGTTGTTTGGGAGCCAGAGAAACAATCCAGCAATTAAAAAGCATTAGCTGTTCTTTCAGAGGACCCCGGTTCAATTTCCAGAGCTACATGGCAGCTCAGAACAGCGAAGGGATCTAACTCCCTCTTCTGGCTGCCAAGGACACTGCACACAAGTGGCACACACACATACATCCAGGTAGAACATCCATAGACATAAAACAATAATTTCTGGGCAATGGTGGTGCACACCTTTAATCCCAGCACTCAGGAGGCAGAGGCAGGCATATCTCAATGTTCTAGGCCAGGGCTATAAAGAGAAACCCTATCTCAAAAAACCAAAGGGATGGGGGTTTGTGTTGGGGGAGAAGGGGAGAAAGAACCTGTAAGTGACTGCTTCATGCTGCTCAGGAACATGCACATTTGCCACTTTAACTGAGCTTCCGCGAACTCCCATAAGCCTTAAACCTAAAGATACCTATAAATTCTAGTAAAATTACTTCAATGAATTGCAAATATAATTTATTTTCTATACTCTGAGATAATTCAAAATGCACACAGAAAATAAATGAAATCCTAGAGTGCAGTAGACGATGTGTAGCCAGCCAACACGGAAACTGAATAAATTAAGGTCGCAGTCCAGGGGTCCTTCCTTCTCCAGTTCAGGCCCTCAGAGTCACGTATTCTCTGGTAGCAGTATAATATGGGCAGAACAGACCATTTCTATAACCAAATTCTGGGATCTCCTGATATATTCAATACTATGATTAAGCCATAAAGATTTACACTTTTCTCTATGGTTTGTTTGAAATAACTTGAAGTTTTAAACTAGACAGTAAAATGGTAAATAACAACCTGAATACCTTTGCCTCAGCACATCTCCTTACTGAAACGCATCCTAGCGATAAACAGTGAAACGAAAGCATCACAACAGCAACCAACAGAAGAACTGCATTATCATACAACACTATAGCCACACAACAGAAGAACAGCATCATCTTACAACACTGTAGCCACACAACAGAAGAACAGCATCATCATACAACACTGTAGCCACACAACAGAAGAACAGCATCATCATACAACACTGTAGCCACACAACAAAACCACCACAAGGAATTAGGCAAATCCTATCATAACAGTAATGGAGAGGCTGAGGCAGGAGGACTGCTCTAAGCTGGAGGCAAAACAAGAAATAGTGATACTCTGCCTCAAGAAAAGGGGAGAGGAGGAGGAGGAAGAGGAGGAAGGCAAGGAAGAGGTAGACCCAGGTGGTGAGGGGGCATGTCTTTAATCCCAGCACCCAAAAGCAGATCTCTGAGTTCGAGGCCAGCATGATCCACATGGTGAGTTCCAGGGCAGCCAGGACTATCCCGAGAAATCCTGTCTCAGACAAACAACAAACAAACAAAGATTTGGACAAATAATATTAAGATAAAAATTTCATTTACAATGACATTAAAACTAAAGTACTTAGAAATAAACTTGAAAGAAGTTCAAAGCATAGTATAAAAGCTATAAAACATCACTGGAAAAAATACCAAAGACCTAAATAAACAGAAGGCCACCCCATTTCTGGTTGGAGAACTAATACTATTAAGAAGACAGCATGCCCCAAATAATCTATGAATTCAATGTAATCTCTATGAAAATCCTAGCTGCCTTCTTTGCAGAAGTCAAGCCTCTGTGCTAGGCTTCATGTGGAAACACACATTCCAGAAGAGCCCACAGAAGCTGGGAGAGCAAACTGCCTGATCACTCACACTTTCAGCACAAGTGTGTCGCTGCACAGGAATGGGAATGGAGCGGTGTCATCCAACTGGAAACTCAGCGTCATATTACCATAAGCTGATTTTTAACAAGGGTACCAAGATCATCCATATAGGAAAAGAACAGTCTGCTCACAAATGGAGATAGGACAACTGCATATATACAGAGAAGAGTAAAGCTGGATCCCCATCTCTCATCAGACACAAATACTCACTCTGAACAAAGTCCTAAAGCTGTCAGCTTAACTATGAAACTCCAAGGAAAATGGTTTCTACTATTAACAGTGAGAAAAGTAAAAAGTTAGCCACAATAAAAAAGCACTCCACACCCACAAGAACAGAAATAATAATAAAGATAGGGAACCTATTGTAGAGGATATGCAAAAACAGGAATTGTCTAGCAGTTTCCCAAGAGGCTGGACTGCTCCCATATGCCTCAGTAACGCCAACTGATACAACTTGCAAAAGTAAAAGCTCATGTCCAAACAAAAGTTGCACATGAGTGCTCACAGGAACAACACATCCCATCCTGGTGTGAGGATGAAGCCCACGGCCTCGCACACGAAGAGCACTTGATTCTCTACCACTGCACTTAGCACTATTGTTTACTGTGGCCAGAAGAGCAAACAATCCAAATGTCGAAAACCACAGCGAACAGCCATGGGAAATAAAATGATGGCAAGCAAATTCAATGGGTTTGACAATATGAGGTGCTGATTACACTAACATCACACAACCCCCTCACCAAAGAGTGTTGTCCTAAAACAGCAGGGTAGAGGGAGTCATATATCCATATGGAGTGTCTTGGGGGGGGGGGATCTCAGATTTCGCTCATATTTATTTGCCTAGAATAAATAAATCCACTGAGACAGAGGTAGATAAGTCACTGCTGAAGGCTAAAACAGTGGGGATCAGGTAATTGATCCAACCCTATGAAGTGTCTTTGGGGTTGATGAAAATTTTATTGACAGTTGATGACAAAACTGAGTATTCTGGAAAAACACAAAAAAAACAATGACCTGCATTATTTTAGATGTGGAGAATTCAATGAAAATCACTGTAATACAGCCAATACAAGAATAACAAAGTAGTTGCACGCCTATTAATAAACAAGTAGGAACACCACCAGACACTGCATGGTATTTGCTTACACAAGTGTGTGACAGAGTTGCACATAGATAACCCCTGGACGGAGGACAAGCAGCAGCAGCAGCAGCACTGGATCTCGCCAACAAAAGAGTTAACATTCTGAGAATTTCCTATACTCCTTCCATACTTTTTCAATTTCCCATGTATGCCAACAGGAATAACTCATTAGTTTATACAGAAGGAAAGAAATCCAAGGAGAAGACTAGGGTGGCTCAATCAACAAGCATAAGGAGCTGAATATGGCTGGCTGTCCAGTACTCGTGGGAAGGGTCAGGCAGAGCAGGGCTCTCCTGTTCTCTTGGTGCTAGGAAGACAAGACATATATCCCAAGAGCTCTCTGGCCAGCTGGTCTCTGCAAGTGATGGAGCTCCAGATTCAGTAAGAAATGCTTGTCTCAAAAAAATAAGGTGAAGACAAGGATGAGGGTCTGAGTTGGCATCCCCAGATGCCAGCCAAAAGACAGGCAAAAACACACGGTTGTTCTGCCAGAGGAGCTCCAGTACTGGGAGATGAGCCAGCAGGGGCCCAGGAGCTTGTGGCCAAGGCAAATGATACAGAAAGCTTCAGATTTGATTAGAATCTGTTTCAAAAACATAAGATAGAGGCGGCAAGATGGCTCTGCTGGTAAAGAGCACTTGTTGTTGCCAAGCCTGATGACCTGAGTTCAATCACACAGGAGAGAACCAAGTCCTTCAGGGTGTCTGGCCATGGCATGAAAACCATGGCACATACTAGTACACACACACACACGCACACACAAACACACGCACACACACACACGCACACACACACGCACGCACGTGCACACACACACGCACACACGCGCACACACGCGCACACACACGCGCGCGCACACGCACACACACACACACACACGCGCGCGCACACACGCGCACGCACACGCACGCACACACACACGCGCACACACACACACGCGCGCGCGCGCGCGCACACACACACACACACACGCACGCACATTCTCCACACACACCCCCCATGAACGAATGAATGAATGATTTTTTTTTTTTAAATGGTAGAGAAAGAGTTGAGTAGAACATCTTAAAAACCACCTCTGGTTCCCTGTGTGTACACACACACCTCACACAACATCAAACCAAACTAAAAGTACTCATAAGGTAGACAATGATAAAAGAAGACATTTAAAATCAACCTCTACCTTTGTGTAAGCATTTGAAACTTCAGATCCTCACAACTTTGACTTTTAGATCAAGTCTAGGTTTGAAGATTATACTTCAAATAGCATTAACTTCAAGCAAAGAAACAGAATATAAATATCTGACCTGCAAATGAGCATTGTTATTCCAACTAGGGAAGGAGATCACATAAGCAGCAGGAAACCATTTCTGAGGAAGCAGCACCTCGACCAATGGGAAAGGGAGAGCAGGCTCAAGAATCATAGCATGAACTCTCTCCCACCAGCAGCCAACAAGATAAACTCAGAATACAATCTGTAGTTCTCTGAGTTACAGAACCAGGGGGAACTTCCCCTATAAATCCCAAACTTCCTCCCTTGGAAAGTGTTACTGTTTAATTTTACAGCTAACTGCTCAGTCTTGAAATTCTCAAATCAAGAAATTATTTTAGGATGCTAAAGGTTGGTGACAATCCCAGGGACCAAGTAAAAACAAAGCTGCTTAGGAGAAATATACCACCACCTGGGACAAATGTTAAGTCCACACTCAAGAGCAAACCAAAAACGTAAATAAACAATACGAGCATACAAAATCATATATCAGATACCAGCATTACAAAACATGACTACAAAAACGTAAAGTGGTTTCCCAAAACCCATGAATATCAGACTCTGCAGGTGCTCAATTCTCTTAGGCTAAGTGCTAAGTTAGTAAGCTGCATGTAGCTTGTGCATGTATTTTAAACCATCTCTAGGTAACTCATATATGTCTAATAAAATATAAATGCTATGCAAGCAGGAGTTACGCCACGAGGTCTGCAAGTGCATGCTCGGGAGACATACAGTTTGCCTCCTGTCCTCAGAGATTATGAAATCCACAATTAAGGATAGTCCATAATTTTCATAAAAATAAAAGTAAATCAGTGGGATACTGAGGGACAATGTCTATAAAATATGAATTATCTACACAACAAACGCGACTTGAAAATGAATCTGAAGACACTATCTATGAGAGACACTGAGTCAGAAAATAAAAATACAAAAGAAAAGTGGAAGCCAGCATGGGGGTTGGGGAGGACAGCTGTCATCCTAGCAGTTGGCAGGCGGAAGCACAAAGAGCCATGCATTCAAGGCTGACTCGGGCTACATAGTGAAGTCTGTGTAATACACACAAATGAAATGAAATAGGAAAGACTGGGGCCTGAAGGAGAGGCCCAACCTCTGCTGATCGTTTGGAGGCTTTAAAAGACAAAAACAGAGGCCACGATGAGAAGTAAAGACAGCTGAGAAGTGTTCAGAAGTAAAGAACATGCTTCCTCAGATTCAAAAAGGACAAAACAGGCTTTGAAGTCAAAGTCCCCAACAGAGTAACAGAAATGATGGCCCAGGAGAGCATGCTCAGTGGACATCTGCCTAACATTCATATACATAGTGAAAATGTATTTTCAAAAATATTAAAAAGCTAAATTTATTTTCCACAGACCCTCTTCTAAAGGAACAAATACAAAACAGACTTCAGGAAAACAAGAAATGATCCTGTCACAAGGTCTAAAGTCCAAGAAAGCATGCACTACCCAGCAGACTAGTGAATGGTAATCATGTCTGAATATGTGGAGCATGTACCTTCAGGCCGGCAATGAACATACTATTTATAATAACGGTATTTTAAAAACCAAACACTTGCTGGGCATGGTAGTGATGGCCTTTAAGCCCGGAGCTCAGGAGGCAGCGGCAGGTGGAGCTCTGTCCTGTGACCTTATCTACCTAGCAAGTGCCAGGCTAATCAGTGTCTGCCTGCCTCTCTGCCTCTCTGCCTCTCTGACCCCCCCCCCCGTCTCTCTCTGTCTCTCTGTCTCTCTGTCTCTCTGTCTCTCTCTCTCTCTCTCTCTCTCTCTCTCTCTCTCTCTCACACACACACACCCACACACACACACTCCCATGGGGGGGGGGGAGGTAGGAGGGCAATCGAACCCTTTAGCATTGTCCTGTCCTAGTGTTTCACTGATTCAATCTTCACAGCAACTGTGACGCAAAACAATTATTCACCCTATTTTCTATCTGAGCAATAATGAGATTGAGGAGGTGGTGAATAATGTGAAAAGGAAGGAACTGCGCTTGCCTTAAAACAGTTCGCCTGGAACAGAGCAATATTTCTAGGCCAGCAAACCCTGGGACAGAACATTAAGTGGCAGGTTGCTGGCACTAAGGCAGGAGGACCAGGAAACATGCAGGAAGTACAGCCAGTGGGACAGTGAGAGGAACCACTGCAGTCCATACACTCTTTGAGCTTAGACTCTATTACACAGTATAACCGAGTCTAAGGGCAGGTCTGGAGTCTACACTGCAGGAGCCGTAGTAAACAGTCTTAACAGACACGGGCAACTACCAAAGCCAGTATGTGCAAGTTCCTTTGCCCACCTGGTCTTGTTTGCTTGTCTTTTTAACTTTAATATACTTTTAAAAAGATGACACAATGATGACTCAACAATTAAAAATACTTGTTGCTTTTCCAGAGGTCCCAGGCAGGTAACAACTGTCTATAAATCCAGTTTCAGGGATCTAATGCGATCTTCTGGCCTCTGCAGGCACCAAGCATGCATGTAGGACATATACATACATGCAGGCAAAAAATCCTAACACATAAAATAAAAACAAATTACTACAAAAGAGAGAAATTGCAACTGTATAATGAAATCGTAATCAACAATAACAAACATGAACTCAAAAGTCAAAGAAGCAAAGCACAACAATCTATATATGAGAAGATTCCATTTTGAAGAACAGTTTCAGCAACAGACAGGGCACACACAAGAGGTTGCTAGGAACTAAGAAGTCAGAGAGATCTCAGACCACAAAATGTTTTCCCATGATTGGGGGTACACTGGTTATTAAATTATGTACCTAAAAATACTACCCTTGTTATTTGTATGTAACCAGCAGGCCCACATGGCCATCGGTGGCGGCTTTCTGTGAGCTGCTGAGAACATGTTTTCATCTTATTCCAACTAATTTAATTTAGCACAAATAAGAAGCGGGAGGAGGAGGAAGAAGAGGAAGGTTTAAGCTATTCATAGTAATTAACATTTACACATGGGAAACTCAGTACTGACTTTCACCCTAATTTTAGAGCATTTACTACTTTGCAAGAATAATAATTAACAGATGAAGTCAACAAAACATCTAATGTTAGACTTCAAAAGACTGTTTGTGGACATGGTCAAATAATTCTGTATCTCCAACACTCCAGGACCAATGGAAAGGGTGATCTATAAAGTATGTTCCAGCCTAGACAGGGAGATATAACAAGACGCTGTTACTTATACACACACATGAACGCGCACACACAACCAAAAGGAAACTTGCCTTAGGTGGCACAGAAGTTAGAAACATAAGGTTTCTGAGAAAGGTACCCACAAAACCAAACCCAGTGTACAGGCATTCTGTTTGAGCACCAGTATGTTGGACAACTGAAGGACCCCCTAAGAGTATCCAAACTGTGAACCTGACAGGACAAGAACTGAAGACCTCCTTTCTAAGCATCGTATCAGTACATGTCAGATAAACTCTTGGTGCTGACTACGTCAGAACTGGGCTGCTCTCTCCTGTAGTGTCACAGGTCCTGGTAGTGTCCTGTAGAGTCACAGGTCCTGGTAGT
>NC_034591.1:18090307-18096916 GCF_900095145.1 Mus pahari
GTAAGTACACTGTAGCTGTCTTCAGACACCCCAGAAGATCTCATTAAGGTGGTTGTGAGCCACCATGTGGTTGCTGGGATTTGAACTTAGGACCTTCGGAAGAGCAGTCAGTGCTCTTACCCGCTGAGTATCTCTCCAGCCCCAAGAAAATAGTTTTTAATAGCAAATTTACTGGAAAGTTTTAAATTTTGTATGTTTGCTTACTTTAATATCTATTCCGCGTGAGTGCTAAGTGGGATATTCTGAAATGTGGTTTGCTCTTAACTCCCATTTTCCTGGCCTACAACTACTAAAATCCTTGGACTTTCCAAAGCAGTCACAGTTGATTGATCTGTTGACTGACAGCTGACAGCTCTCAGTAGCTTCAGGATGGGAGGCTCTGTCAGGGAAGGACCAAGGCAGAAAAAGGTAGGGGTTTTGGGCAAAGTGTTGAAGGGGTGGAGATGCTGAAAGGTTACTTAAGAGGATTCCCAAAAGGCAAGTATGTCCTGAATCATGCTCATGCAATGCAGTTGCATTACACTAGAGGGCAGAGTGTGGAGCCCCACCCATTCCTCCATACCACTCTTTATGCATCTTCTCATCTCATCCTTTGAAATATTGCTTAAGAAATTGGTAAATGTAAATGTTGCACTGTCTGGAGTCTTCTATCAACTCAACCAAATTATAGCAACTGCAACAGTAAGTCAGTCGCACCGGTGAATCAACCCAGCAATTACACTGCCACCTGAAGGTAGAGAAGGGAGCTTGGAATCAAGTCCCCAAACTGCAGGTTTGTGGTTTCTAGGTAGCTAGTGCAGAACTGAATTGGATCAGAGCACAGGCGGCTGGCATCCAGGTGTTTGCTTACAGGCAGAAGACACCCTGACACTTGGTTTCAGAGAACAGGAGTATAGAACTGGGTTTGATTTTTCTTATCTCTCTTCAATCCACTACCCCGTTATTCTTTAAAAGTCTCTCACCATTGCTTTTATGTTTTAAGAGAGTTTCTGATATAAATGCCAAAAGTAACATCATATTTCAGAAAGCCAGCTATGGGCCATGAGGCCTTTTGGAAGGCCTGGGCTGACCACCATGGTTGCCATTCCAGCCCAGATCCAGTGCTTTGTCTTGGTCCAGCTCAACATCTATCCACCTACAGGTTGCCATAGCAGGTGAAGGCGCAGGTCCTGGGTCCACCAGCCAACCCACACCCCGGAGCTGCTGCTGCCACTGCTGCCGCAGCCGCCGCCAGAGCTACCTGTCCTGCTGGGAGGTGGAGACTGCAGGGCAGTGGACACGCCTGCAGGCTACAAGCACATAGGTATTTTTTTAAAGAATTTGAAATAAAATAGGTTTGGGTTTTTGGGGAGTATTTTTGTTTGTTTTTTTTTAAGAAATGACATTTGTATTAGTACCTCCCCCGCCCTCCCACACACCCATAACATGAGACTTTGTGCCCTTTAACATTTTGTAACAGTCAGCAGCATAACCAGTTTTCTATTTGGGGTTTTGTTGTGCCTGCTTTTCTTTATGTTTTTGTGGTGTTGGGAGTTACACCACACTAAACACTTTTACATGCTAGGAAAATTCTCTACCACTGAGATACATCCCTAGCCCCTCTCTCTATAAAGTGTTTTCCATGTTAATTTGGATGTTGCCTGGACTCCCTATTTTTCTCATTAACATCAGATTAGAAACTATTGAAGGAGGGATAAGGAATACAGCCCAGTGGTTGAGTACCAACCTAGCACTGTGACACTACCAGCCTGGCAGTCAGTGTGCCCACTGGAGAATCAGTGGTAGGACTGTTACGGGATGTCCGGTTGGACAAAGCTCAGGCCTGGCACTTTAAACCTGGTCCAAAGCCCACAGGTGAGGAGCTCTGGGCTCTGAGGAAGAAGCTACTACTGCTGTTGTGCTAAATAGACACATTCTACCAGCCAAAGTGTCCTTACGTGTCACCTATGTTTATGTCCACGTTACTGCTGCTGTTGGCTGTCATCAGAGCTGCTCTGTGTTGCAACAGGAAACCGACCAAGGTCCCGAGAGCTAGGGACTACTTACTTAGTGCTCAGCCCTACACAAGCATTCACACCGTCCCCTCAGCAGACATCACCACGGGAGAGGAGGAGGAAACCGTGCAGGAGTCAGAGGATGCAATGGACTGTCGTACAGCACTGTATTCCAGGACGGCCTGCTCGCTGTGCTCAGACTTAGGGCAGGTGTAAATGACCTGAACAAGACTGGGTCTGTCAACATTCTGTCATGAAGAGGGGAGGGGCTTACCAGGCCCCAAAGTCTCCCAAGTATCTGTAAGCATTTAACTGTTGCTAGGGGGGGCAGAGACACTGTCTTCAGTGGTCCAGCCTCTGCTAAGTTGCATATGCTCCTGTAAGCAACCTAATTAAATGTAGGACACATGGACAGAAAGAAGGGAAGGGTGGCCACGGAAGTAGAAGCAGGACTGGTCTGCAGAAGTGGGAGGAAGTAACTGGGCAAGTGTGATTAAAACCCATGAGTACAGAATAATGAAATCCACTATCGCAACCTTAAACAGAAATGTAGCAACCTTCACTAAAAGGCTCACAAAGGGATACTGCACCCATGAGATGAATAAATGATGGATGGACCTGGAGATACATATGACGACAATTGGTTTTTAACTTTGGAATCCAACTTCTACACACAGGGTCATGTCATTTTTTAACTCAAATCATTCCGGCTGACATTGCGACCTCTGGTCTCTGCTGCAGTAACCAACTTTACTGCTCTCAGAAGCAGCAAGCTCTCCAATCCTCCTCCTGTGGAACTGGAGCTCAAATGGCAATGGAAACCTGCACAACTGAAAGTCTGACCCCAGCAAGTTAGAGACGCTCGGAGCAATAAACAGCCATGAAACTGAAAGTCTGACCCCAGCAAGTTAGAGACGCTCGGGGCAATAAACAGCCATGAACAAGTCTCAAGAGAAACTTGGTTTCAAAAACAAAACAAAAATTTAAGCTACACCATAATCATTAAATCAAACACACGGGCTTAATCCCTGCACCACCAAGGTACTTCTCCCTCCCATGCCCCACTACTCCCTAAAGATAGAGAAGGAACCCATGGGAGATAAATCTGGAATCAGTTTACATAGCCACAGAGCAGGAGTAAACCCTGATTAGATTAAGTCAGTGCTCCACACTAAGGCTCAGAGCTGGACCTTGATATATATCTATACATCACCAAGTTGTACTGATGACGGGGGGGGGGGGGGGCTGGAGAGATGGCTCAGCACCCGACTGCTCTTCCAAAGGTGCAGAGTTCAAATCCCAGCAACCACATGGTGGCTCACAACCATCTTTAACAAGATCTGACTCCCTCTTCTGGAGTGTCTGAAGACAGCTAGAGTGTACTTACATATAATAAATAAACAAATCTTTAAAAAAAAAAAAAAAAAAAGAGGGGGGGCGTTCTGATCCAAGATGTATATTATGTAGAATGTAGCTATGGTGAGGAAGAAAGGCTGTAAAGGGGGAAGGAATCCATCTTTCGTCCTTAAAACGCTAATGCAGAGCAGAGCCAGGGTGGTAATATAGGCCTAGAATCCCAAGAGCTAAGATAGCGGCACTGCTGGGAGTTTGAGGACAATCTGGCTGCACAGTGAGCTCCAGGCTAGAAAGTAACATCAAAAACAAATGAACACTGCATACACACAGCCCACTAAGGTGTATCTAGGGCACCATGTTTTCCATCCTGAGCAAATAGAGACCACCTGATAGGAGAAAAGGTACATACAAGAATGGAACTGAAACTAGATCAAAGGATCTAGTGTTGGGACTCTGGGGGAGAGAACCTGAACACTTTAGGCAAGAACAGCAATATAAGAGCAAAGATCTTATAAACAATTGTAACAATCTTGTAAAACATACCCGCCTAGGTAATAAATAGAATGATATATTCAAAACCAAGCTTCGTTGCAGAGATGGTAAAGACTGTTGGCCAGGGACCATCACTACCAGCTCCAACTGACAGAAGAAGTGCAGAACCCTTCAGCAAGCAGCACAGGGATGGCGAAGCCGTCGCGTGCCTTAGCAAGATGCACGGAAAGCAGGAACAGATACCACAGAGACTCACACAGGGTGGATTTCCTTTAAAATCACATGCTAATGCGATGCTGCCTGCTTGCCTTGCTATCCGCCGCAATTCTTTAGCGTCATAAACACAAAGGCCCACTGACATGGACACTAATAGGCTATTGCATGAAAACTGGTAGAAATAATTGGGTAATATCTATCAAATACTAAAAATGAAAGATATGGGGGAGGAGACAAATCTAAGTGTTTTTCAGTTTTAAAAAAAATGTATACAGATACTGAAGAGATGCTGTTTAGTGTTTGCTGTGCAGGCATAATGACCTGATTATCCCCCAGAAGCCATGTAAAACACTGGGGTACAAGAACACGCACTTGCAATCCCAGCACTAGAGAGGTGAAAACAGAGGGTAGGCTTCCTGGAGCCATCTGGACCGTGCAGCAGAAGGGCTAGTTCCACGTTCTGGAAGAAACGTAAGGTGGAGGGGCTTGTCAGTTAAGATAACCCAGGGCTCATTTCCTAGCACCACTCGCACTGGGTGCCTCACAGTCACTTGTAATTGTAGCTTTCGGGTACTTGACACCTCTGGCCTCTACAAACCCTGGCATTAACATGCATATATCTGCCAGGTGTGGTGGCACACACCTTTAATCCCAGCACTCAGGAGGCAGAGGCAGATGGATTTCTGAGTTCGAGGCCAGCCTGGTCTACAAAGTGAGTTCCAGGACAGCCAGGGCTACACAGAGAAACCCCCGTCTCAGAAAAAAAAAAAAAAAATACGGATGACGAGTCTCAACTCATGACACTCTTCGTGCTGAGCCTGTGACACCATATCCAGAAGGTAAGGAAGTGGTCTCATTCTGCGGGTCATAACACCTTTGGCAAACCTTTATCTCCAAAAATATTTACATTATGACTCATAGCAATATTACACTTATGAAATAGCAACAAAAATAGCTCTATGGTTGGGGGTCACCACAAGAACGAGTACTACATTAAGGGGTCACAGCATCAGAAAGGCTGAGACCCACTTAGGTCAGGGGCTTACTGCCATGTTTGAGGACCTGCATTTAATACAGTGAAATCACACTGGAGGAAGGTTAAATGTGACTCCTGTACACTGTTCTCTGAACTCTATGGGCACATCATGGCTTGTATAGGCCTTGCCCCATCCTTACCCACATAATGAATGAATAAATAAATACACAAATAAATAAAATTAATTTTATTAATTTCTTAATTAATTTCTTTCTTGACATAGTGTCTCATGTGGCCTGCACTTTGAAATCCTTATCTTCTTGCCTACATCTCCCAAGTGCTAGAATTAATATATGCATGCACCACACTGACCAGCTTTAAAATTTGGTTTTTAAGACAAAGTTTACAAAAAATATATAGTATAACATTAAAATAAAGTTTTTATCTAGAAGACTATATCCTAACATTGTTAATCCCAGTAAAGAGGCAACAGAAGGAAGTACGTAAAGCACACAGGCCTTAGCACCTCAGGGGACAGGGGCGGGGTCAGGTATCTAAGACTACGTATGCTGTAGTACATGAGATTCTCATTTCAACAATGAAAACAGTATGAAATGTTCATTCATAAAATTGGACACTTTTAAGTATCTCCATTTTGAAGATTGTTTACTGGAAACATAAATTATGGTCTTTCACTGCAAGCAAGCATGAGAAAATAGAATGTAGAATACTTCCAAGGACTTCATGGTAACAACCCAGCAGCACACTAAGAGCTATGTGACATCACTGTGAGCATCCAGCAATCCAGCCAGATGCTCTTCACAACGGAACCGACATGTGAGACAACGCAGTCATGCTTCTCTATGTCCTTAAAACAAAGCCCTTTTCTATAAATGGAAAATAAAATAAAGCATATGTATCTTTGGAAAATATATCAGAAAAAATATTTAAGTTATTCTTTGTTCACTGTAGAAATTAGCCCATAGAAGCAACAAGAATAAATTTATAATTATTCTTATATCAAAATAAAGATAAATTGAATTTTCAACTCTACACAAATTTATTGTGCTGTGTTTATTTTGCTAGGAATAAAGCCTAGAGCCTAAAGTGTGCTGAGTGCGCTCTACCACAGTGCTATACCCCTAGGCTCTAAGGAAGATACAGCCCTGCTAAGAGTCAGTCTCACAATGCTGAACAGGATGAATTAACACCTGGGTTCATCCCTCCTGCCTCCATTTCCTGAATAACTTCAACTACAGGAATGCCCTGTATTGCCCAGGTTTATTCCTTATTTTAAACAGATTCACAGGCTATATCATTAAATGATACACTGATTATAAATGTGTGAGATTGCATTTCAGTACTTCAATTACAGTAAAAGAAAAATAGGCAAAAAAAATGCTGCAAAGATTTATTGATAGTTTTTATAATGGATACAGTTGGGGCTGTGTGTGTGTGTGTGTGCGCGCGTGCGCAAATGCGCGCGCATGCAAGCAAGAGAGAGCATATATATGCATATGATGGCATGTATGTGTGTATGTGTGTCACAGTAGATAAAGTTTTTGCCATGCAAGC
>NC_034591.1:18097395-18109021 GCF_900095145.1 Mus pahari
GAAGAGACAGAGTAACTATGGACCACTAGCCTCTATAGAAGAGACAGAGTAACTATGGACCACTAGCCTCTATGGAAGAGACAGAGTAACTATGGACCACTAGCCTCTATAGAAGAGACAGAGTAACTATGGACCACTAGCCTCTATGGAAGAAAGAGAGTAACTTGGCCAAGATACAAAATAAGATAGTTGATAAGCGGACCTTTTAAAGCAAGATGGTCTACAAAGTTGTGCTCTTAATTACTCACCCATGCTGCAGGCAAACAGCCAAAGCCATCTAAATGCACCAGATGCTTCTAAAGGTAAGGGAATGGGGGTGGGGGGTGGGGGGAGACACATCTTTAACCTGCTTACAAGGGACAGAGGTGTCAGAAATACAAACTGGTTAACAGTGTCCAAGAATCCTGCCAGGCACGTCCAACCCATGGCCTGATAGCTGCATAAGCCCTAAGTAGTCATGAACAAAATAGAAACAGGCTTGTAGTTTTTGTTAGTTTTATAACTTGACTGTGTGGTTCTTAAGCATAAACTCTGTAGACGACACAATGTGTTTCTCAATGCCAAAACATTAAATTTATCTGGTAGACAAAAGGTGTTAGACTATTCTCAGCAGACAGGACAACTAAGGATTTTGGAAATGACAAATATGTAACAACTTCTCGCCCTAAAGTCTTCCTGGTTTTTAAGACTAAAAATGAAGTTGTCAATGTTTATGATAAGTAAATTTTAAGTCAGGCCATATGATTTTAGATGGTTTTATTTCACACTGAAAAAAGCAAAGTTCATTTCTTATGCTTGGGCCTGTCACTAGAACACTCCCTGTCACTAGAACACCAATTATTGTATCATTGATACAGTGCCCCTAAGATGAGAGATCCAAGAGCTTTCTGTTACTGTGTAGCATTTACAGTATTAACATCTACACAGGCATTTGGGGGAAGAGGTAATCAGGAAACATAGTTCATCTAACAACCAGCCTCAACCTCAGTGTCTATCAGTCTCTTCTAGGGCTGTAAGATGCACTTAGAAATCTGTCCTGGCATCTCAGGCTCCACAGGAGCTGGGCAGACCCTCAGGCTGGGGATGGGAAATTTATGTCAATTGCTCAAGCACTGCCACACAGGCTGGGCTGGGTTTTATCAGTCCTTGAGGATTAGATTTTATTACTGAGGAATTTTAGGCAGGAAAAATACATCACAAAAGTAGAGGGTTTTAAAATACTACTCTAAAACCAACATGGTTGAGACGGTTTTAGAGCACCACGAACAAAACCAATATGCACACATTTCAAGTATTCACATGTACTTTTTATATATAACTTTGGTAATGGTGCATCTTCTAAACTGTGCTGTATCACACATAGCTAAACTGATGACTTTACTTCCTTCGATAGAGACAATGGTGTGAACCATAATTTACATACTGCTGATCAGTGAACTCCGCCATTACTCCTTGCAGGGCAAAGGCGCTATGAGCGGACAAAGCATTTCTGAATGTGGGGATGGATCACAGGACAATCACACGGGGTAAATGTCACAAGTATGCAAGGAAAAAGAAGCCAATGCATAGCAACAGAAGATAGATAACTAAAGATATTTACACACACTGAATATGATATATCAAATCTAAGAAAGTAAGATTAATCAAGACTTAATTAAGAAATCATGCCTTTAATCCCATCCCTACAACATCCACATACAATCAGGGTAGTAGTTTATGAACACTGTTGCATCTTGGTACTTCAAGACTCAGAATATGACACACTGTCTTCAAAGAGAGACACTGGGTGAATGAGTCACTTGCAATTATAGGAGGTGATAACATGAAATGAGGTTTGTAGCACCACGGACACGGGACCTGGAGAGTGGTCAGACAGCAGGCACGCTCTGCTCCCCCAGCGACAATCAGAATACTAAGTGTCTCTAAAGCACTGTTGGCATCAGGGCTGCAGCAGCAACACATCTGACACAACAGGACTTGGAAAGGTGTAATTTCTGAGATGGAATTCTTCAGGTTGCCAAACGATTTCTTTAGTTTTAAAAAGTAAAATGAAAAGTCTAATATATATTATTTGTCATAACACCCTGTATGCTCCCACTCTGATCCGCAAAGTCTGCTAATAAAAACACATTAAAATAGGCGCTCTACTCAGTCCAGTCAGAAAAGCACGCTGCACCTTCCTTGGCTCAACTAAACTCTACCTCCTGGGAGAAGAATGTGCAAATATTCTTGTTCATCAAACCATCCTCACTAAAACGCATCAAACTGTCCTCACTAAAACGCTCAGGCATAAACAACCAAAGCTGATCATTCTTCTGAGGCCTGATTTTCGTATCTGAAAGAAATGCTATATCTTAAATCTCACTTCAACTCCTGTCTGGGGATAGGAGGACTTAAAGAAGGTCATAGAGCTTTTGCTGTGACCGATATACACATTCAGGGATCAGATTCCAACATGAATTTTTGAGGACCTCAAACATTCAGTCAATATTAACTCTAGTCCCCAATGCTCTCTTCTGGCCTCTGTGGGCACTACATGCATAGGCACTACACGCATATGGAACACACATAGAAGCAAAACATCCATTTATACAAAATATAAATAAGGTGAAAAGTAAAAAAAACACTTCTCTCCTGCCAGGCAGATACAGTTCATCTGGGTGCATGAGAGACAGAAGCAGGTAGCTCTCTGCAAGTTCAAGGCCACCTTAGTCTACATAGTGATTGTCAAGCTAGCCAGGACTATACATTGTAAGACCCTATCCCCAAAACAATCTCCCTTTCCTCCTCAGCTCCCATGTGCTGCATTTTAAATAAACTTCAATTCTTGTGGCCCTTTAACTTTCATACATACACAAAGATACTGATTTACGCACTATTTTAAAAAGCAATCATTTACCAACTATCTACTGAGCTTAAGTTGCCACTTCAGGTGTGATATAAGAATACTGTCCTCATCTATTTTGTTTGTTTGCTGATCATGTTCAAAAATAATTTGTGCCAAATCAGGAAAAAAGACGTAAAGGCAAAAAACAAAATAAGTAAGTAGATAAAAAAACAGATGTTAAGTTAGAGAACAGAAATGGTACCAGAATCAAAAGTGAGTTAACTTTTTACAAAAGGATTGCACAGTAAAAAAAAAGGGGGGGGGGTAAACTTTTTTTTACTTTTACTTCTAAAGAATTCTAATGCTGATACCAAAATTAGCCAGTGACATATTGAGATATATAACAAGACTGAGCTAAATTTAAGATTTTCCTCTCTGAAGCCTTCACCGGCTCCCAGTCTACTTGTTCAATAGCTTCTTACCCTAGATACTGTATATATACCATTTTACTTAAGTGCCACAGTGACTCAGCTACTGTGCATTAACTCATCTGCTAAACTCCAACTCAGTGGTTACCTGATTGCCCAAGGTAAATAATGCAATTCAGTAGCCAAGCTGAAATATGGCTCGGCTCCACAACATCTGATAATGACCACGCTGCGTCGCCTGTACCTCCCGCCACTGTCTCCAGACCCCTTATACACATCATCTCCTGAGGTGCACCTAGGCCTGAGGGAGGCGGATGTCAGCATCTCTATTTCCATGTGCAGAGACTACGACTTGTAGAGATCACGGAACTTGCAGGAGTGGCCTCTGAAGGCCATGACTCAAAACCCATTTGGTCTCCACAATTTATCATACTCTCTTCAGTGCTAATGGTGACCTCTCCCTTTTCAAAACAAAAACACAAAAAGGATTCTGTGTGTGCGGGAAGACCAGGTCAAACCTGATTTTGTATTGGGATACAGCCTTGGGCTGGAGGGAGCACAGAGAGCACTTGCTGTTTTGGCAAAGGACCCAGCAATCAGCGTGGTTCATAGCCCTCTGTAACTCCAGCTCCAGGGGGCTGGTGCCCTCTTCTGACCTTCATGGGCATCAAGTAGACTTGTGGTGAACATACAAAACACGAACAAAATGAAATTAATAAATCTAATTTTTAAAAAGAGTAGCTATAATTAAATTTTCACTTCCTCAAGGTTTTGCTTTAAGTTCTGGTTAGACTTAAATGCCAACTTGGCACGGCCTACAGTCATCTGAGAGGAGAGGACGCAATTGAGAAATCAGCTAGATCAGATCAGCTTGTGGCCATGCCTGTGAGGTTTTATCAATAATTGATAAGGCCCAACCCACTAAAGGTGATACAATTCCTCAGGCAGAGATGGTCCTGGACTTGTATTAAAAACACGTTAAAGGCCACACATGATAGTGTATGCCTTTAATCCCAGCACAGAAGAGGGAGAGACAAGTAGATCTCTTTGAGTAAGGGGCCAGGAAGGGAAACAGAGTAAAGTAGCCTTTTAAAACAGACAGCATACCCCAGCTGACATGAGGCCCCCAACACACATACAGCAGAGGACTTCCGGGTCTGTGTTCAGTCAGAGATGATGCACCTAACCCTCAAGAGACTGAAGGCCCCAGGGAGTTTAGAGGTCAGGTGGGGTGGGGAGTGGGGGGATTGACAAGGACACGGGGTGGGTTGGGGAGGAGGTGTGGGATGTGGAGCAGATGGGTGGATGGAGGGGGGCAGGGAAAGGAATATAGAGTGTAAAAAATAAAAAATTAAATTCAAAAATATAAAAAATATTTAAATAGTTTTGTTAAAACTAGTTGTACACAGGCTGGGGCGAGCAAAGTGGCATCCTCGGTGATTCCTGCCCTGAGGTCCTCCCCTGACTTCCCTAAAGATGGGCTGTGACCTTCCTCCCCCAAGTCACTTTGTGGTCACATTGCTTTGTCACAGCAACAGAGAAGCAAATGAGACCACTTACCACTGCTCTCAAGCAGATGATAACCAACAGGGAAGGAGAGCAAACCTGCCTAGTCAAGGTCACAGAGCCCAGCATTACGTCCTGTCAGGATCTACCTAAACATAAGCCTGCCAGGGACGAGGTCAAGCTCTGTGCACACACCTTAAACATCCACTGTGGTATTTATGTTCCTATCTGCTGAGAGCATTTACACATAAGTTCTACCTCACCCACAAGATGAATGAAACATCTCAAATAATATCTGCATAGGAATCCCCTCTTTCTGCCTCTGGTAAGATAAACCAACCCCACAGTAAGTAAAGCAAATAGCTATTAATGGATTCTACTGTTCATACAAAGACCCATGTGCTGGAACACGTGCGAACACACACAAAGTCCAATCTGAAAGGAAGAAACTACATACAGTTTGTGCTTTGACAACCTAACAGGAACCATCCATTTTTAGCTCACGCCCACTCAAGAAAAGCCCTGAGCTAACCCACAGCAGCCAGCTGTCGGAGCTACAAGGGATTCTGAAGCAAGTCAGTCCCCAGCCTTCAAATGTGACCTCGGGCTTGGCTACTGCTACAGCTGAATGAATGTAAAAGCAGGAGACCAGGAAAACTAAGGAAGCTGCCCAAGGAAGCAGCATTCCAAATGGAAGCCTACTCCACAACAATACTTATTCTGATGGAGCGTAGGTGTGACCCAAAAACACGAGAGTCTGTATATGCCAATCTTAAGTTCCTAAGTCTACCTAGTAGCATTTACAGCTGAAGGGACAGAGAGGATCAAATGGGCCCACTCTAACCCTGAAGTGATGTACCAAGAACTTTAAAAAATGGGGCTATGAATAAGACTGATAAAATACATTTGAAAAAATAAAGTTTAAACCAGCTATAAAGGCTCTTTTATCTCTAAACTAGCAAAAATCTGTGATTCAGTGAATGAACTGGTATAAACAGACCGTTACCAGTGTGATGCAGAGAGCCCAGTCCAGTGTCCTAGCTACTGACACATTTACACATGAAAAGGAAAGACCACCATGCAGACCAGCAACCAAGTTCACCATGCCTGGCTCACTCTGGGATCACAGGCAACTCAATATTAAGTGGATCTAAACTAGGAAAAATCAGAAGGAAGACACTAGAACAAAAGTTCTGGCAGAGTCACTGACACATCCAGCAACTGGCCACAGTTACCAGGCATACAAATGGCATACAACACACTTGTAAATGAAACTTTCATGCATGGAAAGTAAAATAATAAAAAGTATTTCTTAAATTGATTCCAGGTATTTAATACTGTCTTACTGTGTAATCCTGGCTGGCCTGGAAAGCTATGAAGGCCAGGCTGAGTCACTTTGCTTCTACCTGCCAAGTGCTGGGATTAAAAGCCTGCACGCCATTTCAGACTGGGCAGGTTGTATTACATATTTAGGAATTGTATGTGTGTGTGTGAACAATTAAAGAAACAGCAGCCATGAATATAAGGAGAACAAAGGAGACTGTGTGTGAGGGGATGGAGAGAGGGCAGGAGGAGGGAAATGAAGTAATTTTATTTTGTTTTGTTTTTCTGTTTTTCGAGACAGGGTTTCTCTGTGTAGCTCTGGCTGTCCTGGAACTCACTTGGTAGACCAGGCTGGCCTTGAACTCAGAAATCCGCCTGCCTCTGCCTCCCGAGTGCTGGGATTAAAGGCGTGCGCGACCACGCCCGGCTATGAAGTAATTTTAATTCCAAGAATTAATTTAAAAAAAAACGTAATGTGTGTGCCACCACACCCAGAATGCATTTATGCCATGGGCTGTATACACGCTCTGTAAGAGCTGACACTACCAGTAGACAGGGGATGGGAGCAGACATCCTCTGGGCAACATCCCACTCTGACATTGTCAAAGACTAGCTATACAAAAACTGCCACTGGTTTGTTTGTTTGGTTGGTTTTGGTTTTTCTAGACAGGGTTTCTCTGTGTAGCCCTAGCTGTCCTGGAACTCACTCTGTAGACCAGGCTGGCCTCGAACTCAGAAATCCGACTGCCTCTGCCTCCCGAGTGCTGGGACTAAAGGCATGCGCCACCACGCCCGGCACTGCCACTGGTTTTAAAGAATATATACAAGGTTGGAAAATATGTTGGCAACAGACAATTTTAACGCTTAAGGTCCTTGAAGAGGTCCAAAGCATCAATTTGTATGCACACAATACTGCTCAGCATGTACCATGTTCTGACATATCATACATGATTAAAAACAAAGAAGAGACGTGTGGCAAAAGTGGGCTACTCCCACAGAATCAGGCAAAACAGGGTTAGAGAAGCACACCTGGAAGCCCAGAACTCAAGAGTGAAGGAGTTGGGGGCAGGGGATGGCCTTTAAACAGTGACTGACTGTCAAGACTTCCCACTTCCCTGGATTTATGGAGGTCCCAAGTCAGTGCTTGCTGACACTTCACGTGGGTCTTAAATCACGAGGAGTTCCATATAAGCTGTTATGTCACCGAGTCAGCAGGAGGGACAGGTGTGACGTGGACTCCCGTGATCCGCATGCTCAGCAGGCAAAGGCAGGAGACCCACAGCTACAGTCAACCTGGACTTAAAATATTAATTATATTTAATTTTTTTTGGGGGGGGGGGTTTCGAGACAGGGTTTCTCTGTATAGCCCTGGCTGTCCTGGAACTCACTTTGTACACCAGGCTGACCTCGAACTCAGAAATCCACCTGCCTCTGCCTCCCTAGCGCTAGGATTAAAGGCGTGTGCCACCACACCCGGCGGTACATTTAATTTTTGAAAAGAGACAGTAAAAAAACAAATTATGGCCAGCCTAGATTCCATGGTGAGTTCCAGGACAACCAGACCTACGTAGTGAGACCCCGTCTCAACTCCACCACCCCCCCACACACACAAAAAATAAATCAATAAAAATAAAAACCACGCATGGATGGAGCCAGCAGCCAAGTGTAGTGTCACACACCCACACTCAGGGTACAGTGGCCACACCTGTGCCCCAGCACTCGAGGCAGAGGCAGGCAGGGCTCTGAGTTCTGGGTCAGCCAGGGCTACATAGGGAAACGACAAGAATAAAAGTAAGTAAATAAATAAACGAATGAATGAATAAATAAGTAGGTAAGTAAGTAAAAACTGATTTGCTGGAGTTTTTCGATGGAAAACAAGGGCACACAGAGCTGGTTGGGTGGGAGGGATGGAGGAGGTCCTGGGAGGTGGGGGAAAGGGATTTATATGACCAAAATATACTGCACAGCATTCTCAAAGACTAATTTAAAAATATTAATTTGCCAAACTGTCATGATACACTGATCTAAAGTATTTTCTGTATGCCAATATAGCATGAACACCTTATCTGAAAAATAAGGAAGCCTTTAATGTCCTCTATATAATCTGTGGCTCCCCCGGAGCTGGCGTCAGGAGCAAAGTTCTCCAACTATGATAACTGGCTCTGTCTTTGTCACTAACCCTGGGTAAGGTAGATAATAACTTCACTTCTCTTCCACAGCCAGGTGGAAGCCCATGCAGACAGTACCCTACAGCTACGGAAGGAATCTTGCCATTCCTGGAGCCAAAAGCTCTAAAGAGGATTTTTGCAAAAAAAATGAAACAAGGTAGAAAAGAATCATCTCAAACAAATATAATTTCTTCATTGTGTGCCTTGCAATAAATGCCTGCACCTACTATGAACAGGAAGTGGGCGTTTGGGCATGTCCGAGTGACACCAAAGGCAGGAAATGCTACTCTTTTCTTACACTACAGAGTCTGATCCAGGGAAAGCCACTGTGACACGCCTTGCTCATTCTACCATAGGACTTCTTGGAGAACTCTTTCACTTAATCATAAAGACTGCCACAGCCAGCGGGACAAAAGGCAGGCTTCTTTTCCTGTTTACTGGAAAAGGATGGGCTAAGTAAACCATTCCTCTCCTCAATCCAGGTTTATTTCCCTCACACTTCCCTCACTGTAACTGTGACGCTTCCTCAGGAAGCACTCGGCCTGTGCACTAATTATCCTTCTGCCCAGGGAACAGATGCTCATTCTCAGTCCAAGTTAAACTGCCTGCATTAGGCAGGCAGTTTAACCAGCTAAGCTATGAAACCAGCCCAAGGAGTATTTTAACAAACTCCAAACTCTGGTTAAACTTCACAACAACAACAACAAAGCCAACAACAACAAAAACAAACAAACAAACAGTGAAAGGGACAAGAATTTTAACTTTTTTTTAAAGCACTAGCTAAAACTGTGTAGCAAGAGGAAGTCTGAGTTACTTTCTCTTTGGTGTGCGGGTAGGTAGATCAGTGAGGTTTAAATACTATAAACTATAACCTATGAATCTTTATCTCATTTACCCATTTTATAGTTAAGATCTGTATCATCTTATCTTTCCCAGCAAAAATTAATGTTAATAAATTCAACACATTTTGTTTTCAGCTGGGAAGAGTAGGAAGAGGAGATGCACTCTGAGGATTCCCACGTGGGATGCTAATGTTCTCCATAAAGGACACCTCTCCTAAGAAATCTCAAAAATCATCTGGCAAAAACCAAATAATAATGAGTGTAACTTCCTGTAGGTTACTAATGTGACTTACAAAAAGGAGATGAACGTCCACCTGTACCGTATAATACTGTCAGGACAGAGAGCAAATGAGTTAGACAAAAGATAGGGTGAAGCTTAAGAAAGAAATCCAGTCAAGGGAATATTCAGTCTTTCCTAAATAAAAAATACAAAAGAAAAAAGAAAAAAAAAAAAAGGCTAAGCCAGCTGTGTACTTGTGTAAGGGCTAAGGTGGTGTCCATGTGCAACCACAAAACCCTTGAGGCTGAAGTGGGGGGGTCATGAGTTTAAGCCAGCTTGGGCTACAACATAAATTTAAGTCCAGCCCGGACTACATGAAGAGAAGAAGGGGGTAAATAAGGAACGAAGGACAGAGGGGAAAAGGGAGCAAGAGACCTAACCTATGCTGACCATCTGTGTTGAGTGTTTGCCATCTGTCTGAAATTAAAGTCTGCATAAAACTTCTTGAAATGCTTTATAAACTTAAGATTCGTTCCATAAACAGAATCCTTGTGTTTTTCTCATTGATTAGGTATTCCATCTGACAGCTAACAACTAAACAAAGGCACACTAAGGATACCTCAAATAGTTCATAAGTGCATGACTCAATCCAAGAATCTGTAAGTCTGCTGGGTGTGGTGGCGCACGCCTTTAATCCCAGCACTCGGGAGGCAGAGGCAGGCAGATTTCTGAGTTCAAGGCCAGCCTGGTCTACAAAGTGAGTTCCAGGACAGCCAGGGCTATACAGAGAAACCCTGTCTCGAAAAACCAAACCAAAAAAATAAAAAAATAAAAAGAATCTACAAGTCTTTTACTAAAGTTCATTATACTGACTACACTCTATGTACAGAGAGTCTCTCTAGAGCAAAGAGGCACATGGCAGAGAGTCTACACCATTTAGTATATTCACTAATGTCACTATTCAACCCCAAACCAAAGTTCTAGAAATCTCCAATGAGGGTATGCAGGGTCCTGCTGTGCACTGCCAAAGGTAACGAACAGCGCGCTCTTCTGAAGGACTTTAGCACTGCAATAATTCCACTCCTAAACTAACACTCAATAAACGAAACGATGACAGAACATTCACTCATACGGACTCAGTAGAACACAGCCTTTCAAAAATCACACTGCATGGGGCTAGAGAAATAGCTCTGTATTAAGGGAGCTCTTCCAGAGGGCCCATTCGTTCCTAGCACCCACATCAGACAATTCACAACTTCCTCAAAATCCATAAGATAAATATTTTAAAGACGGAATTTCCTTTTTAATATTTATTTTATTTTCTAATCGTGTGTATATATGTGTGCTGGGGTGTGTGTCTGTGTATGTGTGTGTACGTGTGTGCCTGTGTGTGTGTGTGTGGGGGGGTTATGTTCATGTGAGTTACTGCAGGTGTCAGCGGAGGCCAGAGGCATCAGATCCCCTGAAGACATAGAAGTGGTTAGGAGCTGCCCGTCCTAAGGGCTGGGAACCAAACCCAGACCCTCTGCAAGTACAACACTTGCTGTCAATCACTGAAGCATCTGCTACCCCAAAGAAATAATAAATATTTTTAAAAACTAAGTAACATTATAAAAACTACGTTACTGAATAGACTTTAAAAGAAAAAAAATGCATGAAGACAGGAAATAAGCTCCAAAGGTAACAATGATGTTACTGCTGAAGTCCACATGTAGTTTCTGGAGCTGACAGGTAAGCCTCAGGATCTTAGAACGTAGTTCTCAGCAGTGGTTGCTAGGGTAAGCATGCCTGCAAGGTTATGACAATCTAGAAATCTACCCTTGGAACGAAAATAACTTTCCCACACAGCTTTAATCCCAGAGCTTGAGAAGCAAAGGCAGGCAGATCTGAGTTCAAGGCCATCCTGGTCTACAGAGTGAGTTCTGAGACAGTCAAGGTTGCACAAAGAAACCCTATCTCAGAAAAAATAAATAAATAAATAAATAAATAAATCCTGTCTCAAAAAAGTAAAATAAATATATACTACATACACACATGCACGCACACACACAAACACACAAAGATAAAGCAAAGGGGCAGAAGAGCTCGGCCAGTACTTCCAAAGGATCAGCAGCTGTGGCCTAGAGAAGCAGGAGTTTGCATCCTTTTGCCATACATACCTCTAATCTTTTAAAATACTTTGCCCAGAAATGTCTTTTGTTTTGTTTGTTTTTGTTTTTGTTTTTTGAGACAGGGTTTCTCTGTATAGCCCTGGCTGTCCTGGAACTCACTTTGTAGACCAGGCTGGCCTCAAACTCAGAAATCCGCCTGCC
>NC_034591.1:18109207-18123665 GCF_900095145.1 Mus pahari
CAGGTGGAACTCAGATATACCTGTAGGCAAAACACCCATACACATAAAGATAATCAAAAAATAAAATGTTAAAAAATGGTTTTTGAAAAAAGAAATGGAATTGCTAGTTCCATGTAGCACTTTTAAGGAGTGCCCAGGGCCACCCAGTGCAGTATTCCCCTATGATACAGTGCTCAGCACTGAGTGCCCAAGGGAAAAACCAGTGGACATGGACAAACACTCACCAACATCATCTTCTATATAAATTGTATGCATCTGTGGGTAGTCTACAATCTGTGCTGCCTTTGGGGTACACAGATTTCCAAATCCTTTAGTGCTTGGTTCAGAGCACGTACATACTGGATGGACAGATAATAAATATAATCTATGCAAAGCTAATCATGATCTTTCGCAGCCCCATGTTATATAAGAACAGTCTGAAGGATGGCCACTAAAGTAGTGGCTTCTCTGTCGCCATTTTTACTATGACAGCGACTGAGCACAGTGTGTTCAGAACTGCTCCTGGTTAAGTCAGAAAACTTACCAAGTAAGAGAAGACTCATACTACTGGGCATGGCATGACAGTCTGAGACAAGAGGATCTCACGTTCCAGGCTAACCTTGCTTATACAGAAAGACCTCTGTCTCAAGGACAAAAATGAGCCAGAAAGATGGCTCCGTCAGGGGAGTGCTTGCTGTGCAGGTCTAAGGACCTCAGTCTGACCCCAGAGCACACCCAATGGTGGAAGAGGAGAACCCAGCACACAAAGCTGTGTCTGACAACCATGTGTTCACCATGGCCCATCAGTGCCACGTGCACACATCATGCGCACAAAGACACTGGGTACCTTTGTAGTGAGTGAAGAACAGAGGGAAGGCTCTGAGAGAAAGGGAGGTAAAGTACATTCTCAGAGGTTTATGGAGTCTCTACACAAGCCTCACTCAGGGAGCCTTGCTACTGAGCCTCACTGGGACAGCAAGGTCGGGCTTGGGCTGTGCTCTCTCAAGCAGGAAAGTCTAGATAGGACATAACACTGCGTCTGTCTTAGGGTGAGACCCACTTGCTCCATTTCTGGTGGGAATAGGAAATTTTCTTTTGAGAAAAAAAAAATGGGATTTAGAATACCATTAAATGTGATATAGCCTGTATTTTTCTTCAATTAAATGTGAACAAAATGGCACGGTAACCATTAGTACTGTGTGAACTATGTGACCAAAAAGCAACAGATGGCATCTGAAACACTGACAAGGTGGGGAGATGTTTGCTTTAATGTTGCTTTTGAGGAGAATAATGCAAAAGCAATCAGATTTATTATAATTTCTATTTCACATTAGAATAAATGTAAAAATGTAACAATAAACTACATAAGACAAAAGCCTAAGATTTGTACACCTGATAATTTACAAGAGTTGATATAAAGTAGTTGCAACTATAATTTAACTATGCCAGAGAATACATTATATCCACAGTCTTACCACAAAGTTCTTAACTTAGAAACTTCAAATCCCGGGGCTGGAGAGATGGCTCAGAGGTTAAGAGCACTGACTGCTCTTCCAGAGGTTTTAGTTCAAATCCCAGCAACCACATGGTGGCTCACAACCATCCGTAATGGGATCCAATGCCTTCTTCTGGTGTGTCTGAAGACAGCTACAGTGTACTCACATAAATAAATTTTAAAAAAAAAGAAAAGGAAAGAAAGAAAGAAACTGCAAATCCAACACATATAATCATAGGCTGAGCCTAAGAGCACGGGTGCTCACAGCCCAGGTCACAGATCACCTTTATCCTAAGAACCATGGGATGATGCAGGTGAAGGGTCTTTAGAACAGAAGGACTCGGCCAAACAGATTTAGGTTTGAGATGGTTTATATAGTCTATGATGTGAACAACCTTCCCAACATCAGAAATCAGACAGAATCAAAGTGTAGATTGGTAACAAAGATAACAGTGTAGGAAGCAAAGCATAAAATTGCCAACAGAAGGGCAGCTCAGATAAATGCCTACTTTTTTTTTTTTTTAACCAGAAATTACATGGCAAGACTACACTTTTATGCTGGTTCAAGATAATTTTAAAAGCAAGTACAACTTAAAAAGTTAACAGTTTAAAAGGTCTAACTATGTCACAGACTGATTCATCCACCAGGCCTCAAAAGTAGGCTCTTTCTTATATAATTTACAAAGTAAGCTTCTTAGAGGACCCACCTGAGTAATGATTTTGCTAGGGAAAACAAATCTGAAAGGAAACGTTAGCATGCATGCCCTCGAGGACCTCATGACACTCATACTCAGGGGGAGATGGCACCTCAGAGGATGGTTCCTGTGACCTGTGACTCTGGCTGCATTCTCATGTTCACCTCCTTTGTAACACCTGTCCTCAACACTTCCCCCACCTGCTTATAAACCTAGAACCAATAAAAATGTACATAGGTTCATTTACCAAATGCATTCATACAACTGCTCATATCAACACTATTCATAACCCCACGCCACAAACAAGAAATAGCCCTTAATATCCATCCACAGGTGAAATGGACAGATGGAGACCCACAAACCATGGACTGCAGAATCCAGATACATGAAGCACGTGTGTAACATGAAAAAGGACACACATGGAACTGTGAGGAGGGTGAATATCATGTCTCTTTTCTTAACTCACCTTGGTTCTGGGGACTGAGCCAGCCACCCCACCCCACCCCCCAAAGTACCCCCCCGTCATGCCAAGCACCTGCCCCACCCCCACCTCCATCACGCCAAGCACATGCCTTCCCACCAGGGCGCAGCTTCCTTTTCCTCCCCACTCTTCTCTAATTCCCCCACATATTACTTCACTTACCACTACACAAGAATCCCTGCAGGGAAGACCACACAGTGCAGGACATTTTCTACCTCTCAGATCTTCAAGACACTGCAGCACAGAAGCCCAGAGCTTATGCAATGCTCCACAGTGCTTATGCCGTGCTTCACACCCTTAGGCCTCTCTGTTCTCAGACATAACCTTTCAAACTGCTCCCAGAGTTACCTGCCCAAGCAAATGAAGCTCACTGCTTTCGATCTAAAAGTCTGAGAGGAGGCTCTCTCACTCTGCTTCTTAATTCACCTAAACCTCTCGCACACAGCTCACAGCCAGCATACGAGCAAAGGGGGCAGACTGTATAATCTAGTACTGGAGGCGTAATCAAAATCCCAAAGGATGCTGTACCATGTATGTGACCCCAGCCATTTGATTTGGCTTCCTGTAACCAAGCATGGAAAATTTTTTTGAGGGTTTCTATTTATACAGATTCAAAACAGAAACTGAATAGCCATATGCAAAAATGAAATCAAATCTTACATCAATATTAAAACCCAAAATGTATCTCAAGCTCTGAGTCTGACGTCAGTCTGGTCTACAAAAGTAGGTTCCAGGACAGCCAGAGCTACACAGAGAAACCCTGCCTCAAACAAAACAAAACAAAAACAAAAGGAGGAGGAAATATATAATTTCTTAAAAATAAACGTAGCACAAAATCTAAGTGGCCCCAGGCTTGGTAAGGATTATTATATATCACACAAAATTATAAACTAAACTTTAAAAACATATACACACATACAAAATTGTATTTCATATGGTTTGTGAAATCCCATTAATTTCCATTAAAATACTAATAAATACTAAATATAAATAAACACTCAGTCACTTCTGACTCATTCATCACTCAGGGAAAAAAAAAAAAAAACCCCACACAGTCTATCCTGCAGAGAAACTAAGAAAGCAGTGTGAGGTGAGGGCTGGGAAGAGGAGCGTACAATCCTCAATGCCAAGGGAGGGAAGCTGCACAGCAGCCACCTGTACTCATCAGACCTCGGGGCACAGCCTAGAGTAAATGAGGGTTACTCTGCTCTGCAGCCTTGCCGTCAAATTCCCATCTTCCTCATTTGTCAAGGTTTCTTTGTGTGCTCCAAATAAGAAAGAAAAGTAAAAGACACACGTGCACAAACCTAAGTTGTCCACATGGCATGCCCTGTACAGAGGTAGGGACAACATGCCATCCTGTCACTTCTCAGCAAGGCTTCTTACTCGGCACTGGTACAACACAGGCCACCACAGCATGATGGCCATGATAACACCGGCCACTGCATACCATCATGACTTTTCTCTCTTCCTTATTTCTTCATTCATGACCAAGGTAACTAGCAACTATAGATTCAGTATTTATTTGCTGACTACTAGGATGCTACAAAGACCTTCTTTAAAACATTAAAAATGTCACACCAAGTACAAAGAGCTCGTCCTTTGACGTCTTGCCTGGAGCAAACTTAAACCCTCATAAAGCACTCGGAGAGTTCATTCTGCTCTCCCTCCCTCATGCTATTGAGAAGTACCTGGTTCAATTCCCAGCACCAACAACCAAGCCACCATCAGGAGAAATGATGTCTGGGTTGTTGAGTAATTGCTACCGTTTTCCTAGCTGTGATTACTACCCCTCCTCTTTACCATGTGTTCCATCCACAACCTCCGGAAGTGCCTCAGCTGGAACAAAGCAAAAGAGGTGAAAGATGAGGAGGTGAGTTTTGCCATTAACTACTCTGTTGGCTTTATTACACTAAATGGGAGTAAACAAAAAAAAGTGTCTAACAGCATCATTACCATGCTAACAAATCAATGTGCTCACTCATTCAGCAAGTACTCAATTCTACAAAAAACATATTTGTAGTGGATTTTATTCCTGGACCCTCCAGGACTCTGGAGCAGCAGACGTCCCCTCCTAACAGGCCACAGGACATGTCACTTGTTTTTAACTTATCATTCATTCAGTAACATTGTCTGTTGTTAATCTTTAAAGAGGTAAGCTGAAATTGTTTTCTCTCTTCAAGACAAAACATCTAAAACTAAACTGTAGCTGAGCTGAGCTGCACTAATTCAGGCCTGTGAGTAGCCTTCCTAAACAGATGCGCATCTCTCCTACTGAGGTACGGTCTTGAGTCTCGACTATTTCATCTAAGCTAATGCCTAACTTCAAAACTATTTTCAATAGCTATTGATAATAATATTAACAGATCCCAGCTATTGGGATCTGTTAGTAGACTCCATTATAATTTTACTTTGGACTAATTCTATGTTCAAGAAAGAAGTCCTCAAAAGTCTGCAAAATTAAGCTAAGTTAATGTTTTATAATGCTTTCCTATTTTAGAAAAGTATATGAACAAAAAGGATCCAGCCAATAATACTAGCTTTCACAGGACGGCTTTCTCCACATAGTGGGTTATAAGTGTAAGATCTAAGGGTTACTAAACCCATCCCAGCAGAGATCCCAGGCTTACGACACTGTACTCATAAGCATTGCCCCTGCCCAGAGCGCTCTCAGGAGACCCCTCCACACTATAGGGACAGGGTACAGGATGATGCCTTCTGGTGCCACAAAGCTTCTCCTCTGTGGAAAAAGGAGCCAGGCTGCTCTGCCAAACCTGATAGGTTGCCTAAGAAAATCTCAAAGATCTTAGAGTACTATTCATAAAACTATAACCCAATTATTTTTCTCTTTTTTTAAAGCAAGTCATTTTTTAAGAGCTCACATAGAAATAAAATAACTGGCTGGGCAGTGGTGGCGCACGCCTTTAATCCCAGCACTTGGGAGGCAGAGGTAGGCGGATTTCTGAGTTCAAGGCCAGCCTGGTCTACAGAGAGCCAGGACAGCCAGGGCTACACAGAGAAACCCTGTCTCAGAAAAAAAAAAAAAAAAAAAAAAAAAGAAAGGAAAGAAGGAAGGGAGGAAGGGAGGAAATAACTGATTAACAGTAATTGAATAATGTGACAAATGCTATCATGCTATTATAAGGTACTGCATATCTTGGACAAGACAGAGGTATTAGATAATAAACTGTTTATACTTGAGATTATTATTTTACAGTTTTTTTTTTAAATTAGCCACTTCCACAAAAATCACCCAAGACCATCTGAAAACACAGATATTTATATTATAATTCATAACAGCAAAATTACAGCTATGAAGTAGTAGCAAAAATAATGTTATGGTTGGGGTCAGGACAGCATGAGGAACTGTATTGAAAGGGCACAGCATTAGAATTGAGAACCACTCTTTTAAATAAATTTAAAAATCAAATGATACAGCTTTTAATGAAATAGAGGGGGAAGGGACATTTTGTTTTAATATATTTAAATTAAGTAAACAGCTATTATGCTAACAAAGTTTTGAATTGATGCATAAATCATACCACCTAAGTGAGACTATCACACCTGCTTAATATAACTCTAGGCACCTGCTAAAACCAGCAAGGCAAGCTCCAGCACACCGTGACAATGTCACCGTCAGCGGCAGTCGGTCTCTAAGCTTTATAATTATGACAACAGGTGCTCTCTTTCTTTCAAATGACCACAGGAGCCTAAGTACGTACAATCCTGAAAACACTGTAGAGGATGTTTTCATAGAATGAGGCTTAGTCAGAAAAAAATTAACTTGCTTTTAAGAGACAGACATTCATCTTCTGTGTTCACCCCTCAGTTTACCAATAAAGAACTCATACTACCCCCAGAAGGATGCATCATTACTGTGGTCATCTCATTAAGTACCCTGCTAGCACTAAACGCTAACACTTCAGGGGATGCTTGGGCAACTCATGGTGCACTTCCCTATGTCTACTGCTCCCATCAGCACCAGTTTTCTGGCAGGATATTCCCAAGGCTGAAGATTCCTTTTGTAACGCAACAAACAGAAGGATTGAAATCAAGTGGCTAGCCACAAACCAGAAGTTACAAGGGTCAAGAAAAATAAGCACAAAACTTTTTACTTTTTATTTTCTGTCTCTACAGAATGTAGTTACATCTTCATTTGTAACCAAAGTTGTAACCAGAAGCTTTTCACCTAATAATACTAAAAAGTCAATCAATACAACCTCTGCCTGCAGAGCGTCCTCCTGAAACTAGCACACATTTTGTCATGGAGGATCAGCTAGTTTCTGGTTTGGTTTTAACAATATTTCTCCTGTTATCGTTTCTTTATCACCAACTAATTTTCCACATTATTTTCCTAAATTTTCAGTCTATGAACAACATGCCCTAAAAATTAGAAAAAGATAAATCAGTATGGCTTAAATGAAGTTGTCAACATTAACTATAAATTACTAAGATAAACAAAAGAAAAGGTGCTCATCACTGTTTGCCTAAGAACCTCAACAGCAAACATTATGAATATGTATTGTTTACTCACAATTCAATAAACAGAAGTGAACACAGAATTTACTTATCAAAATAGGGAACTTTCTGTCTCATTTTTTATAGCAGATAAAAATATCTTAATTTTTCTTATGAGGCAAAACAGTAATTTTCATGAACCATCTCCTTACAGGTATAATCATATGAATGACAGATAAAATAATTGCTTTAAAAATACTTGTGAGTCATTTTGTCCTTACCTGCAGGCATGAACCATTACTGCATGCAGTGACTGTTCCAGTGCCTAGCAGAGACTTGAAGAAACATCATATCTCTTTTTCAGAATGTGACTAATCTGTGGGTTTGCAATTCCTAAGCTATGTACAAATGGCACTCCCTTTGTTCATTAAAAAATATATATAAATATGTATATATTACAGGAAAAGATCAACTATGTTTAAGCTAGATATTTACAAATAACCTTGGAAATTCTATATACCAGCAACCTCAAAATACAAGAACAAAAATCTCATAGTAAGTCCTTTAAAAAGCAAGATTTTTTTTTTTTTTGTTAAATTATTTTTTAAGCTTTCAGCACTGCCACACTTGAGCCAGAGGTCTGCTGTGCTATGTGCGCATGCTGCAACTGATTAGACTGAGTGTTTTTCTAAAAAAAATCAATTTCCCTTCGCAAAGCAGAACAGCTTGCCCAAATACACATCTTCAATACAGCACAACGCTAGCATGCAGTACAATACGTTACATAGCAAACTTGACAAGGAAAAAAATAAGTCCTGTTTGTTTCTTAGCAATGCTACACCATTAATTGTTCATGCAAGAGCTGTAGCTGTACCTTTCTGAAGAGGACGACTTCTCAGAGTTAACTGACATCAGCAGCTCAATCTTCTGCTTGATTTCTGGAAAAATCAGAAAATATTCACAACCAAGATTGCCCGCCCTTGCTTACAAGCCTGATATCAAGAGATTTTTCTTCCCTAATCCCTTTTGTTCAGAATGAGGCCACAAGATTCACAGTACTTCTGTTAGGACTCGGATTCAATGGTGCTATAAAGGGAAACCGCTCCAGAGGCACCAGGCCTTGCTAAACTATGCACATGACTGTTTATGAAAGCAGGAGGCACCACCTCCTTAAGCGGAGGGGTGGCCTTTTTGTTTTAAGGTAGAACTACCCGGGTTTTATTAAAGGGTTTCAAATTGAACAAGCTACAACACAAAAATGAAATGCTAACATCCAAACTCAATATACTAAATAATTTGAGAAGCCTAAATTAAAATGTTTCATTCTCAATGAACAGATATGCAACCCCTGGCTGCTTCTATTTGATTAGCCCTAAAAAATATGGCTCAGTGAATCATTTCTGTCACTTAAGAATGAAATATTAAACCAAAACCCCAATTCAATGATCAAAATGTTCTAATTCCCTGGTTGTTTTTAATTAAATCTAGCCGCCCGTCCCTAGCACCTTCAGAAAGAGACTTCTTCTCTCCACCTCAGTCCCCTCCTCCTTCACAGCACACAAGTGAACAAGCAGCGCCCAGGCACCGAGCAGGGACAGAGATAGTCTTGTCCTTTCAGGAAGGGCTGACAACGCCACCTACATCAGGAATGTAACTGCAACTTCAATTTAATTAAAACATGGTTGCTGGAACCAAGCTGGGTAGGAGAACTTACAGGGAAGAAGAGCGCAGCCAAGGCAAAGCCATGGGAAATAGAGCAGACTGCCCTGAACCACACCAGCGACTCAGCCAGGGCTGGCAACCTCTGCTGAGTAAAGCCCAGCTTCTTACTTCGTGGGAAACGATGTTTTGTCTAGTCCTAAAAAGTATTCTAACTATATTTCTTTCTTTTTTTATTTTTATTTTTTTTAGGTTTTTCGAGACAGGGTTTCTCTGTATAGCCCTGGCTGTCCTGGAACTCAGAAATCCGCCTGCCTCTGCCTCCCAAGTGCTGGGATTAAAGGCGTGCGCCACCACGCCCGGCTATATTTCTTAAATTGCAGTATCTGTTTATAATAAAAAGCCCACATACTAAAATTAAAACTGTAATCATTGAAAAGCTATCAGGTCTCAGAATTTCAAAGCAGACCTCAATAAAATGGGGGAGGTTAAGCATGCACATATAAGTGTGTATTTCCTAGAAATAAAACAATGTTTTAAAATGTTGACTATATTAATAAAATTAAAATATGAAAAAATATAAGGAAAAATTAAAAAATAAAAGTAGGAAAATTCTTTCCCAGTGTTTAGGGATCCTCCTAATTTAAGCATATATCCTCATCCCATAAATGTAATACAATTAGTCAAACTGCTATAATAATAAAACTTACCTTGAGAATTCTGAGGTAAATTACAGAGCCCAACACAAGGGGCTACAGTGAAATTAAATGGTTCAGTAAAGGCTCCTCTCATTTCAAAAGAGAACTGTCTCTGCATGGGACTTAGAAACACTTCTTCATTTTCAAAAACCGTGCGACCTTCAGGAAACTGCCTATACTCTCTAAAGTCTCTATTCCCTCACCTAGAAAATGAGGGTAAGTATTTCTACTGTGGAGAATTAATAAAGTAGTCCACACAAAGCCCGGCAGACCCTCACATGGCATGTGGTGACCCTCCTCGCCTGTTCCCCACTGGCTACAACACAGCTCTCTTCAATACACACTCGCTGAAGGAGTTAAGGAGGCACGGGCCTGCCCACTTTCTTGGTGTTTCCGTAAGTTTAAACCCGCTTTCTTCTCCCTTTCATTATCAACTTCAATATGTATTTTTAATTAGGATGTTATTATATGTATAAGTTAACTACTGTGTATCTCAAGTTCCCTACATTTTTTGACTAGATGTTTCTGAATGAAATTGTACTTGAACCACCATTTTATTGCAAAAAGATTTTTTTTTAAGTTCTTACTTTAGTATGTCTATATAAAAAACTTTAAGGTAAACAGCATGTTAAGAGTCACATAGCATTATAGTGATATTGGAAGAGTTTCCAATATTCCTTTCATATTCTCTCCAATTCATCACATCTAGGCCTGGTAACCCTTTAAGAATTCCAGAATCAGGGCTGGTGAGATGGCTCAGTGAGTAAGAGCACCTGACTGCTCTTCCGAAGGTCCAGAGTTCAAATCCCAGCAACCACATGGTGGCTCATAACCATCCGTAACAAGACCTGACGCCCTCTTCTGGAGTGCCTGAAGACAGCTACTTACATATAATAAATAAATAAATCTTTAAAAAAAAAAGAATTCCAGAATCAGCTAGGCACTGTGACGGCCACCATTAATCCCAGCACTTAGGAGGCAGAGGCCGGTAGATCTCTGTGGGCTCAAGGACAGCCTGGTCTACAGGGCAAGTGTCCAGGGCCGTTACACAGAAAAATCGGTTGGGAATGTGGAAGGGGGGTAATTCAAAAAGAAGAAACCTCCAGAGGGGCTGGAGAGATGGCTCAGTGGTTAAGAGCACCCACTGCTCCTGCATAGGTCCTGAGTTCAATTCTCAGCAACCACATGATGGTTCACAACCATCTGTAATGGGATCCCATGCTCTCTCCTGGTGTGTCTGAAGACGCTACAGTGTACTCACACATAAAAGGGGCATCTGAAACCTTACACCTGCCCTGGACTGAAGCAGCTCCTTTTACTCTCAGCCTTCTGAGTAAAAGGATGGTCTCCCCACACCAACGGTCATCTGTCTGTCGATCTTTACCGGCTTTTCTGGCCTACTTCATAACAGTGTTCCTCATGCATCTTTGTAAATTTAATTTCATCTATAAAATGGTTTAAGCCGGGAGTGGTGGCACACACCTTTAATCCCAGCACTTGGGAGACAGAGGCAGGCAAATTTCTGAGTTCGAGGCCAGCCTGGTCTACAGAGTGAGTTCCAGGACAGCCAGGGCTCCACAGAGAAACCCTGTCTCAGAAAAAAATAAAGGTTTAAAACTCCAATCTGCTTTTACCATCACCTTTACAACTATGCCCCACTCCACCCCCACAACTCACGAGGTCCTATCTTCACCCCCACTTGGCCTTACAGCCCTGCAGATACCTGTCCCTCCAACCACCAGGCTCCATTTGTATTTCTATAGCAATAGTTTTTGGTTTTAAAGTTCATCAACCTGGAGGCTGACACCTGAGGTCAATCCTCAGGGCCCACATAGAGGAAAGAGTGAACAAATTCCTGGAACTTCCTCTCTAACTTCCAAATACAAACCAGGGCAGACTCAGAACACCACGAACACAAAAGGACAAATGAAAATGTAATCGTAAAAACTTAAAAAACCAAGTCCATCCACTGGGTAGTTTTCCTTTAGGTTTTATCTACATCCCATTATCTGTCTACCACACTTCTGCACTCACAATGCTCAATGGTGTTACAATCTGCTCCTTACATCTCTTGAGCCTTTAATTCAGCCTTTGGCATGGCCCCATAATTCTGTTTCTACTCACACCATAAACTAGGCTTCTTTGCCTCACAGAGAAAATAAGTACTTATTTTATTTTCTACACAAAATTATAGGAGGATATAAGTTTTACAGTCTTGTTCATTCTCTAAAGCAGTGGGGTCAGATATTGTTTATTCTTTAACTGCTTTTATGTATTCAATTCTCTGCAACTCTAAATCCTTTATGGGATTGTCATTTCCCACACAATTCTTACATATTGGTAATGCCTACAGAACCTTCATCACTCATCAAATGTGTCTATAGGGGCACATTAATAACCATATACAAATTGTCAGTTTGACAGTATCACATGCAATCCAAATCCATACATTCTCCCATCTCCCCTGATAGTCTCCACTAAATAGTCACCAAATGTGCACAATATCTAAAACTGAACTCAGCAACTCCTTGACCCCACATCTACACTTTACCTTAGACCTAGAGTCTGCCATCACCTCCATCTCACTCACACCACAGGCCCTTTACAGTCTAATTCTGGGAGTAACAGGACAGCTGATCTTCCAGGCCACCAATTTTTGAGGACTCCCAAATGTCTCCCAGTGTCTCATTTAGGACTAATTCGCTCACTCTCCCTTTCAGACATCCTATCCTCTGGAAGCACTAAGCTCTGCTGGCCTGCTTCCTCCCACACCTTCTTCCTTACAATCTCCTTTCCTTTGGACATCACAGGATAGATAGCTCATCTCTCTATGTAACTCACTAACCTGTTCTTTGTCTGCTTTCCTCTTTCTTTTCTTTTTTTCCAAAACAGGGTGGGGGTGGGGGGTTGTGCGTGCGTGCGTGCGTGCGTGCCTGCATGAACCCTGTCCTGAAACCAGCTCTATATAGACCAGGCTGGCCTCAAACTCAGAGATTCCCCTACGGAGTGAGTGCTGGAATTAAAGGTGTCTAAGGGGAGGGGGAGGGGAGGGGAGGGAGAGGGGAGGGGGAGGGGAGGGAGAGGGAATTAAGGAAAACAGTGCTAAGAGTACTTAGAGGACGGGTCTTGAACTCTCCATAAGACCCCATGAGTCCTACTGGACTGCAGGCGTGTGTGTGACAGCACACATTTATGCAATGCTGGGATGGGGCCCAGGATAGATTATCTAGCATTCTAGGCCAGCATGCTACCAAGTTAGCTACAACCTCAACCTCCACATTCACCCTGCGGTACTTCACCGGCCACAGGCTTTCCCCCCATACCTACTGTTAGGTACCACTTGACTCACACCACAAAAGTTACTGAGATTGCTTGTAAAGATTTAACCCTTTAGTTAGTGACCTTCTGTACCTAGTGTTTCTAAATCATAACATACAGAGTTCAAAACTCCTGCTACACTCAGAACTGCGTACAGAGTGACGAACTGTGACCAGAAACAGACCAAAACAAACAAACAAACAAACGAAGATGACTCCTAATAGCAATGACAGCAGAAGAAACGGGCGCCGTAAGCATGGGACGCCTCTGTCAATCTCATTACAAACCTAACAAGAAACCCTTGACTTGTGTGACACAATGAATTAGGAATATAGTACTTCTGAGATTCTAACAAAAATTTCCTTTTACTTGACAAACCCTTTACATAGCCATTTGTAAACCTGACTTTACGTGAGGTATGTTATTACTTTATGTATATGAGAGTTTTGCCTGTCTATCTATATGCCACACTCATGCCTGGCACCTACACAAGCTAGAAGAGGAAATAGGATCCCTGGCACTGATATCTCACACTGCAGTTAGCTGCCATATGGGTGCTGGGACTTGAATCCAGAACCTCTGGGAAAGCAGTTATCTTAACTGCTGAGCCATCTCCAGCCCCATAAGAACCATTTTTAAAAATTAACTGCCTGTGCTAGAGGGTCAGCTCAGAGGTTAAAAGCTCTGGCCGTTCTTCCAGAGAACCCAGGTTAAAGTCCCAGCACCCACATGATGGCTCACAACTGTTTTTAACTCCAGGTCCAGAGAACTCAACATAAATGCACACATGCAGGCAAAACATCAATTCAATAAATCACACAAAACAATTATTACTTCCTTATATTTGTGTGGAGCCATTTAAGGGTACAAAACCCAATTGTGTTGTGCTGAAGTTACCTTAGACGATTGGGTCGTAAGGATATATCTAGTCTAAACCTGCAAGATGACTCAGTGGGTATAAAACTGCTTGCCACACAAGCCTGAAGACCTCAACGCAATCCTGGGAAGGGTAAGAGAGCCAAACTCCTAAAAGGTTTCCTCTGACACACAGGCCTGAGCACACACGCACACGCACGCACGCACACACACACACACACACACACACAGGCCTGAGCACACACGCACACACATACAGGCCTGAGCACACACGCACACACACACAGGCCTGAGCACACACGCACACACACACACACACACACGCACATACACACAGGCCTGAGCACACACGCGTGCACGCGCACACACACACACACACACACACACTAAACATTTTAAAATTAAATACTGAGGAAGAATAATAAAGTAGGTTTGGAAATTGCTAACAACAAAAAAAATTCCACAAGTCTAGGCCTACTAGACGTGATGAATGGGGAGTTCACGTAGGCACTCTGCTCTGAGAAGCAGCAGGCACATACCGGTTGCTGGGTTGGAGCCACTGGTCCTACTCCAGCAAATAATCCCCAACCCCTGCTCATGCAAACAACCCTAATTGAATGTGATGGGGAACCTACCTCACAAAGAAAATCATGAAAGTAGGAAGGAGACTTAGAAGTAAATAATAAAATTGTCAAAGAAGTTTTTCCCCTCTCCAAGAATTTTTAAATGTTTAAAATTTTTTAAGCCGGGTGTGGTGGCGCACGCCTTTAATCCCAGCACTCGGGAGGCAGAGGCAGGC
>NC_034591.1:18124266-18126650 GCF_900095145.1 Mus pahari
AAAAAAAAAAAAAAAAAAAAAAAAAAAAGGACAAGGCCTGCAGTCACTCTGCCCGCAGTCGCTTTGCTGGTTGTCATGCTTACTGTGACGCTTACCTTTTAAGGCTAGACCCTTACTGGGTACTTAAGGAGACATATAAGAGACTCTTCACAACGGTGCCAAATACAGCCAGTCCTCTGGATGATGAGAAAGCTGAAGCCTGGTTAACTGGCCAGCACCATGAGAGGCCAAAACCTTAAAGGGTGTTGGGGGCAATACTATTCCTGGGCTCATCATCTTTCTGTCATGATAACACAAGAAGAGAAAAGAAAAAACCAAAAACCTTGCGGCCCAGTTTGCCAGATACAAAGAGAACAGCCGATGAACTAAGCAGAGAAACAGTTGTCCTTATTCCCAACTGACCTCCATCCACACTCTCCACTGACAGACTGACAGACTCCCCTGAGGGCCTGGTACTCCAACTCAGGACAATGCAGACCCAAAACAATGCAGAAATCATCTACACATGATAGCACATTCATAAACTGACAGAAAACACTGATACTGAGCTAGGATCCCAGCAACACCACTGAGAAGTGAGGAGACAGGTGAAAAGGTTCCAACAATCAACAACAGCAGGTAAAGCCCCAGGAATGTCAGCACTCACCACACACCACACACCAAAGCAACGCCTCCTTACGTAGGTTGTCAAATGCTCTTCATCACAATTTCATTATCGTCTAAAAGACATCCAATAGTGTTGTTATACAACAAACCAGGTTTCATTTAGTATATAAATGTATGGCAAGAAACTTTATTTTCCAGTTGTAATCTAAAATTTGTGCAGTGTGAAACTGTATCATCACCCACCACCCTGCCAATTTAAAAAAACAAAACAAAACAAACAAACAAACAAAAAAAACGAGGTAGAGAAGTGCAGAAGTGATTAATGACACATCTGGTCTCCACATCTACATATTCACAATCCTGGCCACATGGGGCTGTACTACTCCACAAGATGATGATATGTTTACTCTAAACCTAAATGAAACAGAAATGAAGGACTATGGGGACAGGGGCAGGAGGGAGTAGTCTCGCCCTTGATAGGTTTCTTTTGTTGGTTGTGTTTGGGTTTGCTGGTGTGAATGCCAGGGCATGCCTATGGAAGCCACAGGGCCACCTGCAGAAGCTGGCTCGCCTTCTACCAAGTAGGGCCCACGGATTGACAAATGCAGGTCCTGGGTCTGAGTGAAGAGTGAGCACCTCTACCAGATAAGCTCTCTTGCTGACCACTGACTGTACAGGCATCGGCAGCTTCCTCACCGTCAGTCAGCAAGGGGAGATTCAGGCGTGTGGCTGCAATCGCTTCCGACTTGCCTGAGTCGACAGGCTGGTGTAGGGGCACTTGAACCCAGCAAGCCGCCTCGGTGCCTGGGTCCTCAGCAGTTCTGATAAAACATTTCCAAAGCAGCTTCTGTGCCACTCATCATTTACCAGTGAAAAGCTTTTTTCCTTCTGACATGTCTTTTGTTGCTGAAGACAGTTTATGTAGACCAGAGGAGCCTTGAATCAGTGTATAGCCAAGTACGGAGATTACAGAGTATGTAGTCCAGGCTACCCTTGAGTCAGTGTGAGGCCAAGTATGGAGATTGCAGATCGCAGCAGCCATGCTCAGTCTTATAATGTATAAGTAAGGACAATTGCTGGCATTTTCTGCTGGTTTTTGAAAAGTGAGTCCCACAACATCAAATGTTAACCTCTAACTTTTCACACTCCCAAGAAAGATGTGTTTGTAAGAAGCAAGCCACAAGGGGAAAGGACCCTGGCCAGCTCAGCCAAGCCAGGCGCTATCACTTGGCCTAAATGCTGCACAGGTAAGTGACCCTGGCCCTTCAGCACTCACACCAGTGCCTAAGGACAGAGATGGAAAGATGGACCGACCCTGCCTGCACTGCCTGCCTGCCTGCCTGCCTGCACTGGGCTCTGCTCTCTGTTAGCAATGAGGTGGAAGGAATGTAATCCTTGAAAACAGCTACAGGTTTCACACCACAGCCAAAGTCATGAATAGTTAATCCTGCCTTTCTCTAGCTCTCACCTGGGCAAAGACACTCTGGCCCAGCTCTGCTGGGTAAGACACAAGTTCTCTGGTAACTGGGATCTCTTACACTCAGGGTGTCAGCAAAGACTGTTCAAGTTGAAACCAAGTTTAACACATTCTCTGCACTACTGACACAAAATTTATTATTTGTATATTTTTGACATGATAATCAGTTTTAGAAATACTCAAAAGAATTTATTATTTTAATGAAGTTCTTTCTGTAATAGATGTTAAACAACTAAGATTAATCTCTAATACTGTGACTACAAAGACATAAACTACATCTTTTTTTTTTTTTTTTTTTTTT
>NC_034591.1:18127375-18140935 GCF_900095145.1 Mus pahari
GGATTTCTGAGTTCGAGGCCAGCCTGGTCTACAGAGTGAGTTCCAGGACAGCCAAGGCTACACAGAGAAACCCTGTCTCGAAAAACCAAAAAAAGAAAAAAAAAAAAGAAATGTGTCCTGCAAAAGAAACTCTCCCTGCTTTTCACTATTACTATCCTCTTAGGAAAGGGGTCTAATGTAGCTTATAGGGCCTGCTGGATCCCAGTTGTACTTTACAAACTCCACTTTTGCCAGGGGGTACTTCTGCGTGCCTTTAATGCCAGCACTCAGGAGGCAGAGGTAGGTGAATCTGAGACCAGCCTGGTCTACATAGTTGGATTCCAGGAGAGCCAGCAGGGCTAGAGACTTTGTCATGAATGAATGAATGAATGAATGAATGAATGAATGAATGAATGAATGAATGAATGAATACCATCAGTGAGGTCATCAAGGTGAGTTCAGCCAAGGCTGATATCATGAGTTTGATCCCTGGAGCCCATACCATTGAAAGAACTGACTCTGACAATTGTCCTCTAACCTCCACACAGCACTAAGGCATGTACACACACATGCACACACATGTGCACACACACATGCACACACATACAATAAGTCATGTCATTCTTTAAAAAAATGTTAGGTGGCAAACACTTATACTCCCAGCACTTGAAAGGTAGAGAGAATGCCAAGTTCAAGGTCATCTTCAATCAAACAGTGAGTTCCAGGCCAGCCTCAGCTTTGGGAGACCAAGCTACACAGTAGAGGGAAGAAACGGCACCTATATCAACTGATGAAGGATTGTTATAAATGTAACATATATGTACATATATGTGTAAAATCATATACACAGAGCAAACAGAAAGGGCATTATTACACGCTAGCACATAAACCTTGAAAGCACTGTCCAAACATTCAACTAGACAACGTGTTAATGTGATCTTTGCATTACAAAGAAGATTCTGCCAAAATATGAAGGTTTATTTTTGAGGGATAAAAATATTCTCAAGTTATATAATATAATGGTTGTACAACACTAGAAATAGCTTTTTTAAAAAAACTACTAAAGCATAGCTTTAAACGATTAAAATTCATTTTAAAATTGTCTGGATTGAAACAACAGGAGATTCCAGAGCAAATATGTACAGTTAAAAGAATAAAAACCCATCGATGCAACTCCAGAGACCTAGATCTACAGCTAACAGGGGGAGAAAGGCTCTGACTGGGGAAAGGGAGAAGGAAGGCCTCCACCCTGGTGAGGTAGGGTAAGATGCCGCTGGAAGGAAATAATAATGGCCTTTCAATCTGTGGGCAATCAAGAGTTAACAAAACAGAGCTAGGGATGTAAGACAAGACAAAAGTAGAGTGGTGGGGCTATGGAGGCAGCCTAGGAATCATGATTTCAAGACCAGCCTGGGCTAACATGAGAACATGAGACTGCTGGGGGCGGGAGGGGGGGGGAGATAGAGACACAGAGACAGAGAAGGGGAGGGAAGGAGGAGGGAGGGAGGGAGGGAGGGAGGGAGGGGAGGGGTGGAGAGGGGAGAGAGGAGAAGCCAGGGATACTGGTAAATTAGGTCTTTACTAGCGGCTCACAAGGCACAAATGCAACTAATCCCAAATGTAACAAACCACAAAGTCATTCCTGAAAGATTCAACAAATGAAAAGATTCAATGCAAAATTTTTACATTGTATGTCGTGTTTAAAGAAAAATATTAAACTTTAGAGAGGTATTTATAGAGCCTGTCAATTTACCAAGATTCATTTTGAGTCAGCCCACTCACACAGAACCCTCTCAGAAATTTAACCAATTATCACCCCTCTCCTTTATTATAAATCCTAAGCTCTCACCTCACGTGTCAGTGGTCTTCTATAAACTCTTCCTCAGCAGCAGCAGTACAAACAACTCCCAGGACTCTGCTGCTTCCACAAGATATTACTAAGTACCACATATACCTCAGCCAACAGTCTACTTTGTTGTCTTCTTGTCTATGGAGTCTGAAACAAATTAATGAGTGGCATGAAACTCAACAATCTTCCTGCCTCAGCCCCCAAACTATTAGGACTACAGACATATACCACCACACCAGCTAAGTTACTCATTGAATAATCACCAATCAACACAGCCTTAGAAAGATTCAACCCATGCATGCATGTGTGCAGGCGTGCGTGCATGCGCTCCCCACTGTCATCATCTTCAGCCTTGGATTAAGTTGGGTTCCAGTCACATAAAAACAGCATTTTAGGCATATATGGCTCCGATAGAAAGGTCGTTGACAATTTTGTAAATGTTGACAATACGCTCCTATTATCCTCTCCTCTCCTCTCCTCTCCTCTCCCCTCCCCTTCTCCCTCTTTCCTCCCCTCCCCTCTCCTCTCACCACTATTTACTCTCCCCTCCCATCAGTCATGTCCCCCTCCTCCCCACCAGTCTCCTTCCCAGATTCATAACTTTCAGATTTCCTAACTCGTCTATGGTAACCAGGGCCATCTGTATGCCTGACAGATTGGGACTATCTACTGGAGCCTGGTGAGGTCATCAGTGGGTGCACACTGGAGGCAATGACTCCTCTCTCCCTGAATCATCTGTCAATCTTAATCATGTTACGTGTTAACACAGCTAAGTGCTATGTGGGATCACAAATTCGAATGATTCACTGACCTACTAAATCATCCTCTTGGGACTAGAGATGCCTATAGCCATATAGATGACTTTTAAGCTGTGGAACACTCTTGTCCTCCCTATTTCCCTAATGGATTGTAAACACAAAACAACAACAACACTTCACTTTATAAGCACAAATAACTAGCCAATCAAGCCAACCATTACTCATTATTGAATCCAATATGAAGAATGCTAGATATACTAGGCCTACTATATATATTCTCGGAATTTCACTTCTACCAAATTGACCCTAGAAGAACATTCACATTGCTGGAGTGTAGTTCAGCAGTACAGCACTTTAATAGATATAAAGCCCCAGATCTGTTCCCTACTACCTTGGGGGGGGGGGGATATTCATAGATCATGTGTCTCTGGAGAATCATACAAAGAGGTTCAATCACTGCCAGTGAGAGGCTCAGCCTGATGACCTGCCCATCTGAGGTCAATCCCCAAGACCCCACCAGGAAAAAGGGAGCCTGTGCTGTCCACTGCTCACTGCGCTGTCCTCTGCGCCCCACAGCATGCACATTCTCATCCACTTCCACACAATGTGAGCTTAGACATCTAGAGGAGCTGAAGTGTATCTAACGAGCAATGGACACCCACTGCTAAGTGGTCTATACTCATATTCAGAATGAGCATTAAAAAGGAATGAAATAGATATAAGCAAAACGTAGAGCTTTCAAAGAGCAAAATGACACTATCTCTAATTAATATGCATTTCACAATCACATATATATGTAAAACAAAGGGTAAAGGCTGTAGAGGAATATATCCTAAACTATTATAAAAATATTCAACCCTTTGCTTTTTCTTTACAGGTGTAAATTAAAATTACCCGTGTAAATTAAAATCAATGTTTAAATATTAAGACCACAGTCGGGCGTGGTGGCGCACGCCTTTAATCCCAGCACTCGGGAGGCAGAGGCAGGCGGATTTCTGAGTTCGAGGCCAGCCTGGTCTACAAAGTGAGTTCCAGGACAGCCAGGGCTGCATAGAGAAACCCTGTCTCAAAAAAAACCAAAAAAAAAAAAAATTAAGACCACAGCATGTCCCATTTAAAACATGTCCCTTCTACCGCACAGCTTTCAAATGGACACTAGGCAAAAAGACTGCCATCACACCATTATAAATAGATCTCCAAAAGGCCAATTTTCACTTTCAAATAAAATTCACAGTTTAATCAAGGTCAAGGCAATGTTCTGTTGGAATTCTGAAAGTGTTACCCCGAAGGAAAAGGACAACTAAGTTCTCCTGACACTGTTCTGCCACAAAAAAAGGAAAAAAGAAAAAAAGGCAGTCGTGTGGAGTTTATACACTCGGCATTTCTAAAAAGACAAGCTTTAAAATCTAAATTCAGGCTGTTCCTTCTAATTCTATCCACTGCAGGCTCTAAACAAACCAGAGTACATCCATGACCTTTTTAAAATGTAAAAATACAGGTATTGATTAAGCAGCCCACAAAGTGCCAGGTTTCTGCTATGTAATAAATACATAGGCATGTTTATGGAGGACATAAACTCTCAAGGAGTCCAGTCCAGGGGCTGAGCTCATGGTATAAAACCTAATCTGTGAACCAGTACACATCTTCTCTTGCTAGGCCAGAAGACATGTTCAGGATGCTGGAGTTGAGTGCTACACAGGAAGAACACAGACCACAGAGCAACGACCATAACAAAGAAGCAGGTGGAGATGCCTCAACAAGGGGTTAGGAGGGTCTGGGTCTGTAAGCACGGCACTTCCGAGACCGCTGAGCTCAAAGCAGGCCTGAACCACCTGAGAACAGATCCTGGGCGCAAGCACTTGAGTATGGTAGACACACATGAATGCCAGCACTCTGGAGGAGGGAGGAGGAGGAGGAGTGGAGGGGGAACCCCAAGGCCAACTTGAGCTATCTATCAAGTTCAGCCATATAGCAAGTCTGAGGCAATCCTGGGCTACATGATACCCTGGAAAGAAGAAAGAAAGATCACCTGTGTGATCATGAGTAAGCTAAGTCTTGGATCCATACTGACATCTGCCTCTAGGTAACAATAAAGAGAAACTAGTCTTCTGTTTGGTAATAACCTTATCCCAGGCATACTATTAGTATTATATGCACTCCAATAATTAAGCTTGCTGATGTATTTACATGGAAAACTTCAAATTTTAAAATATTTTAATGAGAAGAATGGACATGTGTGACAAGGAGAAAGTAATGTATCCTAAAATGCCTGTCCAGCCAGCTCTGACCCACTGCTGTCATGGTAGGCTCTCTGTTTCCTTCTCTGAAATGCAGGCAAAACTGCACGACCAAGGCTGAGACAGCTATGTGTACATTAGAGGTGAACTTAGCTCTAAGTCACTCTGGACAAAAACACTGACATTAGAGTACCTCAAAGCCCTCCATCCCAGGCGCTGTGTGGATATTCTCAGGACCTCTGAAGCATGCCTGAGGGCCGGCTTCTACACCAGTGGCCATACACTGGGATGGCTTGATTTGCTCCCTGTGACTTTTTTGCCTCAATTGGTAAAGACCACTGACTTCCTAACCGTCATGTGCCTATCTGATCGATTTGCTGCAAAAACTACCAACAGGTAATTTCCACTCCCCACACTCCATCCCAGATGTGTTCTCTGAGCCACCTGTGGCCCCAGCTGTCTGAGTCCCTCATCAGCTCATTCTGAGAGCTCTAGTCCTTTCTCTTTTAAGTCCCCACTGCTACAATACAGCAGCTCCTCTCCAAGGGTCTGGGTCTTTCCCAGGTGATTAACTCTGCTACTGAAGCTTTTATCATTTCAGATCTCTTTGTGTAATGGTAAAGTAGTCACTCTTTTCACATTATGGTGACAACAGTTATCTTTCAATTTGGCAAGCATTACATATCTTCATAACAACACTATTAGAATCAAGCATCTAGGAGCACCTAGGAGACTAAGGCAAACAGACCAAGGTCAGCTAAGAAGACCATCCTAAAACAGCAGGCTGAGGGTGTGGTTAAGGAGCAGAAGAGTTGCCTAGCATGCACAAAGCCATGGGTTAGATTCCCACCACCAAAAAGCAAACAAACAAAAATACCATCCCACCTTTATAAATAGGAGAAGCTAAAAGGTAAGGTTAACTGTGGCATCTAGAGTCACCCAGGTAATATGCTAAGGCCCAGACTTAGCCCCAGCTCCATCCAGCTCTCAGAGTCAATGCTGCTAACACCACCCACTGAACTGAAATCTCTCCATTTCAGAAATCTAAACTCCTCTCAGCAGGGAACGAATTATGTCAGTTCATCTTTCTCATTGGACTACTTTTAGAGGATGCTAGGCTATCTGAAGACCACACAATCCAGCCCCAAAGTGTGAAACAGCACTCAAAACTGCCACACCCCAACAAGCTGCCAAGGGATCTACAAACTCTACCACGTACCCTTGTTGCTACAGCCAAGACTTTAGAAGAATGGCATACAACACAGTACAGCTCAGGCACAAAATGGGATGAGGTCTGCCACATGCTGCAATGTGGATTAAACCATGAAAATATTATGAATAAAGTAAGCCACAAACAAAAGGACAGATAGTACTGAGTAAGAGACAAGACATAAGAGACAGACTGGAGGGGAAAATAGAGAGCTATTATTTGGTGGTCACAGAATTTCTTTTAGATTATGTAAATTTTCTAGAAACCGTATTCATGTCACAAACTTTCTTTTTTTTTTTTTCCTTCTTTTTTGGTTTTTCAAGACAGGGTTTCTCTGTATAGCCCTGGCTGTCCTGGAACTCACTCTGTAGAGCAGACTGGCCTCAAACTCAGAAATCCGCCTGCCTCTGCCTTCCAAGTGCTGGGATTAAAGGCTTGCGCCACCACACCCAGCGGTTTATAAGCTTTTGACCCACCCTTGTCACTTAACATAATACACTTTAGATGTTACCTGCCTGTACTGATAGTTCATCTCTTTTTACTGTTAATATTCAGCATCTAGATGTATCACTATTTAGCCATTCCCTGGTCAAAGAAACTGAAACAGTTTTCACTTCTTTTGTTTTAAAAAAAAAAAAAAAAAAAGAAAAGAAATCAACTTTTGGGATGTTTTGTTTTGTTTTGTTTTTTAAAAGACTGCATACGGGCTGGTGAGATGGCTCAGTGGGTAAGAGCACCCGACTGCTCTTCCAAAGGTCCGTTGTTCAAATCCCAGCAATCACATGGTGGCTTACAACCATCCGTAACAAGATCTGATGCCCTCTTCTGGAGCGTCTGAAGACAGCTACAGTGTACTTACATATAATAAATAAATAAATCTTTAAAAAAAAAAAAAAAAAAAAAAAGACTGCATACAAGTTTCTGTATAGGCTTGTTTTTATGTACTTATATGAACACTAGGGGTTACATTGTTAAGTACATATGTAAAGACGGTCAACATCCTTAGATCTCCACCCCTACCTCAATAACAGGCACAGTATAAACTTTCTCCACATGCTCCTCTACTACCAGAGGCTGTTCATTCCATCTTTCTTTATTAGTTATATTATTTATTTACATTTCAAATGTTGTCCCCCTCCCCAGTCCCACCTTCAACAGCCCTCATTCCATCTTCTTAATGGCTCCTTTACTATTGTTCTATATGTTTTGTGTGCATGTGTGTCTGTGTGAGGGTGTTTGATCCCCTGAAGCTCAACAGTTGTGAGTTGCCATGTGTGCTGGACCTGAAGCCAGGTCCTGTTAGAACAGCAGCCAGTGCTCTTAACCCCTGAGCCATCTCTTCAGCTCCTCCTTCCATTTTAAACTGAGCTTTTTCTTGTTGTTGAGTTTCAGATATGTTTACATAATATAAAAAAGTCTTTTCTTTTGTGTCACAAATATCTCTCAAAAGCAGTTAAGACTTGGGAGAAGTCCAGCTCATCTTTTTTAAGGTTTCTCAATTTTTTTATTATATACTCAAGCTGGCAAGACTCTTTCACTGGCTAGATGGTCTAGGAAGGGTACTTACTATGACATAACTAAGTCCATGTCCTTTGTATGCAGATGACGGAAGGCTGCAAGACAGCACATCGGTTTGATTTTATTCTGGTGTGTGTTTCATGGTACCATAGCTAAAAACCCTTTGCTAAACCTAAAGTCACAAAAAACTTTTTTCTGATAGTTTAACCCTTTTAAAATTAATTTTTACCTATTATGCAAGACATACAAGGTATCAATTTTTTTTTTTAAACTACCTGCACCAAAGTGGTATTGCATTTCCTGGTGTTGATTCAAAGCTTAGCTCTCACCTCAACAGGAAAACAAGGCTGTTTGTTCTGAGCCAGTGTGAGTGCATAGACTGGGAACACGGGTAAGTTACCTTGAATAGCAAATTTCACTGAAGACTTGGGTGCATGAATTCTTATGGTCAGAGACTAAAACAAATACGTCACAGCATTTCCCAGTGCTGCTAAGGACCATGGGGCAGGTGGGTCACTGCCAAATGGATAACATTTTCCTATGGCTCTACAAATGTTCTCTAAAGACAGCATTAGCTTTGGGGATAGTAGAAGCAGGTAATCTGATAAGGTATGTGTTCTAAAGCTTATACCTAATACTTGAGAGGACGTTAGGAAAGCTATTGAAGGTAGGCACTTAAGAAAACTAAAATTGGGCTGGAGAGATGGGTCAGCGGTTAAGAGCACTGACTGCTCTTCCAGAGGTCCTGAGTTCAATTCCCAGCAACCACATGGTGGCTCACAACCATCTGTAACAGGATCTGATGTCCTCTTCTGATGTGTCTAAAGATAGCTACAGTGTATTCATAAAAATAAAATAAATAAATCTTAACAGAAAAGAAAAGAAGACTAAAATTCTGGCTTCATATCTGCAGTATTCCAGCTATACAACAATGAAGTTCCAGCTAGTCAATCTGCCTCATAAAATCTTCACTACAGGTGTGGGAGCTGGGGGTAGTTTCAGTTTACACTAGACATGTATGTTCTGATTCTCTACACTGGTCTAGGATGTACGAATAAGCGGATAAAGTGACAGGAAACAGCCGTAGAACCAACCAACTCACTAAAGTACAGAGCAGCTTCAACTCAAAAAGGGACACTGCAGCTGACAGCTGAGACTGGGGGAGAGTTCATGAACGCTAGCAAGATGAGCAAAAACCAAACACAAAGTACAACCTTGGAGAGAAGAGGAAACCACAAGCAGCCACAAGATACCAAGTATCAAGTTCGTTCAGGAGCCCTGGAGCAGGACCCACCCCCCCCCCCCACCCCCGGCTTTCCATCAGCAGCACAAAATCTCATATGCTCGTGGCTTTTAGTAGGAAGTCTGAGTGAACTAAACACTTTTTGAAAAATGAGAAAAAAAAAAAAAAAGCAAAATTCAATGTACTCATTGCTTAGTGTAAAATAAAGGAAAACACCAAAGCTCTCAAGAAGCCTGGCTCAGACCATGCTGGGACCTTGTTCAGAAGCTGTCTTAGCTCCCCACGCTAACCTTACGCCACTGCAGTGGGCCAGTGCAGGCCTCCTTCCTGAAGGGTGATAAGGACCAAGGCTTCACACCCAGTTCAGCTCAGCGCAGAGCCAGAGCTCAGGAGGTTTATGTTCTTTCATTGCTGCTTCTGACACCACAGAGGTTCCTCACCTGACCACTCAACCCAAGGAACTTCCTAGTCTCGGAAAAGAATTGCTCCACGCCTCCAGCAGGAGTGTTCACTGCAGGCCTTGGACATGGAGGGCTTGGTTTCTCTGCTCTCCTGGGTTCATCACCTGGTTGAAGGTGGGAACCACACACAGTCGTAAAACTCGCAAGTGAAACCCAAGAGGTCTGTGCCTGTAATTTCAGCACATGGGAAGTGAAAGCGGGGAGATCAAGAGTTTAAGGCTATCCTTAGCTATGTTCAACTCCAACTTGGACTAATGAGACCCTGCCTGAAAAACCTTAAGAGGTTGAGGGTGAATGGTTTTCATTCAAGAAGGGACTAATACTATCTACTGGCATGCAAGCCCAAGTTCCCATCTCTTTCAACAAGCTAAATATATATATGTTTTTCAAGACAGGGTTTCTCTGTATAGCCCTGGCTATACTCTCTGTAGACCAGGCTGGCCTCAAACTCAGAAATCCACCTGCCTCTGCCTCCCTAGTGCTGGGATTAAAGGCGTGCACCACCACTGCCCAGCAATATATTTTTAAGAAAGGAAAATCATGTTATATTCCTGTGAATGTAGCACTTGAGAGGTAGAGGTAGGAGATGGGGGTTCAATGCCAATCTTGAACCACGGGGAGTTTGAGGCCAACCTATGCTTCATGGTACTCTGTCTCAAAGAAACAAACGAAGGGCAGGACACCAAGGGCAGGGTGAAAGAGCAATATGTCCATCTCTCACGCCAGCTACCATAGGACAAAAGAGCTACATGTCCACCACACCATCCATCATGCAAACATTTTCTATAGACCCTTTGAAAGGTTGTATGTAATCCTGATTTCATGTGACACTTGTTAGGAACTTGAGGGACAGTTCCTAAATGTTTCTCAACAGATAGTGATGGGTCACAGAAAATGTGCAGTCAATACAGGCCCCTTTCCAACCATTCCTAACAACTGCTAGAATTGTAAGTATAGCCCATGTTTGTTCAAGGGTTATCCCACAATGAAGGGAATTTTATAATATCTACCAGTGTAGACAGTATCTGGAGGTGGAAGAGCAAGGTTAAATCACATCTGAACCACACAGTCACATATGTGGTCCACACAGTCACAACAGTAAAAATAATGAAGCAAGACATCCTCCACAATAACCAAGGGATCTGGACCAGGACACACAGTGTCTCAGCGGTGACAACACATCCTGATTTTTACGTGGCCTCACCCTCCAATAATGCTTGCATTAAAAGAAGCTGTCATCAACCTACAGTAGAAACCTATAAACCCCGACACTCCATTTCTCAGAAGGTAAATTTACTTGAGACTGATCTTACCTAGTCCAATTCCAATAAATTCTAAAATACAATGGAAACTATAAACAAATTCATAAAATAATTACTTCAAGCCACAAGAAAGAGGCATCCTTCAAAAATGAAATACAACAAATACTTAACAAAGAGAAACCTTACGCATGAATCAAATAAAAATTAATCTGTGTGATATATGTGGGGGGTGGGGAGGTGAGTGTGTAGGTATGTACATCTAGAAATCAATGTTCACACATTCCTGTTTGAGACAGGAGTTTTCACCAAACACATCTCAGCAGCTGTGCTATGCTGGCTGGCCAGAAAGTGCAGACTGCTCCCATCTCCACCTTCCCCTCAAGACTAGGCACATGCTACTACACCAGGTTCTCTGGTGTCTGTACTTGCACAACAAGCACTTCATCAGCTCTGCCATCTCCCCATCCACAAAATAAACAAATTAATCTTAGAGCATAAGCTGCTTTTTCCATAGTAAACTTTGAGATATGGATTTGCAGATATTCATCTTCTATAGTATACTGATAGATGATAGATGCTGCCTGTCTTTCTCTGTGCTCTGCCTCTGTGAATCACTGTGCGTGGCTCTGTAATGTGACTGTTGCTGCTCACAGACACTGCACTGTGAACTCTCCTCCACACAGCCTCTGGCCCTTCTGTCCACTGCTCACTCCCCTTTGTCCTCTGTGTTACCCGACAAGGCCATGCATGTCTTCTATCATGACACATATATATACATGTGGTTCCATTCATTTACATAAGCCAGAAACCACAAATGAGAAAAAAAAATACTAGTTTTTCTAAAACTGACTTAACTGGATAATTATTTCCCAATCATTCGTTTTCCTGCAAACAACATGATTTTGTTTTTATTTGTGGCTAAAATAATCCCATTATTGATTTGTTGCTATAGTTTATGAAAACAAAGGGTACAGGCACAGTAGAATGTACTGTGAAGGGTTTGTGCGCAATGGCCACCTCTGAGGCCAGAGCACGGCCGGCTAACATAAACATACTTATTAGCTTTATACGACATGAAATAAGACTATACCTACGGTTAACATTGAACTGTGTGGCATTAAATCTACTACTAGTGAATAAAAGTCTAAAACCTCTCATTTGCCTCAATTCACGGTCCCAGCAACTCTCCTCCTGACCCAAAACCAAAAACACACAAACAAAAAACTCTTAATTTTCATATTCCTGTAAGAAAATTAAAAATATAACTGATACCTATACTATAGCAGAATTATGTACTAAATGCAAATTATCTTGTCAAAGTTAAGATTTTAATCTTTCTTAATATTTTGATCTCTCAGATTAAGTCTCAGCTTCCATAAGCTTGTTCCCCATTGGATAAAAATACTATTGATAATTTGATTCAATTAACTACTACACAGGAAAGACAAAACAATAAAAATTCCAAACATTTTCACTATAGAGAAAGAAAAATTACAAAGTGTTCTTTAAGATCTGTTTATAAATTGGAGAAATACCATTCTGAAAAAATTGATATAGGAATTTAATAAAAAGGTTTCAAAGCCTGAAAAGAAAATCAGAATGGAAAACTTTATTAAAGTCCAAACCCAAGAAAGCATCCATATGAAAATCACGACAGGCCGGGCGTGGTGGCACACGCCTTTAATCCCAGCACTCGGGAGGCAGAGGCAGGCGGATTTCTGAGTTCGAGGCCAGCCTGGTCTACAGAGTGAGTTCCAGGACAGCCAAGGCTACACAGAGAAACCCTGTCTCGAAAAACCATAAAAAAGAAAAAAAACTCTAGTGAGCCCACTCATGCTGAGAAACCAATCAATCCACTCCTTTCCATTCTACCACAACAGAGTCTCACTGTGGGCACTGGAATAACATCACTCCCCCCCCCAAATCTTCAATCCCTGTTCTTCCCAACCGTTCCTTCACAGAGATTTTCTCAAGCAAGTAAGTGATTTTGCTACAGAGCTTCTCGACTTTTTGCAATGAAGGGCTGGCAAGATGGCTTGGTGTTCGGAAGCCCTTGCCATGCTAGCCTGATGACCTCAGCTCCATTCTTAGAATCCACATAAAAGGGGAAAAGGACAAAGTCCGCTTGTTCATCTGCTCTCAATAACAATGGCGGCACACCCTGAAGCCCGGGAGTCACAGGGCCGGGTATGACACAAGGTTAATGTGGCTCAGAAAACTGCTTCCATTATCCCAAATTCATTTTGGCTCAGAATCCGTATATCAAACACAATGAACCATAAGCACTAACAACCCAAACCGCTTTCCCAGGTTATTCAAGAGACTTGGCACCCAGTGACTTCCGTCTAATTCCAAAAAGCAATTCTCTCATCACAGGGTACAGATTCACGAGCAGTGAAAAAACCCAAAGGTGTAAGACGAGGTATGATGCAGCACTCCTGTGGTAAGTGCACACCGTTCATAAGCAAGACTCATTCCCACTCAGACCACAAGGCCAACACATCAGGGCTACCTTACAACGTGCTGTATGGAACCAGGCAAAATATGCATGTGTACATAAACACTGAGGAGCTATTCAAAAAGTGAAGTCTTCATTTCTCAGTTGATGATACAATAAGATGACCAACAAAGAGAAAAAAATATGTAAACCATCTTCGATGTTTCATTCTATAGTCCAGACCTCAATACAAACTACCCACCCAGGCACCACAGATCAGAGCTGCCCCAGCCACAGGGACTGACTGCCACATCTTGACCACACCCCTAGAACCAGGACGTCCTTGCTTAAAGTGAGACTAAAAGCTTTCCTGAAGTTAAATCAAAAAGTGCGCCATTTTAAAAACAAACTAACACTCAGCTAAAGATGAGAGATGAGCTATTAACTCTCAGTGCAGTCTCAATTCTAGAATTTAGCAAGAAATACTGCTCAAGGCCGGGCATGGTGGCACGCCTTTAATCCCAGCACTCGGGAGGCAGAGGCAGGCGGATTTCTGAGTTCGAGGCCAGCCTGGTCTACAGAGTGAGTTCCAGGACAGCCAGGGCT
>NC_034591.1:18141255-18165031 GCF_900095145.1 Mus pahari
TATCACTTGGCCATTTTGGTTCTGCGGGTCTCTTGTCATGTCCAGTCCCCATCTACCTGTTCCACTTCCACTCCCACTCCCTCTCCCTCTCCCTCCCCCTTCCTCTCCCCCTCCCCTCCCTACTGCTCAGTCCTTTCATGGTCCTGCTAAGTCTGCCAGCCATGTTCAGTCTAGACTCCTTCCTCTGCCTGCTTCTCCCTTCTCCCAGCTTCAGAGGTGGCTACATCCTTGCACTGTCCTCATCTTCTTCAGTCAACTGGCTGACTGGTTTGGTTTTTCAGACAGGATTCTTACTGCGTGTGTGTCTCAAACCTGAAGCCTCAGCCATCGGAATGCCTGAGTGCCACTTCCAGCTCAGAGAAACAAGTTTTCTTAGAAATATCTGCAGACAAAACTATGATCGTCTTCATCCCCGTGTTACTTAAACTATTTTGTGGGACTTGGGGAAGAGTCAGGGCTGAATTACCTATAGGGAGAAGCAGCACACTGTAGGGTGGAAAGGCCTTTCCTGTCTCCCTGCCTCATGGACTCTAACAAGAGGAGCACCACAGCTTTCTCACAGTGGGCACGGACTAGAGAAGGACACACTAGCGCTGGCCAGTTCCCTGGGGGCAGTTTCCTACTTCTGTGCTGCTGCAGACTGAAGTAAAGTCACAGGAAGTAAAAGTGTGGAGAAAGGAAGGCTGAGGAAGCAAAATGTGTGGAAAAGCAAGTATGGGAACACTCAGCACTTGACAAAGCCAGGTAGTTTAATAAGAAACATATTAAATGTGGAAAATGTACACCTTGCTTTTAAAACAGAAAGTACAGAGAGCTCACCTGCTCAGAACCAAGTTACTGTACCAAAATGCACAGGGACCACACTTTAAACACCTTCAACATTTCGGCAATAAAAGTTTTAAAGAGGGATACAAAACAGCACAGGCTCCGGGTGTGGCTCAGAGGGAGAAGGCTGATCACATATGAGGGCCCTGGGTTCAGTCCACAGCATCTGAGGGTGGGCCTAGGGGGGCAGATACTTCTTTTAAAGATACTGACATCTGACATTTCTGAAACTATCAGAATCATGACAACTCTTCTGTTTCCTCCTGCCTTTTCTCACTTTTCAGGGAAAGCAAAGCAAACACTGCCACTCTGTCTTACGATTCCAGTGGATTTAACCAGGCCCTGGAGGGCTGTCTGTCTCTATACATTTGCCTTAAATACATTTACTTGAACTCCCTAAAAAAAGTGGCTTTACAGCATATATAGAAGACGTAGGAACTATAAATTGTTGCTGCAAATGACATTTCTCTAGAAACAATCTATTTAGGAAGAAATATCCAAAGATTTATTTATTATATTTTTATGTATGTGTGTCTGCATGAGTTTATAAATACCATGTGTATATAAGTCTCCATGAAAGACAGAAGAAGGCAGCTGGTCCCCTAGAACTGGAGTTATATGTGATCATAAGCCACCAGATATAGATGGGAATCAAACCGAGGTCCTTTATAAGGGTAGCCAATGCTCTTAAACAATGAGCCATCTCCCCAGTCCAAAGGTAGAAATTTTCAAACATGTAAACCAAGACCCATCACCTTCTGCTCAATAGCAGAAACAAATAAACCAGGCATTTGGCATTCTTTTGAAGCCTGAGAACAAAGGGGAAAGGCACAGAACCCCGCATGCTGGCTAACTGCTGCCCTCTTGCTGGCAAGGCACCATCTTCATATCAAGTATTTAATCCAGTCCTTCCCAAAAAAAGGCCTTCATCTGCAATCTGACAGTTAAATGTCTCAAAATCAAGCTGTGGGAACATTTACTTAAGAGAAAACAATATCAACAAGAGAGAAACATGGCTCAACACTGAAAAAAAGACATGTTTGACCACAAACTTACAATCTGCACATGGAAACAAACGTGGCCCCTGTAGTCCTACCTCTGAAAGGGGGACATCATCCTCTTATTTACAGTGCTTCGCAAGGAACAGACTATCTGCTAAACTCACCCTAGGCACAGAGGAATTCCAAAGGAGGATTTGATTTGATGTTTTAGAATCTGCCTTCTCCTATCTGTTCACTCACAGGGAAGGTGGCAGACAGGCCTAGAGAGGTCAGAGGCTGCTGCAGACCTGGCCTCCCTCCACCACGGGGGCTCTGGGCTTTATCTCATCTTCTACTTGATGACAAGTTCCTTTAATGCTGGGGTCATTCTGCTGTAAGATCTTACAGGTCGTACTTGTTTGTTTTTGTTTTTTGTGTTTTGTATTTTCAAGACGGGGATCTCACTATGCAGTCCTGGCTGTCCTAAAAAACTCACCGTGTAGATCAGGCTGGCCTTGAACAGAGCTCTGCCTGCTTCTGCCTTATAGGTGCTGGACTCAAAGGTGTGGGCCAACATACATGTGGCCATGGACATATCCTTTAATGTAAAAGAGATAACAGAAGTAGGCTTGCACTGGGCAGTGGTGGCACACCCCTTTAATCCCAGCACTCGGGAGGCAGAGGCAGGCGGATTTCTGAGTTCGAGGCCAGCCTGCTCTACAGAGTGAGTTCAGGACAGCCAGGGATACACAGAGAAACCCTGTCTTGGAAAACAAAACAACAACAAAACAAAACAAAACAAAACAAAACAAAACAAAACAAAACAAAAAGCTTGCCTATGTCTTTTCACAGCATATATATCTTTTCCAAGATAAAGAAAATATAACTAACAGATGAAGGCAGCATTATCAGTAGGCATGGGAAGTGTCTCTTGATATATCTTCAATTGGCCTCAACTTCCCAGCAAGCATCCCTAGTATTGAAACTGCAGATGTGAGTCATGAGGCCCTACTTACTAAAATCAAAGTTTACTACAATCTTACTACTGAAAATTTTATAAGTACAAATATCATTCCACCTGCTAGGGTGAACATGTTGAAGCTTTTCCTAAAACAAGAAAACCTTATTTATTACCAGGTCAACAAACCTGTAAGAGTTCAAACTCCTGGGACCCAAGGTAAAAGAAAAGAAATGGATTCCTTAAAGTTATCCTCTGACTTCCACACAAGTACCATGACACATACCTACACACAGAGCATACACACATACACACACAACAACGATACACAGATTTAAAAAAGAAAATGTGAGTCTTACTATAAAGGAAACATTTGGGAGCTAAGAAAACAAGAAATTTATTCGAAAACCATCCTTACATTTTTAGGATGTTTCAACAAAAGGAAAAGACAAAAACTAGACTTTATGGTTTTACGAGTTACATGGGTGCACAGAAGCAAGCAGCTTCCTGTGTAAGCAAGGGCAGGTCCACACTGCCTCTGGTAAGCCAGTGGCCCAGGATGACAAATGAACAGCAAAGGCTGATGGGTAAGACAGACTTACTACACTGCATCCCCCTAACTAATTCAGACATACGTACGTCTGTCAGTGCACATGACAGATGCTTTTTACTCTCATCTGCACTTTCCAGGCTTGGCTTAAGTTATTGTTCTGTAAACAGAAAAAGACTCCTCGAGGAAAAAGTGCCAAAGATGTTGTTCTCCCTATAATGCTCAATAACTGCCTTACTGAGTTCTTAAACCTACCGCTCAGTAGACGTGCTCTAAAAAGACTCGGGATAAATTTATGCTCAAAGCAACTGCACATGTTAGGAGACTGTATCTTTTCTATACTTTTTTTTTAATTTGCTGAAGCTCACTATAAGCATGCCTTTTATAAGCATAAATTATATATTCTCATATCATAGTTATAATGAAGTGGCACATACCATGGTGAATGGAATTGAGGGCTCTGGTAGACTGTACTCAATAGCAGTCTGTAAAATTAAAATTATGCACTAGACCTAATCCTAGATTCTACATATACATCTCCTGTCTACAAAAATAAAAGTATCAGCCGGGCGTGGTGGCGCATGCCTTTAATCCCAGCACTCGGGAGGCAGAGGCAGGTGGATTTCTGAGTTCGAGGCCAGCCTGGTCTACAGAGTAAGTTCCAGGACAGCCAGGGCTACACAGAGAAACCCTGTCTCGAAAAAAAAAAAGTATCATTTAAGTACCCAGGACTTTTAACTACCTCCTCCAGACACCACGGTAATGGCAGCCAAGGCAATGTATGAAGAAGTGCTCTGCAAAGCACTAGGGAAAGTCGAGGGCACAGTGTAGCTGACAGCATTACCACTGCCACTCTAGCTCCTCATCAACTATGTTGGAAAACCGGCTGTTGGCTTCTTCTCTCGTTTAGAGTTCAAAATAGTCCATCGAACTATATTTAAAGAAAGCAAATTCTGTATCAAGGCAAATTTTAGAAAGCAATGCTGAGGGCTGGAGAGATGGCTCAGCGGTTAAGAGCACTGACTGCTCTTTCAGAGGTCCTGAGTTCAAATCCCAGCAACTACATGGTGGCTCACAACCATCTGTAATGAGATCTGATGCCCTCTTCTCATGCATCTGAAGACAGCTGCAGTGTATTTATAATAATAAATAAATCTTAGAAAGACAGACAGACAGACAGACAGACAGAAAATAAATCATCCCCAGCAAATTACCTGGGGGGCTAGTTGGGCGTTTCTCCTGTTCCCCCACACTCTCAGAGTCTCACATTCCCTGAGTGTGTAAGAGCGTGCTTCTGGGCTTTTGTTACTCTTCTTGCTGTCCTTTGTCTTTTATTATCCCTTGACAGTTCCAAAGATTAATTTTGGTCATTTCCACCCCTCACTCCCCTCTGTCCTCTACAGAGACCTTCTGTTGAGAGTTCCCCCTCTGCTCTGGTGTCTTTTACTTTTGCCTTGCGTGCTGGAACTCTACACAGAGAGCAGCTGGTCCCAAGCCTATGCTCCCTGCCTCACTGAGCGCCCTGTGTCACTCAGGACAAATGGCTGAGGTGCCTATGTCCACACCAGCCACCAGCTGGCCCTAGGCCCTGGCTCTTCTCCCTGCCATCTTTCTACCCCCACCTTCCCACCCCATCCCACACTAAACTTCTCCAGAACAGGGCTTCTCTTGCCTTCCCATAGCTTCTGATTCCTAGATAACAAAGCCACTCTTGCCCTCCACTTTTGTCTGTCCCCCACCACACCATCTCTCCTCTCACGGCCCAGTTCAGTTCTTCAGACCCTCAGATGCCTCTGACCCTGCTCTCCTTCATATCTACATTAAACACCATCTCCTCACTGTACCTACAAGTCCTCATCTTCAGTCACACATTTTTATGTGCAAAATAATGTTCACACACAATTAATGCTTATAAACTAGGAGAACAGGTGTGGCATAGCACACCTATAATCCTGATGTCAGGGGAACTGAGGTAGGGGAACGGCATCAAACCTGGAGTTCAACACTGGCTGGGACAATGCAGGAGAATCTAGGGGAGGCAAGTGGAGGGCGGGGATACCAAAGGCTAATGCAAATTTCTACTTATTCAACTAAAAGATTCTTTTTGTATAGCACCATGAGATTACCTGATCCTTTTTTAAAACCTATACAGTATATTCCCGGTATTATAGAATTCACTAAAAGAGTTTCATAACCAATCTACATAGCTAAAAGATGTGACTTTTTTATTGAAAATAAACAGAGTTCTCATCTGTGTACATCCATACTGGTGGGAGCCTCTGTAGTTTCTGACCCAGCATTGTCTCTCACTGTTCTAATCCTGGTCCACACTCCTGCAGAGCCAAGTCTCTGAAAATAACTGATCCCATTACTGTCCTGTTTGAGGCCCTTCCATGTTGCCCCATTTCCCACAGACACAGAGCTTGCACCTTTGAGGGAGAAGGGTCAACCAGTACCCTGTAAAAGAGAATTCTAGACCTATCTTACAAAAAAGTACATTTAAGTTTTACAAAAAGAACCCAACTTATTTAAGCTTTTAACATTTCAAACACAAATAACAAAATCTCATTTTCTCTTAAAGCAGTGGTTCTTAACTTTCCAAATACTGCAACCCTTTAGCAGAGTTTCTTATGTTAGGGTAACCCCCAACTGTCTTTTTTGTTTTTTTTTGCGGGGGGGGGGTGTTCGAGACAGGGTTTCTCTGTGTATCTCTGGCTGTCCTGGAACTCACTCTGTAGACCAGGCTGGCCTCAAACTCAGAAATCCACCTGCCTGTGCCTCCCAAGTGCGGGATTAAAGGCGTGTGCCACCACTGCCCAACTGACCCCCAACTGTCTTGAGTTAGGATCTTACTGCTGAGAACAGACACTCTGTCCAAAGCAACTCTTATAAGGACAACATTTAACCGGGGCTGGCTTACAGGTTCAGAGGTTCAGTCCATTATCATCAAGGCAGGAGCATGGCAGCATCCAGGCAGGCATGGTGCAGGAGGAACTGAGAGTTCTACATCTTCATCTGAAGGCTGCTAGTGGAAGACTGGCTTCCAGGCAGCTAGGATGAAGGTCTTAAAGTCCATACCCACAGTGATAAACCTACTCCAACAAGGCCACACCTACTTCAACAAGGCCACACCTACTCCAACAAGGTCACACCTACTTCAACAAGGTCACACCTCCAAACAATGCCATTCCCTGTGCCAAGCATATTCAAACTACTACACCAACCATAAAACTATTTTTTTTATTTTATAACTGTAATTTTGCTGCTATGAATCATAATGGATGTAGTTATGAATCATAATGTAAACATCTGTGTTTTCCAAGTCTTATGCGACCCCTGTGAAAGGTTTGACAAACCCCCTCCCGCAAAGGGTCATTACCCCACTGACTTAAAGGGGCTTAAGACTGCTTCAGGCGAGTCAATAAGCATGTGCTGAAGCCAGGGGAAGGCTGTGCACTAAAATATGGATAGTATAGCAAGTCTTTGTCTTTGGAGGGGGGTGTTGTAACAGGGTTCCTCTGTGTAGCTTGGACTGTCCTGGAACTCACTCTGTACACCAAGCTGGCCTCAAACTCACAGAGACCTGCCTGCCTACACCTCAGGAAGTACTGAGATTACAAAGTGGGCCACCAACACCCAGCTACTCCAAGTCATTTTTTAAATGCATAGATGTGCCAAAACAATACACTTTCTAGATAGCAAACATTTGATTCCATGCTAGTCAGTGTCACTAGGGTTCCTGGGTGAGCTGCTCTGCTGTAGTTCCTGGTGATTCAACTCTTCAGAACTTTGTGTTTCAGTTTTATGTTGAGTGGAAGTTTAAAGCTCTGAGCCTATCCTTTAGAGCCCTCACTGAAAACTGTAACTGCAGAAATATGTGCAGAATCTAAGTCCCACCATCTCCCAAAACACCAATACAACATATTTTTTGTAGCTTAGTAGATCTGGTTGGTGAGCAGAAGGTCACTGTTCCTCTAGGTCAGAGAGGGAAGCTCAAATGTCTCAGGGTTGAAGGGTAAAATCAGGTTCACTGGTACAAGAGTAAGATCGTGGCCATCAACCTAAGACCCAGCGATGAGGGAAACAGCTGATTTGAGGAGTCAACAGTCTCATTCTTCATTCTTGCAGTTTTCAGACTACAAGAATAAAGATTTTTATATAAAGTGTTCCCCACTTTAAAGTAGATCCCACAAGCATGATCTAGTTCCCACCCACGAGGTTGCACCCTAGAAAAGTACAGATATTTTGGTTCCTGTAATTATTATATTGATGCCGATCCTGAGCCACATACTCTGTTAGACATGGAGACAATGAAGACTGTCAGGCTGTACCTCTGAGGACACAAGCCCATGGAAGTGAACAACACACAGACACAATGTCATAAACACTGTGTGCAGTACAAGATCCGGGACGTGAGGTTAGTCCCAGCAGGACCAGGCAAACTAAGGGGAAAGGTGGGCAGGCAGCAGTGCGGAGACCACAGGATGCAAGGCTGCAAGGCTACAGGGATGAGCCTTAGTGTCCTGGTGAGACAAGACAATGGACCCTCAGTTCCTGGGGGCATAGCAGCACATCTGGGAAACATTCTCATAACTGCAAGATCCTATAAGATTTCCTCTTGCTGTGTTAATGTAAAAAAACACAGAGTTACAAAGGAGAAAAGTGTATATAACCCACGTCCCACACTATTACTATATCCTTCTACCTAGAGTTATCCAAGGAGAGTCTTGTATACAGACAGGAGGTTATATTTATATATTTAGGAGCACACACACATATCCATATACCTATATTACACACACATGCGCTTTCCTCTGTGTTCCCTCTACATTCCTAAAAACTTAAGCAAATTAATGATTTAGTTAGTTTCATTTTCAAAATCAACTCCTACAAGTAACATATGAAGAGGACGTCATGGTAAGACGCTTTGGGGCTGGAGAGACTGACTGACCAGCAGTTGAAAATACTCTTGCACAAGACCCGGGTTTGGTTCCTAGCACCTATATGGTGGCCCACAACCATCTGTAACTCTAATTTCCAGGATATCCAACACCCTCTTCTGGCTTTCACAGGCACACGTGTGGTACACCTACATACATGCAGACAAAACATTCACATACATAAAAACTGAATCGTTTTAAAAGATGCTATCAATTTTTCCTAATCCTTTTCTCAGACAAGCACGTGGTCTCTTAGCACTCCAGCCCATATGTTTAAATGTTTATACTTTCTCTTCCTGTGGGATATGTCACAAGGTTGGTTTTACTGTATATTTAAGGAGAAATATCATCGCCTATGCTCCTAAAAGACAGTCTGCATTCTCTCTTCTCTCACTCAGAATCACTAACACCCACATACATCCCTGACAAGGTTCAGGAGTGAATCTCAGGAGCTAACACTCCTATTTTACTAAGTACCTCTCCTCACCTTAATGCTTCTAACACAGCAGTTTTTAGCCTGTGAGTAGCAGCACCTTTCGGGGTTGAATGACCCTTTCACAGAGGTTATCTAAGATGATCAGAAATAGCAGATATTTACATTACAACTCATAACAGTAAGAAAATTACAATTATAAAGTGGCAATGAACTAATTTTATGGTTGGGATCACCACAACATGAGGAACTGTGTTAACTGTGTTAAAGGGTTGCAGTATGAGGAAGGCTGAGAACCACTGGTCCAACACAAAATTTCAACCAGCTTCGGGGCTGGGGAGATGGCTCAGTAGACAATGTGTTTGCCATAGAAGCATGAGGACCAGACCTCAGATCCTAGCGCCCACACAGAAGCCAGGAGAATATGAGCCTCTCTGCAATCCCAGAGCTGTAACAGAAACAGAGTCATCTCTGGTGGAAACTGGCAAGACAGGTTCAGCTGGAGAGCCTGCCTTCCTAAGAAAAGCAGCGATCAGCCGGGGACAACCACGAGCTTCCACTCACACTCACACCCACACCCACACACCTATACACTTCCACATATACACGAACACACACATGATACAGACACACTCAAAATGTTTTCTAATTCAATCACTTTTTCAAAATGAACTACAAATATGAAATGAACCAATTTTTAATGTATTTAACAAAATATAAAAATTTTAATCAGTAAAATTTCTTTAATGTTTCTCATTTTATAAAACCTGCTAGGGGCTAGCAAAGTTGCTTAGCGGCTTAACATGCTCACTGCTGAGGCTGACCATCAAATTCAGAAGAATTTGATCCTCAAGAAAAGAACTGAGGGCTGGTGAGATGGCTCAGCGGTTAAGAGTACTAACTGAGCCGGGCATGGTGGCGCACGCCTTTAATCCCAGCACTTGGGGGGCAGAGGCAGGTGGATTTCTGAGTTCGAGACCAGCCTGGTCTACAGAGTGAGTTCCAGGACAGCCAGGACTACACAGAGAAACCCTGTCTCGAAAAAACAAACAAAAAACAAAAAAAAAGAAAGAAAGAAAAAAAAGAAAAGAAAGAGTATAGGCAAGGCCTTCCTGGTGATCCAGAGGAAGAGTCAGGAAGTTATATATCCTGAGAATTTTGCCCACCCTCACCATCTCTATAGGCACAAGCCTACCTCCAGACTTGCAGCACGTATGCTGGCCCTGCCTAAAGGAGACTGTTACAGAGAACAACTGACTTAAGAGGTCCACAACCCAAATGACACGTTTACAACCCTACACCCAAGGCTCAGGTACAGGAGAGGGCAGAAGACTTCAGGAGCTGGAGGACTGACGCTGCTTCTAGGTACATGACAGGGAGACCAAATCCATGAAACCTCACCTGTACGGCTGCCTAAGAAACAGCACACAAGCCACAGCAGACGAGGGAAGTCTAACAAGACCCTACCCACAGATGGGAAGCTATCCTCAATCAGCTTTTGAGAGAAGGAGACTAATTCTTCTGGGGGAATGAGGTCCCTGATTTGTTACTAATCCCAAGTGGTTTATGTACATATGAGCAGCACTGATTGCTCTCAGCAAACTGTATTTATATATACGTATTTGTGTATGTGCTTGCCTGTAAAGCAATAAAGAGGTTGTGAATTTGAGAGGAAGTTGGGGGCACAGGAGGAGTCTGAGAGGGGAGACAGAGGAAAGGAAGGGATGTAAATATAATCCCCATGTATGCCCTCTATGCTATACAAATGAACCTTAGAAACATGTTAAGTGACAGAAGCTACAAAGTCATGGATTGTATGACTCTATAAACATGAAATGTAGCCAGACTTAGTTACTTTGTGGGGTTTTTTTTTTCCCCCACATATTATCTCCCTAGCTTCACCTTCTATTACTAGACAAGAAAAAAGATTGGGGGGGGGGGAATAATCTTTGAATTGAATTTCTTTCCTTTTGTTTCTTCTTTGCTTTGTAGCTGATCTTTGCCAAGGCTGTGGGTTCTTTTTCTCACCTTTTATCTTCCCTCCCCCATTCACTCCCTATCACTCAATAGAAGGGAAACAGTAGAGAGCAAAAAGAGAGAGATCTGAATCTAATTTCTTTCTACTTGCTTCTCCTTTGAGCATGACAACTAACAAACAGTAACCCACCCCCCTGAACGACCAACAAGTACCCACCTCACCTATCAGGGCTCTAGCATTTACAGACCCTCTTTAAGGGCATATAATTCCAAACATCGCACAATCACAGACACTATCTGTAGCTAGCAAAAACCTGTCTCTGCTAGAGCACGAGGCAAATCAGAGTCATCTGCTGCTGACAGTGCAAAGCAGCCCCACAGCCCCACACCTGGGATTAAAACAAAAACATAGTCTTAGAATAGTTCTGGTTTTTAAGGAAACCAAAATTCCAGAATCTCACTACCATGAAATGTCTAAAAGAATAAATGTAGCCTGGTAGTTCCCAGAATACAGAAAGAAAGAAACCACCTAACGATTATAGTTTTGTTTCTGGAAAATAAAGTGTAAGAAACTAGATTCACATGATAGTTGGCCAACCGTGCCAATGTAGTAATTGCCAATTAATTATTCACCATAATAATACACGGGTTCTATCATGTTGTAAACATTTCATTTCAAGGGCCTGCCTGCATTCTCTTCCCGCCCCACTTTCTTTTTAAGGACATGTCTTACTCACTACTGTGTAGCCATGGCCTCAAGGAAAGATTTGCTTGCCTGGGCCTCTCATGTGCTGAGACTAAAGATGTGTGCCACAGCGTGTCTCATTTGCTAGAAAATACTCTTGCCAGGCCAAACATTCTCTCTCAGTCTCTAAATTACCCTGATGCAGCTGGGTCAAAATGCATTAGGCAGAGCTGCGGAGTTGGCTCTGACTTCATAACTGTAATTTTGCTACTATTATGAATCATTAAGTGACCCCTGTGAAATGCCATTCAATCAGCTTGAGAACCCACTGATCTAAATGAACAATGAAGACATTTAACAAAATGAAATCAGAGAAAAAGTATTTCACCTCACCATGGAAAAATTCTTTTAAGCCAGGCAATGTAGTACACAGATCCCAGAGAGGCAGAGGCAATGAGGACTACACAGGGAAACCCTGTCTGGAAAAACTAAAGGAAGGAAGGAATGGGGGGGGGGGGCGTTAGTGTGAGGGACCGCCTTTAAATTAGTTATAAATTCATTAGCACCTTTCAAAGGTAAGTATTAAATTTTGAGGGTATATTATTACAGAACCCACAGCCTCCAGTTGATAGGGTGTCTGTCACCTGAGGTCACTGCAAACCTTGATGGAGTTAAGACCTCATATGCCTAAATCCTGAAGAACCCAGCTGTCCACGGGCACTGAACCAAGCAAAATGCCAAGACACAAAGTGAACAAGAACATCTGTCAACCCTGCATTTGGGGCAGAGAGGCAGAAGTCCACATCACTTAGTAAGACCTGTCAGTGAGTGAAAATACCAACAAATGAATGACTATGCTAATAGTGAGGAGCACCAAAAGATGGCAGAACTACCCTTTAACTTAAAATCAAATAAGCTGTATTAGTTAGCCAAAAAAAAAAAAAAAAAAAAATCAGACCTAAATATTAATAAATACTAGTTAATAAATCATTTAAGATTAATACTACTTGGGGCCTGGCAGAATGGCTCCCACAAAGAAGGGTGGTGAGAAGAAGGGCAGTTCTGCCATCAACGAGGTTGTGACCGGAGAATACACCATCAACATTCACAAGTGCATCCATAGAGTGGGGCTTCAAGAAGCGTGCTCCTCAGGCACTCAAAGAAATTCGGAAGTTCACCATGAAGGAACTGGGGATACCAGATGTGCACATTGACACCAGGATCAATAAAGTCGTCTGGGCCAAGGGAATAAGGAATGGTCCATCGCATCCGAGTACACTTGTCCAGAAAATGTAATGAGGATGAGGATTCCCCAAACAAGCTGTACACGCTGGTAACTTACTACCTGTTACCACATTTATAAATTCTACAGTTGGTCAATGTGGATGAGAACTAACCTGCTGAATGTCAAATAAAGTTGCAGAACTGCCAAAAAGGAAAAAAAATTAATACTACTTAATAAATCACTGGAATCATGTAGAATAGTTTGTATACTTTTGGTAAGCCCTAACATCTAGACTATTATAAACCTGGAAGGAGGAGAAGAGCCTAAGCCCATGACAAATCCTTTACAGTCACCAGGTACTAAACCTGTCAGCACTCAGCCCGAAAAGGAAGCTGGGCCAGGCGTGGTGGCGCACGCCTTTGATCCCAGCACTCGGGAGGCAGAGGCAGGCGGATTTCTGAGTTCGAGGCCAGCCTGGTCTATAAAATGAGTTCCAGGACAACCAGGGCTACACAGAGAAACCCTGTCTCAAAAAACAAAAAAACAAAAAAAAAAGAAAGAAAGAAAGAAAGAAAAGAAAAGAAAAGAAAAGAAAAGAAAAGAAAAGAAAAGAAAAGGAAAGGAAAGGAAAGGAAAGGAAAGGAAAGGAAAGGAAAGGAAAGGAAAGGAAAGGAAAGGAAAGGAAAGGAAAGGAAAGGAAGCTGGGAGCAATAGCATAGGCATGTGATCCCAGAACCTGACCTGGCAGCAGAGGGAGAAGGACATTCAAGAGCCCAAGGCAACCTTGGTCTATTTAATGAGTTTCATGCTCTACATAGGAAGTGTCATGTCAGCCTCAGAACATAGTGAGACACTGAACAACAGTCAAACTCTCAGAAACACATTACACTTTTAGAATACACAATGCAGAGCTGGATGTGCTGGGCCACACCTCTGAATCCAGCACTCACAGGCAGACTGCTCTGAGTCTGCGATCTACAGCCTGGTCTACACAGTAAGACTGCCTTTAAAAAAAAAAAAAAACACTATGCAAAATTGGGCATAATGACACACGCCTGTACATTCAGTATTTGTGGGTTTGAGGCCAGGTTAGGATACTCAAGAAGACCAAGTGCGATGACACATATCTTATACACCAGCACTCAGGAGGCAGGCTTCTGTGAGCTCCAGGCCATTTCATTTAATGAACTCTAGATCCACTTTTTAAAAAGCATCTATGATAAGGGCATGAGCACACAACTGTTTACTGGTAGGAAAAATAAGGTGTATCTTGCTATTAGTTTTACTACAAAAATAGTGATTTGTTGTTGCCACCTGCTGGTAAAATTCATTATGTGAACATTAATGAATTTGAATTCATTCATCACTTCACGTAAAGCATTTACTATTGTTAAAATTAAATACACACGAAAAGCTTGCTTGTACTTGCTCAATATTGTCTTCTTTGTGACATCCTAATCAAACTATTCTAGTAGACTTTTCTTTGGAAAAATGTTAAAGCTACATCAGAATTAATGGTGACTGAAACTAGAAAGTGGCTCGTACTACATTTTCAGGCCTGGAAGACTAAGGGGGAAAGATTATTAAAAGTTTTAGGACAATCTGATCTACCGTCTGAGGTCCTGTCTAAAAACAGGAGTGGTCAGGAATGCAGGGGAAGGTTGAGTGGTCAGAATGATGAACCACAACTAACAACCTGTGGAAAAATTCTACAGAAATCTGGTAACTGATAAGAAATTTAAACACACACACACACACACACACACACACTTTTAAATATACACTGTGAAGGTAAAGCCATTCCAAGAAACCACAATTTAAAACAAAAAACAAACAAACAAAATCCTTGTGCCAAGAGGCTGCCTTGCCATGTAAGCTGTCAGTGAGCAAGGCCCAGGCAGTCCCCACAACAAAACAGGAACTATCACTGTTGTTATTTGCCCGCCAGAACTAGATACCTTACCGGTAATGGTGCCTTATACTTTTGCCTCAGAAAACAGAAAAAGCAAGCTGGAACTGGGTTGAAAGAGTCCTTGCTTGCTGGGTAAAAGGTGTTCTTCGACTTGGCTGTGGAAACCTCTATGTAGCAAAACCAACCCCCAAGAAAGACTCACCTCCTGATACAACCATGAGTACATAACAAGAGCACACAGTGAAAATAAAGCAATGCCACTAAACAAGGCAGCAAGACTGCAATGAGAACTGGAGGGCAACACCAGGCATGGTGTTCAACTACAGTGCCATCACTTGGGAGGCTATAGCAGGAGGTTCTACAGTTTGACACCAGTCTGTGTACACGTGCACATGCGCATGTACATACACACCACACACACACTCACGCGCGCAAGGGAGCCAGGCATGACAGCTTCTAATCCCACCCAGGCACAAGGCCAGCCCAGTTTTTAATATATCAAGTTTCAGGGCAATCAGGGCTACACAGAGTGGAGAGGGCAAGAGAGGGGAAAGGAGAGGCGCTTGAGTGAGGAGAGAGGGCTGGAGAGAAAAGTCCTTCACATTTATTTGGGCTGGGCCGTACTGGAGAATTAAAGCTACGATACTGCACGCTAGGCAAGCTCTCTACCACTGTGATGCTGTAGGATTGGCCTTATGCTTACAAGCTTTCCATGTCCTGGAAGTGATGGCAGCATTTCAATTTCAAGGCCTGCCCCCTAAGTGATATACTTCCTCCAACAAGGCTGTACCACTTAAGTTCCTTGACAACACCACCAACTGGGGACCAAGTGTTCCCATGCCTAGAAATCTGTACAAACTCACTGTTCCATTCTCTGGTTCTTTATGAGGAGTTGGGACTTAAAGAATCCTAACCTTCTAGCTGAGTGTGGTGGCGCACGCCTTCAATCCCAGCACTTGGGAGGCAGAGGCAGGCGGATTTCTGAGTTCGAGGCCAGACCGGTCTACAAAGTGAGTTCCAGGACAGCCAGGCTACAAAGAGAAACCCTGTCTCGAAGAAACCAAAAAAAGAAAAAAGAATCCTACCCTTCACCGTTCACTTCATATGCACACCGTCTGACATTTCCACCCCAGCTCTGTGGATCTCAAGCTCCTGCTCCTTTAGACACAGCATTTAGTTTACAATGCTGTTATCACTTCAGCTTTTATTTTCCTCACAATGGGACAGCACTTCAACCTTTGTAAGCAATATGGCTTCCACCACAACTACTCAACTACACAGAAGGCCAAGTATGATGCTTGCTACATGCATTTAGTACCAGCACTCAGGAGACAGAGGCAGATGGACCTCTTTAAGTTCAAGGCCTGTCTGGTCTACATCAGGGGTTCCAGAACAGCCAAAGCTACATAAAGATTCTGTCTCAAAAAAACAAACAAAAATAACAGCAACGACAGCAAAGTCCATCAGCAAACAGAGTTTGTAAGTAAAACAACTCCTATGGACACGGGGACTGAATTTCTCTTACCTTTTATGTGATAAAATACTTTTTAAAAAGTTTTAACCTATTTTACCTGCAAGCAATACAATACCTTGAGAGGTAGCAGATACAGCCAGCCAGCCAGCCACAGCTACACCTCTCCACAGTGCATCCTCAGGATAAAGCGCTGACTGATGCTGGGCATCAGGACACACACTTCTCATTCCAGCTCCTAGGAGACGGAGGCAGGAGGATCTATGTGGTTTCAAAGCCAGCCAGGTTTACACAGTGGGTTCCAGGCCAGCCAGGACTCAAAAACTTTAGCAAGTCTGAGTGCATGACCCTCCTGCTACTCTGTTCTGGTCACCAGAGTTAGCCTGCCTCGGAAGGCTCCTGCTTCACTTCAACCATGTGAAGAGCACAAGTCAGGGTTAGTGTGACTTGAATCCATTTACTTTGCCCCGTTCTGGAACAATTTTTAAAAACCCTCTAGGTTCTCAAAAGAGAAAGTGAGATTATAAGAAATTGAGCTAGGGTCTGGAGAGGTGGCTCACAAGTTTAAAAAAAAAGTCCTGCTGTGGCAGAGAACACAGGTTTTGTTCCTAATATCCACATGGTAGCGCTCATAAACAGAAGCTTTACAATTTTATGGCAATGTATTCCTTTGTGTTTGTTTGTTTGTTTGTTTGTTTTAAACACAGGGTTTTTCTGTACAGCCATGGCTGTCCTGAAACTCACTCTGTGGACCAAGCTGGCCTCAAACTCATGGAAATCCACCACATCTGTTCCTGAGAGCTGAGATTAAAGAAAGCCATGCACCACCACCACCCAACATGACAGTATATTCTAAACTCATTTTCACACTTTATTAAGACAAGATCAAATTAAAGAAATTAGCATAGGGCTGGAGAGATGGCTCAGCAGTTAAGAGCACTGACTGTTCTTCTAGAGGTCCTGAGTTCAATTCCCAGCAACCACATGGTGGCTCACAACCCACTGTAATGGGATCCGATGCCATCTTCTGGAGTGTTTGAAGACAGCAACAGTGTACTCATATTAAAAAAAAAAAAAAAAAAATGATAATTCTTAAAAAAAAAAAAATAAAAGAAATCAGAATAACCAAGTATAGTCAAGAAATGGAAAAATACTCTGTTGTTTAAAAATTACAAGTTCTGAAAAGAAATAAGGTGAAACAATCTTATAATTTGAAGAATAAAAAAAAAAAGGCAAAACTGTGTGTACGTCATATGTACGTACAGTAGGTGCCCTCAGAGGCCAGAGGAGGTGTCAGATCCCGTGACACTGGAACTACTGGTTATGAACCCTCTGACATGGGTCCTGGGAACCAAACTCAGTTCCTATAGAAGAATAGCGGGTTCTCTGAGCAATTGAGCCATCTCTTCAACACCAAAGAATGAACAAATGTAATGTTATGTTGTGTATTGTATGTGTATATGTATGCACATGTGTGCTGGAGGCATCTGTCCATGCGTGCACACAGAGCTCAGTCAGCTCTCTTCCCATTGTACTGTCTGAGACAGGGTAGTGTCGGGTCTTTACAGCTACCCCTCTGCACCTTACTGTCTGACACAGCGGCTCCCATTCCACCTGGAGCTCACTGATTAGCCAACACGTTCCCAGATCTACCTATTTCTGCCCCCGAGCAGTGCACAGCTTGTTACATAGGTGCCAGAATTTAAGTCAACCTCATGTTTGTACAGAAAGGACTTTCAGCCACTGAGCTGTATTTTCAGCACAGAATCTTTCTTAATGTATTCATTCATAAACATTTACTTCATGCATGAAAAAAATTTGTTTAGAATGTAAAATTACCCACTTCCCCCCCCCAAAAAAAAAAAAACAGTGGCCAGAGGCTGAAGAGATGCATCAATCAATGGTTAAGAGCACATGCTGTTTTTGCAAAGGACTTAAGTTCAGTTCCCAGCTATGTCAGGCAGCTTGCAACTGCCTGTGAATCCAGCTCCAGTGAATATAACACCCACCCTTTTATAGCCTTCTTGGGCACTTGCACACATTGTCTACATACATACAAACAAAAATAAGTAAAAATAAAAACAATTACAATCAGTGATATAATCCTCACACACACACTTTGTGTGTGTGACTATAAATGTGCATGTTCAGCCAGGCAGTGGTGGTGCATGCCTTTAATCCCAGCACTCGGGAGGCAGAGACAGACAGATTTCTGAGTTCGAGACCAGCCTGGTCTACAGAGTGAGTTCCAGGACAACCAGGGTTATACAGAGAAACCCTGTCTCAAAAAAACATAAATAAATAAATAAATAAATAAATAAATAAATAAATAAATAAAATGTGTATGTTCTCTCTGTGTGTACGTGTGCGCTCACGCACAGATAAACTAAGAAGCTGTGACTGTCAGCAGAACTCACACCTCTGTCTAGCTTCCAGGCTCCTGTGTGTCCTTTGTTTATGCAGTGGCTAACACCTTCATATCCCACTAAGGAGGCTGCAGCTTTATGGCCCCTATCTTCAGGTTCTGGGAGGAAGAGCAATCACACAGGTAAGGGTTCCTAGGAGGGAAAAGGCAGGGCAGCTCTAAAACTTACTCCTTACTCACCCCACTGTTGGGTTCTTTACCCATTTGAAATGTATTGAAAAACAGGCGTATACATTATTTAATATGCTTCTTTCCAAGGAACAGAAACCAAATTCTCTCAAGGTGGGTTGTACCCTTCCAGATACAGGCTTATATTTCCAAGGGTGAATCATAAAAGGTACTGCTGCCTCCTTCTGTCTCAACACTCCCAAACAAAGCCAGCCAACTCGTTACAAAGACACTCAAAGAACAATCCCACAGTGGGGTGGCAAGAACAAACCTGCTAGGCCACTTTCACACTCCTAGTACACAGAACCTTTGAGAGGAAAAGTGCTGTCAAGTTCCTGCATTTACAGTAATCTGACTTCAGTTTTGGTCTCCTTACCCTATTAGCCCATGCAAGCAGTCCTCTATCTTGCTAATGGAAGAAGGCCCTGAATCCTGACCTTCTTGCCTTGACTCCTGAGAGCTGGGATCACAGACAGGGTTTCTCTGTGTAGCCCTGGCTGTCCTGGAACTCACTTTGTAGACTAGGCTGGCCTCGAACTCAGAAATCTGCCTGCCTCTGCCACGCCCGGCGGAAAAAAAGGTTTCTTAATTGGTTGAAGTGTTGTAGCTTTGGCTAGCAAAAATTAGAGTGGTGACCACATGGGTTTTTGTGGCCAAGGTGTCTTTACAGACTAGCTGGCCTCAGGCTCTCCTTCTCTGTACTTGCTACTGTTGTATTTTCCAAAGGTCATGGAATTCTCCAATGAAGGAGAGATTACCATGATCTTTTAAACTAAAGGCTTAAAATACTTTGAAAATACTCTTGTCTTCTCTTTTTCACTGTAAAAAAAGCAGATATGGGTTGGACACGCCTTCATTTTGAGCTGAGTGTATATGACATTGGGCTATATGAAATAGTTATTTTCCCCTGAAATGTCAAATATCACGTGTTTCATACGAATACAAGTAACAGCTGATAGACTCAAAAATGAGCATTTTTTGAACATTTGCTGTGTGCTAGATAAATGGGAAAGCTGAGGGCATGATCACGTCCTAGCAGGCCAGAGGGTGATGACTGCAAGTCCCACCTAGGCTAAGCAGTGAGTTCTAGACCAGCCTGGGTCAGTAAGAGTGAGCGAGCACCAGGTCTGGGCAGTGTTCGGGGTTCCACGGTCAGTGTCCTTCATGCGCACACTCAGGAGAAATAAGGAAAAGGCTGCTGTCTGTCGTTTTGCTACATATTCAAGCTCGACTGAGTTGTAAATTCTTACTTAAAACTAGGGCAGCAGTGCCCACAACAGCCAGGGGGAAACAACCCGCTTACCTGCCATCCAAGGAAGGGCAAACAAAATGTAATAGCGCACAATGGGGTATTCACCAAGAAGAAGGAGATGCAGTTGCATGCTACGACAAGGATATACTTTGAAAAAATGCTGAGGGAGAGCTGGAGAGATGGCTCAGTGGTTAAGAGCATTGGCTGCTCTTCCAGAGGACCCAGGTTTAATTACTGACACCCATGTCACAGCTCAAACATGTATGCAACTCCAGTTCCAGGGCTTCTGATACCTTCACATAAACAAACATGCAGGCAAAACACCGATGGGCATAAAATAAATACTTAAAAATGCTTAATGAAAGAAGCCAGTCATAAAATATCCAGTTCATATGAAATGTCCAGAGGCATTACAGATTCTTGCTGGCTACCCAGGGTTGTCAGGGAGTTAAGGAGTGAAAAAAAAAATTTTTTTTCTAAAAGATAAGGTCTCTTGTAGCCCACAGTGACGTCAAACTTCCTATGTACAGGAGACTGGCCTCTCAAGTGTACCTGGGATTACAGGTGTGCTTGTGCACTTGGGAGGCAGAGGCAGGTTGGAGACCAGCCTCATCTACAGAGTCCCAGGATAGCTAGGGCTACACAGAGACACCCTATTTTGGATTTAAAAAAAAGGACCACCACGCCCTGCTGTGATTTGTTTTGAATGTTGGCTACACTGTGATTCCTTATCCAAAACATCACATTTCAATCTTGCTCGCACGCACGCGCACATGCATACACACATACACACATACACACACACACACACACACACACACACACACACACACAGACAAGACAATAGAGTCCTCTGTTGCTCCTATCACAGCCACCACGCTCTCACACTCTGTCTGGAGAGCTCCTGTCATGGATAATGAACACGGCTTCAAGATGTCTAGATCTGTTGTAGTTGTGTTGCTCTAGTTTATTTTGTGAACTTATGTTCAGGTGACACAGATATAAAAAAAATAACATGCAGAAGGTATGAAAAAAAGTTTTAAGCTAGACAAGCCAGGCATGGAGGTAGTATACACCTGTAATTCAGTACATCAGAGGGGGAAGCAGAGGGGTAGGCAAGAGATCAGGAGTTCAAGTTCATCCTTATCCACTTTAAGGGCAACCTGGGTGAAACATGGATCCCTGTCACATAAAAAAAAGAAAACAGAAAGAAGGGGGGGGGGGAAAGTCAGCCAAATTAAAAGGACATGGGAAACTTGAGAAAATATCATGATACCACACCTTTTCTTTCTCTCCATTCTGAAAATTCCTGAACAGCAGAAACACCACAGAAATAGCAGTAGGTAGACTTCCAGCCTCTCTATGCAGCTCTGGCAGTGCTGGAACTCCTTATGCAGACCACAGAGATTGGCCTGACTCTGCTTCCTGAGTGCTGAGATTAAATGCATGTGTCACCATGTCTGGTTTATAATCTTCTTATTCGGCAGGTTTTTATTAGGCTATATTTTAGGATGAATGATTGAGCCTTAAAATACTTCAATCAACCACCTCACACCCTGACAAAGTGCTCCCTTCACACTGGAAACCTGGGCTGCGGAGGAGGGCGGGTCACACATTTGACCAGCTCTAGGCCAGTGGCTCTCAATCTTCCAAATGATGCAACCTTTACTACAGTTTCTAATGCTGCAGTGACCCAAACATGTTTTAGTATAGAATAGAGTTTATTCGGGGCATGGAGAGGGGAGGAGAGAGGGAGGGGAGAGAAGGGGGGAGGGGAATGGAGAGAGGGGAGAAGAGGCAAGTGAACAAGATAAGAGAGCCATAAAGTTATTTTCATTGCTACTTCGAAACTGAAATTTTGCTGCTGTTATGAATGGTAATGTAAATATCTGATATTTCCAAGGGTCTTAGGTGACCCCCTGTGAAACCCACATGCCCTGGGGAGGCAACACATGTCTTAGCAAACGGCATTTAAACCTAAGCCAGACACGTAGAAACGGAAGACTGTCACCTCTTCTCTGGGAAGTGTGGGAAAGAGTTCAGCCATTGCTCGTCTAGGGGAAACCCAACCTGTTACTAAGGGAACTTAATGCTCATTAGCAGAGGTGGGAACTGGCGCTGCTGCTACAGCGAGTACAGAGACAACCCAATGGCACTACTGAAGCCCAGGCCTCAGGGAGGAAGGCACGGAGAAGAGGCGCATAAAGCAGAATAAGCTAAACATCCAGGGTCACGGCACCTGCGTCACAGAGCCTTTTTTTCCTTAAAATTAATTAATTAATTAATGTAATTATATGGCACCTATAAAGTACAATTTAAACATGTAAAGTAACTGAAGATTTGAAAGCTAAGGTAAAAAACACTACAGCCAAGAGTGGTGGAGCACGCCTTAGTCCCAGCACATGGGAGGCAGAGGCCACAGATGTCTCAGTTTTAGGCCAGCCTGGTCTACAAGTCGAGTTCAAGGACATCCAGGATTGTTACACAGGTTACTTCTTTTCCAAACTTTCTTAACTTTTCTCTCTCTCTACACACACACACACACACACACACACACACACACACTCCATATTTAGGTTGGAGATAGTAATATATACCTTTAATCCTAGCAAGCAGACCTTTTTGAGTTCAAGGCCATTCTGGTCTAACACAGAGTTAGTTCCCAGAGAGCCATATAGTAAGACCTTTTCTTGAAAAAACAAAAACAAAAAAGCATCGCTACCCACCCCATACCCATACCATTGTATGCATGTGTACATATTCACACACACACACACACACACACACACACACACACACATACATGTCTATAGGAAACAATGTTATTTTTGCCTACCTTTCAGCAAAGGGATGATTTTTTTAAATAGGCTTTTAAAATAATCTAAGGACTAGAAACTTTATATAATGCTTTTTTTCTTAAAGATAGATATATATCATAAACCACCTCCCTGGCAAAAAAACTACAAATGAGATATTCAAGAGATTAAAGAGCTGCCCAGCTGATGGCACGAGCTAACTGAAGCAGCAGCAGTCTTTCTGCTCTGAACGCCAGAAGCAATGAGTGCCTGCTGACCAAAAGGACCTCGGCTCACAGGGACACTGAGAGACAGGAATCTTATCCACACCTATGCTTCAGACACGGGGTACAAGGGAACATCACTGACTGACAAGAGTATTTACCTGAGGCGCTTGTAGCAAACCCTGGGTCCATCGCCCCATAAGTGGGGCACTGTGGCACACACTTGTAATGCCATCACCTGTTCACTTGGCAGATAGACCACAGAGATGGGATGACAGAGTGCTCGTCTACCAAATGCAAGGCCCTGGTTTGGTCCTCTGCCCCAGGGAAGGGGGGAAAAAAAACCAACCAACCAAACAACAGGAACACAAGTTCAAGGTCATCCTTATTAAAGGGGCTCAAAAGTTCAAAGCCATCCTGGATATATGAGATCCTCTCTCAAACAAATAAATAAATAAATCACACACACACACACACACACACACACACACACACGCTCGCAGCGCAGAGTTCAAAAGTAAGGCTATTACAATAACCTCTCTCTGAAATAGACTATTTTTCTGTATCAGTCCCAGCATGATTTGTTTCCCTACAAATGAAATCATATATCTATCAAGATGAACAGAGGGCTGGAGAGATGGCTCAGAGGTTAAGAATACTGTCTGCTCTTCCAGAGGTCCTGAGTTCTTTTCCCAGCAACCACATGGTGGCTCACAACATCTGTAATAGGATTGAATGCCTTCTTTGGGCTTGCAGGCATAAATGGGCTTTCAGGCATATGTGCAGGCAGAACACTGTATACATAATAAATACATATATACATACATACATACATCTTTAAAAAATATTTTTAGGCTGGGCATGGTGGCGCACGCCTTTAATCCCAGCACTTGGGAGGCAGAGGCAGGCGGATTTCTGAGTTTGAGGCCAGCCTGGTCTACAGAGTGAGTTCCAGG
>NC_034591.1:18165886-18167058 GCF_900095145.1 Mus pahari
CAGAAGGCAGAGGCAGGCAGATTTCTGAGTTCGAGGTCAGCCTGGTCTACAAAGTGAGTTCCAGGACAGCCAGAGCTACACAGAGAAACCTGTCTTGAAAAACCAAAAAAAAAAAAAAACCACAAACTTGTTTAAGGGAAATGGTTTTAAGATTTATTTATTGTATGTACATGAGTACACTGTAGCTGTCTTTAGACACCATCTCTCAATGCTCTTAGCCCTCATGAAATATAAACTTGCAGCCAAACACTAATTTTGTGATGTCTAACTGCTTTTCTCTTTCACTTCCTATGATCAGTCCTGGTCCTAATGACTCTCCTCTAAGAGCTTTTCTATATGGGTATTGTAAGCTTTTCTATATGGGTACACTTGAGAGTTCAATGCCAGACTGAGCCACACAATGAGTTGAAGCAAGACCCTATCCCAAAAGACCCAGGGCACCTCCTGAAACCACCTCCTCAACCCCGGGAGTCTTCTCCTCAGTCAGCACCTTCAGCCAGGAGCCTCTGTGAGCTGCCTGCCAGCTCTAATGACACAGCTGGGAAGGACAGTTCTGCAGAAGACACTCTAACCAAGCACCTAACGGAAAGTCACAAAAAGACCTCCAACAGCACAGGAAAGCCACCCTGAACCTCTCCCAAGCCCTCTGTACAATCAGTGTAGTGAGGAATAACTGAAAGTGTCCACAAGCTTTGCTAATACAGAGACTTGGCATTCATCCCATACCCTCCCACAGTAAACTGGGCGTGGATTACAGTGAATTCTATTCTCTCGGTGCCCACCAATCCCTTCAAGCCTTCTGCAGGTTTCCCAGGGAAGCTCCTGGCCACTAAGTCCCACTCCACTTAAGCTAGGAAACTCTTTTTGAATGTCAATCTGCACACATGCGCTCTCCAACTCCTTATGTGACGTCACCAGCACCCCAACCTCACTGAGTGCAGGAGCACAGACATGCCATTGTGCGAGCGTCTCCACGGGCGGCGGCTAGCCACTCAGGCTCAAGCCCTGCCTTCTCTTGTTGTAGTTATTACTATTACTGCTCCTTCAAGACCCAGCTAGAGCACTGTCCGGGTTTCCAGTGTACTTTTAGATTACAAGTTATAGTCATAATATGTCAAGAATTACATGCACAGGGCTGGAGAGATGGCTCAGTGTGTAAGAGCACCCGACTG
>NC_034591.1:18167378-18170822 GCF_900095145.1 Mus pahari
ATATAATAAATAAATAAATCTTTAAAAAAAAGAATTACATGCACAACATATATCTTATAAAGAACAATAATTCTTTAAATCTACTGAAAATCTAGGGAAATATTTTCACTGTTAGAAAATAACTTTATACTATAGGAAAGGACTGAGGATGTCCTTAGTAAGACTAGAAAATATGCAAATTGTGGCATACTTACTCACTGGAAGACTAGAAAGCAGTAAAACTGAGCAAATGAATGGTACTTGTTCCATACAACATGGACAAGTCTGAAAATAGACTCAGAGAGAAACTTCAAACGTGTGTGTTTTATATGAAGTTCAAAACAAACAAAACTAATGTTTTGTTGGTGGTGATGGTCGGGTTTTTTGTTTTGCTTTATTTTGTTTGTTTGTTTTGCTGGGAGTGGGTGGGGGTGGGGAAGGTTCTAGCCAGGGTTTCTCTGTGTAGCCCTGGCTGTTCTGGAACTCACTCTGTAGACCAGGCTGGCCTCAAACTCAGAGATCCTCCTGCCTCTGCGTCTTATGTGATGGGATTAAAGGAGTGCACCACCACAACTGGCCCAAAATGAGAGGCCTGGAGAGCCTGTCTCAAAAACAAAGATAGATAGATAGATAGATAGATAGATAGATAGATAGATAGATAGATAGATTGATTAATACGCAATATAACACTGAAACGCTGACATGGTACTTCATTACTGTTTGGTTTCAGACCCAGGGACAAGGAGCTGAGGTGCATATTTTACATATCAAACCAGACATGGCCACCAGGATCTCCTAGCATCCTTCAGATCTGATCTGGTACACCCTGCCCCCAACCCTGAACTTCCCAGCCCAGGGACTGGGTTGCCCTTCCCCACAGAGGCTTGTCCCTATATAATACAGATATTTTAGCGCCCCCCCCACCTTCTCTCCCTCTGTGTGCACACACTCTCTCCCTCCCCCCCTTCTCTCTCCCCTCTGTGACTTCCCTGGCCTTGGAGCCAGTAAACTTGCTTCTCATTAAACCTGCATTTAATATATTCTATTCTGGCTTGAACTGACTCATTCCACTGGCAGAGAAATAACCTATCAACTACTACATACAACATTTTTTTTTAGCTTTAAAAAATTAACTACCCAAGGAGGCCAGAAGATGATGTCACATCTCCTGTGACTAGAGAGACTTACAGCTGTAAGTCACTATATATGAATGCTAGGAAATTAACTTGGGTCCTCTGAAAGAACACCCAATGTTCTTAACTGCTGAGCCTTCTCTCCAGTTTTCCAACTTTTATACACCCTTCTAACAGGTAAACTTAGGGTGCTGACGAGATGGCTCAGTAGTCCACTTTTCTTGCAGAAGACCCAGATTTGGTTCCCAGTACCTTCATGGTAACCCACACCTAGTTTTAAATCCTGCTCAAGAGGATCACAATACCCTCTCTGATATCTATGGCCTCATGTACGCGTGCAGTGCACAGACAGACAGACACACATACTCATAATGTTTAAGGTTAAATTCAGGCCAGCAAAATGGCTCAGTGGGTAAAGGCGCTTGCTGTGAAAGCGCAGGCACCTAAGTCCCGATTCCCCCAATTTCACATAAGGTATGAAAGAGCAACTCCACAAAGCTTTACTGTAATCTCCACTTGCACCCATGGCTCAAACACACATACACACCGTACAAGCATGCAGATACAGACACAGGCACAGATAATATTTCCTTTTCGTTTTTCTCTCCCCCACCCCCCAATTGGCCTTGAACTCACAAAAATGTGTCTGTCTCTAACTCCTGAATTCTGGGATTAAAGATATGCAACACCCTATTCCAGTCCACTAATACTAATTTTTACATACACTTACTGGCTGGGGAAGTAGCTCAGTTAAGGGCTTACCATGTAAGCATGAAGACCTGCGTTCAAAAGGAAAAAGCTGGGCTGTGATGGCGTATGCCCTTCATCCTGGCACTCCAAAACTAAGAGGTGGACTATCAGGAACTCAAGGTCATCCTCAAGTACACAGCAAGTTCATGGCAGCCTAACTTACAGGGAACCCTGTCTCAAAGGTAGAGTAAGGGGCAAAGGAGTATCACTAAGTGTTATGATGCTCTGTTAGCAAAGACTGTTTTCACACCAAGCACCCACAGAAAAAAGGGAGGAGCTGCACCTACTGATACAGGCAACACTGGAGGAACCTCGAAGACATTCAGAGAGTGCCCTGCTTGGAGGGACACACCTATAATCCTGGGAGGCAAAGATAGACTGGTCCCCTAGAGTTCTAGACAAACCCAGTATACTTGACAAGTTCAGGCTACCAAGGACTAAATGATGAGGGCCTGTTCAAAGAAAAAAAAAAAGGTATACAGAGAGAGAAAAGAAGTCTAGATGCCAAAAAAGTTATATATTGATACTATATAGCTTTGTTTACTAACATTCTCAAAGTATCAAAACCTTTAGTGCTAGCATGCCTTTAATCCCAGCACACGGGAGGCAGAGGCAGGAGGATTTCTGAGTTTGAGGTCAGCCTGGTCTACAAAGTGAGCTCCAGGACAGCCAGAGCTATACAGAGAAACCCTGTCTCGAAAAATCCAAAAAAAGAAAAAAGAAAAAAACCCTTTGGTACTTGCAGGGACTGTGTAGGGAGGGAGTTCTAGCTACAGAGCTGAAACAATTCTGCATATTGCTTATGGTGATTACACAAATCCACACTACTAATAAAATATGTCATGAAACAGCAGAAAAGATTCACTTAGCAACTAGTGAAAGCCAAATACTGTTGTTGCCAGTCCTTTGCTTCTTTGAAGACAACACCTCACGAACAAGCCTCAGGTGCCCTGAAATACATCTTCCTCAGCCTCTGGGAACTGAGCCCAGCTCCCAAGGAGATTTCCTACAGAGGATTTTTCATATGCTGGGAAGATGGCCCAGTAGTTAGAGACCCAAGTTTGAATTCCCAGATCAGATGAAAAGCAGCACAGCTGTACACCACAGGGAGGGAGGGTGTGGTGGGGGGTGTCTGTATGCAGCTGTGTGGGTGTGCATGTGAGATCAATGTCTATGGTCCTAATTAGTCACTACTCTGATTTTGTGGAACTGAGCCAAATGAATGATATATAAATAAAATTCAATCAATATAATGTTCTATTACTTGGGAATATAAAGAAGTGAAATGCCAAAACAGGCTAGAACATGGATGAATCTTGAAAATATGCTACATGAAAGAAACCCAATACAAAGTCATATACTGACAAAAAGATTTTGGCTACACTACCTTGTACAAAAAAACCATAAATGAGGATGGACGAGGCCCTGGGTTCCATCTCTAACACCAAAATGTTAAAAATAAAAACCATGTTTTTGCCAAGCAGTGGTGGCACATGCCTTTAATCCCAGCACTTGGGAGGCAGAGGCAGGTGGATTTCTGAGTCCAAGGCCAGCCTGGTCTACAGACTGAGTTCCAGGGCTA
>NC_034591.1:18170946-18179840 GCF_900095145.1 Mus pahari
AAAAAAAAAAAAGTTTTTTTCAGACCTTGCTTCCCAGTGTGACCATACACTTCAGGGTTTAAGAAATCCTCCTGTCAACCACCAGTCAAAGAAAACACATGGTGGGACTTGTGTCTCTAGCTGCATATGTAGCAGAGGATAACCTAGTCAGTCATCAATGGGAGGAGAGGCCCTTGGTCTTGTGAAGATTCTATGCCCCAGTGTAGGGGAATGCCAGAGCTAGAAAGCAGGGGTGGGTGGGTTGGGGAGCAGAGGGAGGGGAAAGGGGGATGGGGGTTTTCAGAGAGGAAACTAGGAAAGGGGTTAGCATTTGAAATATAAAGAAAATATCTAATAAAAAAATTGAAAAAAAAAAGAAAGAAAAGAAATCCTCCTGCCTCAGCCTCCACAAGCAACTGAGCCTATAAGAGCTTACCACCACACCCAGATCTCTAAAAGATAATGTGTACATTTTTAAATTCTGTCCCCATAAGTCATGGGACTGGACACACAGTCATTGATAGCGCATGTGCCTACATTCAGGAGGCTCTGCAGCTTGAGTCCAGTGCCTCCCCCAAAATATTCATAAATAGACGAAAATGTCTTTTTTACAAGACAGATGTCTTGCCGAGCAGTGGTGGCACATGCCTTTAATCCCAACACTTGAGAAGCAGAGGCAGGTGTATTTCTGAGGTGAAGGCCAGCTTGGTCTACAGAGTGAGTTCCAGGACAGTCAGGGCTACACAGAGAAAAAAACCCTGTCTGGAAAAACAAAACAAACAAAAAAGACAGATGTCTTGGTGCAAGTTTTGTGGTTCCAGCATTTGGGGGGTCGAAGAGGGAAACCAGTGTGGAATTACATAAAACCATCTCAAAAGAATTTCCTTGGGGGCTGGTGAGATGGCTCAGTGGGTAAGAGCACCCGACTGCTCTTCCAAAGGTGCAGAGTTCAAATCCCAGCAACCACATGGTGGCTCACAACCATCATTAACAAGATCTGACTCTCTCTTCTGGAGTGTCTGAAGACAGCTACAGTGTACTTACATATAATAAATAAATCTTTAAAAAAAAAAAAAGAATTTCCTTAATTACATACATATACAAGGCCATAAGACAAATTCTGTGTACTATGAGATACACCTAACACAGAAAATTCATAATTGAAGTATGATGGTATGTATCTGTAATCTCAATAATACCCAGACTAAGGCAGGAGAACTATGTCATGGAGACTCTGTCCCAATTAATCAATCAATCAATCAATAATTAATGCAAACTAAATCAAATTAATAACAGAATGACAATGCAGTAACTCCCTGCTCCCTATTACTGTCAAAACAAGTACAAGTACACGCATTGGAACAATCTAAGAAAATGAAAGTTTGACTTAGAAAACATTCTTGACAACTACAAATTCTTAAGTACTAAAACAGTAAGCTTTTACCACAGCATGGTGTCCCACACCTCAAGTCCTACAGGATGGAGGCTAAGGAAAAGGACCTCAATTCTGAGACAAACTGGACTTTATAAACACACCCAGGGAGCTGAGTGCAATTCATAAAAGCCTACAGAACCAAATGAACTAAGATAAAGAAAGCTCAGTTTGCATTTAAGGAGGAAATTATGTTGAACATAGATCACACTGCATCAGGCCAGGCCCAGACACATCACTCAAGTTTACCACTCACTATCAGAGTTTAAAATTAAGTCTCCTCCAGACTCAAAATGTAAAAACACCATCAGGACTCTCGAATGTAGATTTTAACCAAGGCGGGTGATTCTAACCTGTCACAGCTGCCTGTGAAATGAAGAAAACCTGAGACCCCAGCTTCCTCAAGTCCCTTCTCTCAAGTGTTAGTCCTTGAACCTAGAAAGCAGTTTTGAATTTATCATGTCTGATGACAGGCTAGCTCTGACCTCACTCCCATCCCATACCCACACGCAGACACCACCTTGTGCTAAAAGCTACAATTAAACCCAAACACCCACTCAGCTGCTAAATTTCCATGGTTCACCAAAAGAAAAACTTAGGGTTTTCATTAGTTTGAACCTGCACTACTTTTTAAGGTTTCTTTTTATGAATTTTGCCTACAAGTATGTATGTTTTTTTTTTTAATGTGTGTAGTAGTGCACACTTTTTTTTAAAAAAGTTTTTTTAAAAGATTTTATTTATTTATTATATGTAAGTACACTGTAGTTGTCTTCAGACACTCCAGAATCAGATCCTGTTACGGATGGTTATGAGCCACCATGTGGTTGCTGGGATTTGAACTCCGGACCTTCGGAAGAGCAGTCGGGTGGTCTTACCCACTGAGCCATCTCACCAGCTCCAAGTATATGTTTAATACATGTGTGCAGCTACCCATCAGACTCCCTGGAACTGGGGATACTGATGGTTGTGAACCATGATTTTGGTGCTGGGAACTAAACCAGGTTCCTTTGCACAAGCAAGAAGCCCTTAACTACTGAGCCACGATAGAACTTAGGGGTTGGAGAGAGGGTGAAATAGCGTTTCTCTGTATAGCCCTGGCTGTCTTGGAACTAGCTCTATAGATCAGGCTGGCCTCAAAGGTTACAGAAATTCTCCTGCCTCTGCCTCCCCAGTGTTGGAAATAGTACTGCCCCGGGAAATAGTACTAGTTTTTTTTAAAAGCATCTTAAACTATCAGAAGCCTACACTGAGTTTCAGTATTTTAAATATCCCATATCTGATATCTGAGCCAGGGAGATGGCTCAGAGTAATGGTGCTTATCACCATGTCTGACAATTGGAGTTCAATCCCCCAGACCTACACATAACAGAGAATCAATCCTTTTATTTTTCTTTATTCTTTCTTTCTTTTTTTTTTTTTTTTTAATGCCTACTGACCCAGTATTCCCAGGTAATCTCCCATCTGAATACTAACCAGGCCCGACCCTGCTCAGTTTCTGAGACTCAAATGCTTGAAGTTGTTCCTTGACTTCCACTGGTGTCAAGGCTCTTGCACATCCAAACCCAAACACACACACACAGAATAAAAATAAAAACTTTTTAATTTTCAATGTTTACCTTCCAGTTAAGTCTTTTTGCCTCCTAGAAATCCAATAAATACAGTCAAGTTATATTCAATTTTGAATGAAGACAATCCTGTTGTAACATACCTCCAAACTAGCAATGACTGCCAGTTTTCCTAGATGTCACCAAATGCGTGGGAAATCCCTGCTGGGCTGAAACTAGGGCCAATACAAATTATAACCACCACCTAAGAGAGCAGAAGGTTATCCCACCCCTTGCAAAATAAATATAGACAAATATTTCGGGAATTTTATTTAAAGCGATTCTGTCTTTCTCTATAGTACCAAAGACACCACACAAATTTCTTGCGCAAAAGGAACAGCGAAGCAAACAATGTGAGCAAAGATGTTGATAGCTGGTCCAGCAAACCCAGAGAGGTAGGAAAGAGGAACACGCGGCGGCGCTCTGACGCCTAGGAAAACCCAGCTCTCGGGGAAAGGCTTCTCCGACAGCAGCTGCCCAACTGGGCTGCAGGTCCAGGCTGGAGGTGGCTGGCGCTGGCACATTTGAAATATCATAGTCGGTGGATCCAGTCCGGAGCACCACGCGGCACCCGCCCGCGCACACACCCACCGCCCACTGCAGCGAGCGACCTGGGCGCAGCCGCAGCACGCAAGTAACGCTCGACCCGAGCAGAAAGTTTCGAATGAAAAACCCGAGAACCGAAACGCACCGGTCCCGGAGCTGAACTCGCGCCAGGAACACGCCCGGAGCCAAACCACTTAACAAGCAGCTCGGGTTTTCAGCTGGCTGGCCCAGGCGGGACCCGGAGGTGGCAGAGGCGGCAGCGCACTGGCTCCCGCAGCCCAGGTGTCAGCCGCGCCGCCGCCTCCCTCCCGCGCCCACTATCCGACCGGTGCGGTACAGACACTGGAGTGCGGATCAGACATGTGGATAAGGGGCTCAGGGTACGGATCGGGGACGCCGATCCGGGGGCGCGGGATGAGGATCGGGGACGCGGGGCGCGGGGTCGAGTGCAGAGCCCGGGCGGCTCGCAGGCTGCCGGGGCAGGTCGCGGCTCCGGAACCCGCGGCCGCGCGCCCCTCCCCCCCACCCCTCCCCCGCCGGGGCACGCAGAGCCGGCGCCGCGTCCCGGGAGACCCACCGCCCGCGGCCCGGGGACCGGGAAGCTCTGCCTGCGCGGCCGCAAGCAACATTCAGCGAGGCGGGGCGGGGTCGGGACCGAGCGCCGCGCGGACTCACTTTTTCGGATGTTTCTCTCTTTTCGGCCTCCGCTTTCGGGCCTGAATGGCCAGCACTGGGGAGAGAGAAGACACATTAACGGTCGGGCTGGCCGCCTGCGTGCCGCGAGGCGGGGCGGGGACCGCGCGCGCCGCTCACCTTTCCTGGAGCTCATTCCGACTCGGGACAGCCAGGCGGGGGGCTCCGCGGCGGAGGCGGCGGCGACGCGACAGTCAGCCGCACCGGGATGCAGCCTCCACTCGCTCGCCGGCCGAGGAGGCGGGAACCGCGCCTGCGCGGCCGCGGCCGCTCCCGCGGGGGCCAATGAGACCCGCCCCCGCGGCCCCTCCCCTCACGCCCCCCTCCGCGGCTCCAGAGCATGGGGGTCCGGACCCCGGCCGCGCCCTTATCGCCCGCTCGGCGGCCCACCTATGCTGGAGGGCGGTCGCGCGCCCGCGGTCCCCGGCGCCCACCGCCCCCTCGCCCACGGCCTCCCGCGCCCACGGCCTCCACCTCCTTGGTTCTACGGCCGCCGCAGGCCACCCGTTCCCGGGCACTAGGCCCATCTGCCGACCCTTCCTCCCAGCCACCGCCTCCGCTCCGCACCCCGGATGGTCGTGCCGCACGCCTCTCCATGCGCCCTTCCTTGGCCAGAGCCTTGGCCGGTCTCTCGCCACCTCTTTAAGGCGGCCTCCTCTATTGCTTTGCATCTCTACATCCTTGCATCCCTAAGAGCGCCGCTTCCTCCTCTCCGGCGGGCGTGGAAAGGGCACAAGACCAAGAGCTGGGGAACCTGGGTCCTTGAGTGTCTGTGTGACCTTGGAGAAGTGATTTCCTCTCCCTTTCCTACTCCACTAGGCTGCATGAGTTTCACCAAGGAAAGATGCACACAGCTTAAAAGGAAAGTTTGTCACAGAAAGCTTAATTTGCTAAATACTATGAGAGTTTAAAACAACAATCATGCCAAACAGTTTATTCTTCTTCTTCTTCTTCCTACTATAATGGGGAAACTAAACCCTAAATAGGTCAAACAGTTCTACCAGCCTGTATTTCTATTCAGGCCTAGCTGGTTTCTCTTTCTACCTTCCCAGGCTACCTAAGATTTGAATCACGCTGACTGACACATAGTTACCACTTCAGTGTTCTCTTGTCTCTTTGAACAACTACGGTATCTTAAAGATACAGGTCCTGAGCACTAAGTGCTTCTTTGGTTACAACTGTATCGTTGAGTTACAACTGTATCACTGAGTCTTGTTCTAAAGATGTCCCAACAAACAGGAAAGGCCGCTCTAAGTTTGGAGAGATTTTACTTTCTCCATTTTTTTTTTCAAAAATCTGAAACATACAAGAAAAATGCAGTAATCAGCACTATTAACCCACATTCACCAGGTTTTTGTTTTTTGTTTTGTTTTGTTTTGCTTGGGGGGGGGGATTTCGAGACAGGGTTTCTCTGTATAGCTCTGGCTGTCCTGGAACTCACTCGGTAGACCAGGCTGGCCTGGAGCTCAGAAATCCGCCTGCCTCTGCCTCCCAAGTGCTGGGATTAAAGGCGTGCGCCACCACGCCCGGCTCATTCACTAGGTTTTGTTTTAAACGTTTCTCCACATTTGCTCTCTTTGTGTGCACATGGTGTATTTTGCTGAGTCATTCAGTAGTTTGCAGACTTACCCTCCACCCCTAAAGATTTCAATACGTATCTACTAAAAACAAAGATATTTTTCTACATAATCAGAAAGTCATTATCACTCTAAGAAAATCCAATAGTATTGTTCCTCGTTCTGAAATATGCCAATAAAATATGTTTGGTGACATTTTTTTGTTTGTTTCTTTTTTTCGAGACAGGGTTTCTCTGTATAGCCCTGGCTGTCCTGGAACTCACTTTGTAGACCAGGCTGGCATAGGTTATATAGAACATGCCAGGTCAGCTTCAGCTACATAACAAAATCCTAGCTCAAAGAGAAAGAAAAGATAGAAAGAGGCTGGGAATATAACTTAGAGGTAGTTAGGGATTTAGCTCAGTGGTAGAACACTCTGGGTTCGGTCCTCAGCTCTGGGGGAAAAAAAAAGAAAAAAAAACTTTAAAAAATGTATTTAAAAAGCCAGGCAATGGTGGCACAAGCCTTTAATCCCAGCACTTGGGAGGCAGAGTCAGGTAGATTTCTGAGTTCGAGGCCAGCCTGGTCTACAGAGTGAGTTCCAGGACAGCCAGGGCTACACAGAGAAACCCTGTCTCAAAAAAACTAACTAAATAAATAAAACTTAAGCGGTAGAATGTTTACCAGGATGAAGTCATGGGCCCTACCCAGGTTCACTTCCCAGATACCAGAAAAAGAAAACAAAAAAAAATACAGATTACTGAGCATTCTGGAAGGAACTCTTGCATATTGGAAACGTTAAATGCTGTGTCAGCGTCTAATGAAACTGCAAAATGGGACAGTCACTGTGGAAAAGCTGGTCAGTTCCTCAAAAACTAATCACAGAATTGCCAACAATTCCACCCATAGGTATATTTCCACAAAAGTTAAAACCAGATGAATCTTTCCACAAGCCTCTGAGGCCAGCAGAGGAGGCAAACAGACAGATGAGTTCAAGACTAGCCTGGGTTCTAAGCCAGTCGGGATGAGATCGAGACTAGCCTGGGTTCTAAGCCAGCCAGGGGATGAGCTCGAGACTAGCCTGGGTTCTAAGCCAGCCAGGGGATGAGATTGAGACTAGCCTGGGTTCTAAGCCAGCCAGGGTTGGGGATTTGATTTATGCTTACATGGAAATTCACACATCTGCTACAGGTCCCTGCCAACAGTTGATTTTTTTTTGACTGATCAATAAAGAGCCAACAGCCAATGGCTGAGCAGGCAGATGAAGGTGGTACTTTGAGGATTCCCAAGAGGAAACTGAGGAAAGAAGAAGCAGAATCACCAAGATGGGGAAGCAGAGATCAAATTTAAGAGCCCCAGGGGCCACTCCCCTGATACTGTCTGGGGTAACAGAGATAAAGTATAGATTTAGCAAGTATTAAATTCAGGAATATTGCCGGGCAGTGGTGGTGCACGCCTGTAGTCCCAGCACTTGGGAGGCAGAGGCCAGCCTGGTCTACAGAGTGAGTTCACAGAGAAACCCTGTCTGAAAAAACAAAAACAAAACAAAACAAAAAATCAGGAATATTGGTCAGGAGTGGCCTAGCCATTGAGCTAATTAAGACATATCAAAATATACAGGTTGTGTGTGTGTGTGTGTGTGTGTGTGTGTCTTTTCATTCGCAAATCCAGATAACTCTGGTGCTCTGGTGGGTTTTCAAGAAGCGTGATCACCCAATCACCTGACAAGCTCAGAGCGGTTTAGCAGATTGCTGCAACAAGCCAGGGCTACTTGACAATTTCCTGAATTAAAAAAACAGATCAATCTCTGCACAGGAAAATTAATATCTACAGTATAACAGTGACCAAAATGTGGGAAGTGTGGAGTGTGGTGTTGAATGCCTGTAATTTAAACACAATAAAATAGGAAGAGGCAGGAGGATGGTCACAAGTCCCAAGCCAGGAAGAACTAAGTAACAATACCCTGGTCCCAGTCACGTTGTATTTCTGTGAAGAAACATTATGACCAATTCAACTCTTACAAAAGAAAGCATTTAATTGGGGACTTGCTCACAGTTTCGGAGATTTACTCTATTCTGATCATTGCAGGGAGCGCGGCACACTGGCTGGATCAGGAGCTGACAGCTAGTTCTTACCTCTCGGGCAGAGGGGAGGAGGGGGAGCCTGGCATGTGGCGTGGGCTTTTCTCCAACACAACATCCAAACCCTTCTCATCCTTTCAAAAAGTCCCACTTCCCAGTGACTAAACACTCAAATACACGAGTCTATGGGGACCATTCTTATTCAAACCATCACATCCTACTCTCTAACCCCCATGGGCTTATAGACATACCAAATGGAAAAAAAAAATGTATTCAGTCCAACTTCAAAAGTCCCCATAGTTTATCACAGTCTTAACACTGTAGCTCCCCCCCACCAATAAAATCAAAATGAAAAAGCAAATCTCATATTTCCAACATACAATGGCCCAAGATCTACATTACTATTCCAAAAGGAATGGGAACACACTGAGGAAATACTGCACCAAAGGGATACTGTAAACCAACAGGGCAAATTCAAAACTGCAACTCCATGGAAAGTGCCGTTCAGAGCTCCAACTCCTTTCAGCTTTGTTGAGTATAACACACTTCTCTCTCTTGGGCTGTTTCCACTCCTGGTCTGCAGCTCTGCTCGGCAGGTATCCCACAACTCTGGTATCTGAGATCTTGGGGTCCAACGAAATTCAGACTTTGCTTTCACAGCTTCACTCTATGGCCTCTCTGGGCCTCTGTGCAGGGACTCTCGTGACTCAAGCCAGACTTCACTAGCTTTCCTTAGCCACACAGGACTCCCCTTATTTGTATCCTTGACTAAAGCCAAAATCACGAGACCACAGCTGCTAAATTGATCTGATTGTTGGAGCTGAAAGCTCTCCTCCATCAGTTACACCTGCATCCACTTTCTTTGTTGATGGTTTTCTTTTCTTTTCTTTTTTTTTTTTTTTAATTTTTTGTTCATCTCTATTTTATTTTATTTTTTTAAAGATTTATTTATTTATTATATGTAAGTACACTGTAGCTGTCTTCAGACACTCCAGAAGAGGGC
>NC_034591.1:18181390-18184001 GCF_900095145.1 Mus pahari
AGAGAAGAGAAGAGAAGAGAAGAGAAGAGAAGAGAAGAGAAGAGAAGAGAAGAGAAGAGAAGAGAAGAGAAGAGAAGAGAAGAGAAGAGAAGATGGTGGCCTGGGCTTTTGACACCTCAAAGCCCATCCCAGTGACACACCACCTAACCCTTCTAAATCCCTTCAAAGAGTTCCACTCTACAGTGACTCAGCATTCAAATATGTTGGAGGGGCGCCATTCCTACTCTAACCATCATGCTCCATAAAAAAAAAAAAGTAACAACAAGCATGATACATCTGTCCCTCAAAAAGGAATACAATATTGATAGATACTACAACATGAATGAATCCTAAAATACTTTGTAAATGAAAAAAGCCAGACACAAAAGAACAAAAGGACAAATACTGGATGATTCTGTTTACAAGAGAAACTCAGACCAAGACCCTAGGTGAATTAAAACTTGAAGGCAGATTGGTGTTTTTTTTTAGCAATTTGAGGCACCAGGCATAGGGAAGCAACTGCTTAGACTCTAGATATCATGATGCTCTGTTCTAGTGGGATGATGATGTAGAGTCAGGTAGAGATGGCACAGCCCAGTGCCACTCCCTCAACTGTTTGAAATGGTTCCTTGACGTTATAGGGATTTCACCTTACTTCCAACAACAAAGTCACATATGTAGAGACTGTATTTCAAGCTTTTATTTCTCCATCTACCAACTTGTTTGGTCTTTATTTGTGTATTGTTTTTATGCTTGGTAGCTGTATTGTCAGTACTCACATCAGTCTTCCTCTTTGGTTTGTTGGGTGGGTTGGTTGGTTGGTTGAGACTGAGCCGTATGTAGCCCAGGGCAGCCCATGAGCACTGCAGGGGGACGTAGACTCCTGCTCCTGTAGTGACAAGCTTGACAGGCCCCGAAAACCTAGCTGCTGTCCTGAGGCGAAAAGTTCACGGAAACTTAGTCTCCTGGAATTGTGGCGTCCTGTATAATGAATGCTCCAATGTCCTTGCTTTAGTTGGTAAAAGGAGCTGTGTGCTTTCCCTTAATATTGCTTTATTATAAGTGCTTCTAAGGATTGAATTTTTGACATATAGCTAAATTAGATTTTTCACCAGTCCTAGGCAGTCAGTCCTTGAGCTGGCCCTGGGCATGGATAGCTCACTGCCCTGCACAGGAATTTACCATTCTCTAGGAAGAAGGAAGTCTGATCTAAGGAGGGACCAGGGTAGATACTTAGAACTATAGATAGCTGAGTTACACCCATACAATGGCCTAGGGGGATGGTGGACTATACAATAGACTAGAATAGGAACTGTGGCAAGGGCATGAAGCCCTGCCCCTGGCTTCTAAGTTTAAGCTGACTTTAGGTGGAGCTGTTTTTGATCCCAGTTGTTAACATTGAATTCTATCCCAGTTGGTTCCTGCCAGTCCTTCAGTATTTGCATTCCTCTAGTTTGTGTAACTTCCCTATTTTCTTCTAGATAAAAAGTCTGAGCCTGGTGTGGTGGCGCACGCCTTTAATCCCAGCACTCAGGAGGCAGAGGCAGGCAGATTTCTGAGTTTGAGCCAGCCTGGTCTACAAAGTGAGCTCCAGGACAGCCAGGGCTATACAGAGAAACCCTGTTTCAAAAAACCATAAAAAAAAAAAAAGTCTGATGCTCGATTTGACATTACATTCATATACCACACTCCCTTGTGTTCGTATTTGTTTGTCACGCCCTTTCACCGACTCCTTGCCCACCTGTAACCGAACCCGTGGATTGGGGACCCAAGTGAGGTCCGTCTGCAGCACAGCTAAAGTCTAATTTTTAAACATTGTTAGTGAAGGATGGTGGTGCACACCAGTCATTCCAGTCTTTGGGAGGTAGAGGCAAGAAGATTGCCACAAGTTCAAGGCCAACTTGTTCTGCAGAATGTGTCCCCCATCAGGAATACATAGCTAGACTTTGTCTCAAAACAAACAAACAAACAAACAAACAAGGGCTAGCAAGCTGGCTCAGGCTAAGGCATTGCTGGTCAACCTGGTGAACTTAATTCTCTCCCAGGGACTCACATGATAGGAGGAGAAAAATTCCCAAAAGTTCTCCTCTGCTGTCCACATGTGTGCTCACACACATACACATGAAATAAATTAATATGGTAGTGCTTAAATTAATAATAATTTAAAATAAATAAACAATGTTTGCCCCCCCCCCAGAAAGAACTCTACCCCATTAGCATTCATCCCCACCCTCCTTCCCCAAGCTGAGACAAGCCCTCATTCAACTCCTGTCTCTATGGACCTTCCTGGTTTGGATAGCTCAAATAGAAATTATATGACATGTAGCCTTTGATGACCTAATTCTCTTGTTTAGTTTAAGGTTGAAATCTGTTTCTGCTATTTAATGTCTGTAGAACCTTGCAACTTTATTGTAATGTCTGAAAAATGAAAATAATATTAATACCAGTTCTCATGGGTTAGTATAATAATCAAGTGAGTGTGGGTCTTCAAAAACATTATTAAAATTAACTGGAAGCAGAGTGTGACAGCGCACATTTAAAAGTGTACGACGGCTGGGTGTGGTGGTGCACGCCTTTAATCCCAGCACCCGGGAGGCAGAGGCAGGTGGATTTCTGAGTTTGAGGCCAGCCC
>NC_034591.1:18184076-18191168 GCF_900095145.1 Mus pahari
GTGTGTGTGTGTGTGTGTGTGTGTGTGTGTGTGTGTGTGTGTGTGAAAGCAGCCTAGGTGCAGGTGGGCATTAGATGCCTTGGAACCAGCCAACAGGGATGCTAGGAAATGAATTTAGGCCTTCTGCAAGAGCAATGTGCTCTCTTAACTGCGGAACCATGTTTCCAACCTTACACTCAATTTTTAAATAAATGCTCACTGAATCCTTCCTATACAATATGCACTATTTAAGGACTGTGTCTACAGCAGTCAGGAAAGCATGGAGAACTCTCTCTGGGAAACCTCACTCTTTCTGCTTTAGTTTAGGCAGAAACTAAAGCAAATGAACATGTACTATGGTTCGTGATAGGGTCTTTGGGTTGGCTGGCTGGCTGCGATTGTTGCTGTGGTTGTTGTTTGGGGAGGGTACTGGGGCCTGAACCCAGGACTTTGAATGTATGCTGTTCAAGCAGTGTCACTCAGCTCTCTGCCAGTGACCTAAACATTTTTATGAAAACAGAATAAAGCCAAAGAGGAGGAGCAGAGGAAAGAAACCAAGGGAGCAACTGAAGTCGCACATTGTGTCTCCCCTCTATATTTCTAGCAGTGGGGTGGAAGGGAATTGGGGAAACAGAAGGACTGTCACAAGTTCAAACCAGCCGGGACTACACGGTGACTTCAGAGAAGCCAGCCTAAGCCACACAATCCAAGACCTTATACAAAATAAAAACAGAGTTGCCAAGATGGTTCAGAAGGTAAACGTTCTTGCTACACAGACCAGGCAACTTGAGTTTGATCCCCAGAACCCACAATCGAGAGGAAGAACCCATTCTGGACAGTTGTCCTCTAATTCCATAAGTGCACTATGGCTCATATACACCTGCGTGTGCACACACTAACTGATTCTGAATTAAATCAACTATTTCTTCTAGGTGTGTCACAACTTAGACTGGTGTCTATTTTTACAGTTTGTAGGTGTATTTATTTTGCTTTATGTGTGTGACGTCTCTGTTTTGGTTGTTTGAGACAGAATCTCTCCATGTAGCCCTGGCTGTTCTGGAACTCGCTCTGTAGACAACAAGGTTGGCCTGGAACTCAGAGATTCGCCTGCCTCTGATTCCCAAGGGTTGGAACTGACAACACACAGCACCATGCCGGACATGTATGAAGGTTTTACCTGCATCCATGTATGTGCGCCATACCCATGCCTGTTGAATCGCTTGGAATTGGGGTTACTCATGATTCTGAGCCATCATGTGGGTGCTGGGAATGAAACTGGGGTCCTTTCCAAAAGCAACAGTGCTCTGAACTGCTGATCCATCTCTCCAGGCCCCTTAACAGTAACATTTTGAAAGAAAAAAAACTTTTTTGAGAGGGTCTCACTAAGTAACTGGCTCGGAGCCCACTATATTGACCTCTCAGAAGCTGCCTTCAAACCCACAGAGACTTGCCTGCTTCTACCTCTAGAATGCCAGCATTAGATATGTGCGCCACACTCAAACAGAAGGAACTTTTGCACTAGCATCCTACAGTCACTTATTGACATATACATCAAGTTTCTATAATGGATCTAGCTGGGCGATGGTGATGCACTCCCTTAATCCTAGCACTCAGGAGGCAGAAGTAGGCAGATATCTGAGTTCAAAACCATCCTGGTTTACAGAGCGAGTTCCAGGACAGCCAGAGCTACACGGAAAAACCTTGTCTCAAAAATAAATAAATAAATAAATAAATAAATAAATAAATAAATAAATAAATAGATGGATAGAAAGTGTCGCTTTAGAATGTGAAACTCAGGACATCTACATAATGTTGAAGGTCAGACTTGTGCAGGCTTCTCCACCCCCAACCCAGCCCAGTGAAATTGGGGACATTCACAATGTTCAATTTTTACCAAATCTAATAGAAAATGAATGTCATAAAATTATTTACATTCTGCTATTTCCAAGTGGAGTCATTAAATCACAATGCATCTTAAAAGATACTTTTAGTATGTGATAGAACCATAAAAGACTCCAGCTCGTAGAGTCCATCTCACTCCGGGCCTCATGGATGAGAGCCTAGGCTCCCCTGAGTCTTCTCATTGTTATCTCTATTGCATAACCTCTGCGATGAAGCCTACACCTGTCTTTCATGACATCAAAGGAGTGTATGTCCCAGTAATGCTGATGCCATCAGGAAAAAAGTGTGGGGCTGGAGAGATGGCTCAGCGGCTAAGAGCACTGACTGCTCTTCCAGAGGTCCTGAGTTCAAATCCCAGAAACCACATGATGGCCCACAACCATCTGTAATGGGATCTGATGCCCTCTTCTGCATACGTAATAAATAAATAAATCTTTAAAAAGAGAAAAAGAAAAAAAGTGTGACGAGTGGCAGGGGTAGACCACCAATTCCTATGCTACTTCTCCCTCTAGACACCTGAGGAGATTTGAATAAGATGTCGTCTGTGCCTCAGTTTCCTAACCCATCAACTGTACTGAGTCATGTTACCTACATACCCACCCAATTTAATATTGAATTAGTCCATATGTATGGACTAATCCACATAAATGTTTATATATAATAAAATTATATAGTAAAATTTTTATATATAATAAATTATATATATATATTTATATATATATATATATATATATATATTCCACTTGAACACTGGGTGTGAGGTACTGACCTATACCCTCACATTTGGGAGCACTGAGGCAGAGGACTATGTATTGTCAAAGCCAGCCTGGTCTACATAGTAAAAATGTGTGTCGAACCAAGCAAGCAAGCAACAACCACAAAAACTTGAAGACTTAATCTAACCATGTTTGCTGTAAAGTTTAGCTCAGTACATACAAAACATTCAGGAAATGCCTAAGCACTCAGTAAATATTAACTAGTCTCATAATAGGCATTATGAAATGTATTAGATATCTTTAGCTATTGCTATATACATCTCTTTGAGTTTTATCTTTTTGTTTGTTTTTGTTTGTTTTGAGACAGGGTTTCTCTGTGTAGCCTTGGCTGTCCTGGAACTCACTCTGTAGACCAACCAGTCTGATCTTGAACTCAGAAATCTGCCTGCCTCTGCCTCCTGAGTGAGTTTTATCATTTTAAACAACAAATATTTAGGGTTCTGGGTAGAACTCAGATGCTAAATGTGTGCAAGAACCTGGGTGTGAACTTCAATAGCATGCAGACACAGCCTCCCCCTAAAAGGCCCTAAATTACATCAGCAATCACTTCTCATCTCACCGATTGATTGTGTGGTCCAGGAGTACACAGACTACAACTCAGCTGGTGAGCTGAGATGCTGCTGAGAATGAAGTCATCCGGAAGGCTTGACGGAAGACGAGAGCCGCGTTCCTAAGGTGGATCATTCACATGGCTGTTAACAGAAGGCCGCCTATGCTAACAGGCTCTGGCAGGTATGTCTCCTTCTCACAGCCTAGATCTCTCCATAGAGCTGCTGGACTGGCTGGCTTTTCCCATAGCGAGTGACCAAGAGGGAACAAGGCAGAAAGTTCAATGCCTTTTATGACCTACCCTCAGAAGTCACAATCTGTCATTTCGGCCACATTCTATACATTAGAAGCAAATACAGTGTGCTCAAACGAAGAGAACAAAACAAAACAAAACTCTGCCTCCTTTTGGTTGCTGGGGATTGAGCCCAGAGCCTCACAAACACGTTCTACTACTGAACATTACTCCCAGCCCACCCACCATGTTCCCTTTTTGAACCAACCATCTCTTACTAGACTGATCTCAACATTGGCTGTGGTTGACCTTAGACTCCCAATAATCTTCTCCCTCGAATATGCTTGGTACTGCAGTTATGCCCCATCATGCCAGATCTTCCTGTCTTCCTCTTTCCTACGCATTATTTTGAAACAGAGTTTCATATAGCCCAGACTGGTCCGGAACTCAAAATAGGTCACAGGCTGACCTTGAGCTCACAGCGATTCTTGTGTCTTAGCCTCTAGATAAACTACCCCTCTCCATATCACCCTAACTCATAAAGAAAAGTTTAAGCTTGGGCTCATCTCTCTGGAAGCAAGGATGAGTTTGAGTCCAGCCCAGGCTGCAGAATGAAACGTTGCCTCTCCTAGGAAAGTGAAGAAAAAAAGAGATTTATTCCTTCAGTCTCAAAGGCTACAAGTCCAAATTACATGGTACTCTTATCTGAATCGCTCCAGGGCATAAACACGTATATGAAAGCTTGGGTCAGCCTTATGAGGCCCAGGCTAGCCTCAAAGCTCTCATTTTTCTTTTTTGGTTTTTCAAGACTTTTAACAATAACCTCACATAAATTTGCACCAGTATACTGAGATAGTTTTTTTTTTCTTTCTTTCTTGGGTTTCTCTGTATAGCCCTGGCTGCCTTGGAACTCACTCTGTAGACCAAGCCGGCCTGGAACTCAGAGATCCGCCTGCCTCTGCCTCCTGGGATTAAAGGCGTGCGCCACCATGCCCGGCTGCCTGTTTGTTTTCTAATGAGAGACAGAAAGGCAGTGGATCGGGATGGGAGAAGAGGTGGCGAGAAACTGGAGCAGTAGAGGAGGGGATATAACTAGAATATATTATGTGAGGAAAAAAATCTATTTTTAATAAAAGTAAAAAAATACAAAGAACTAGAATAATAAAGTTTTGCATAGCTTCTTATACTCTCAGGGCTTTTGAGACTATCTGCATGTCACAATATGTTTATTGTGTTATACTATATTACTATATGCACATCCAATATTTTTTAAAAAATCTATTGCCATTTTAAAATAAGATTTATTTATTTTATGTATATGAGTACACTGTCTCTGTCTTCAGACACACCAGAAGAGGGCATTGGATCCCATTACAGATGGTTGTGAGCCACCATGTGGTTGCTGGGAATTGAACTCAGGACCTCTGGAAGAGCAGTCAGTGCTCTTAACCACTGAGCCATCTCTCCAGCCTGCATTTTTAGTGAAAGAAAAAAAAAAAGCTTCACATTTTCTTTTTTTAAAAAAAGATGTATTTGTTTATGTAAGTATGTGAGTACACTGTAGCTGTACAGATGGTTGTGAACCTTCATGTGGTTGCTGGGAATTGAACTCAGGACCTCTGGAAGAGCAGTCAGTGCTCTTAACCACTGAGCCATCTCTCCAGCCTGCATTTTTAGTGAAAGAAAAAAAAAAAAGCTTCACATTTTCTTTTTTTAAAAAAAGATGTATTTGTTTATGTAAGTATGTGAGTACACTGTAGCTGTACAGATGGTTGTGAACCTTCATGTGGTTGCTGGGAATTGAATTTGTTTAGGGCCTCTGCTCGTCGGCCCTAGTTGCTTCAGTCAATCCCGCTTGCTCAGTCTCTGCTTGCTCTGGCCCAAAGATTTATTTATTATTATATATAAGTACGCTGTAGCTGACTTCAGACACTCCAGAAGAGGGTGTCAGATCTCATTACGGATGGTTGTGAGCCACCATGTGGTTGCTGGGATTTGAACTCAGGACCTTTGGTAGAATAGTCAGTGCTCTTACCCACTGAGCCGTCTCGCCAGCCCCAGCTTCATATTTTCTGAAACAAATGTTTTCTTGGAAGTTACATCCTTGCAAATCCCTCTAAGACCTGATTTGTCTGGAGACAAACTGTCATGCCCGACTCTTCATCCAATCTTGTTGCTGTTCGATGTCATATAACCTCCAGAGAGCCTCACTGTTCTCTAAGAGAAAATGAAGGCTAAAGTAAAAGACAAAGCTCAGTATCACTACAGCTTCTGTTTAAAAAGAAGCTTCTGGAAAGAGTTTCTAGAGCTTTAGGACCTCCCAGATAGGAAAAAAACAACCATAGTAGTCCCTTATGTGTGAGCATGTGACTTAGGTCTCAATGAGTGATGGGGACTTCTGCTATCAGATTTTTTTAAAGATTTATTTTGTTCTTAATCACATGACTGTTTTATCCGCATGGGTATAAGAGCTCCACATGTGTGCAGTGCCTGCAAAAGCCAGAAGTCAGCTTCAGACCTCCTGAAACTGGAGTGGTAGATGGGTGTAAACAGCCACAGGCCTGTTGAGAACTGAACCCAGGTCCTCTGCAAGAGCATGCCCTTTGTCACGGAGCTGCCTCTCTGACCCCTCATAGATAATTTTGAGAAAGATTTCCAAAAACGACTCATGTAGGAGATAGCCGGGTGGCACATGCCTTTAATCCCTCTGCTTAGCAAGACAGAGGCAGGGCAAGTGGAAGGTAGTGAGTTCCAGGCCAGCTACTGCTACAAAGCATGCCTAGATGGTGGGAAATGCCTTTAGTCCCAGCACTTGGGAGTCAAGGCAGGATTGAGGGCAACCTAATCTACATGGTGAGTTCCAGTTTAGCCACAACTACACAGAGAGACCCTCCCTCAAAACCAGACCCCTCCCCCCAGTCACAAACTTATGTGTAAGCATTAGTGATTAGCATAAACTAGAACCATCCTAAACATAAAAAAAAAGATTTAATATAGTAATGACATGCTTTCAAATGTACAGGCCTGGAAAAACTGATATGAAAAGCTGCTACTGGGCTTTGGCTCAATCTAACACTACATAACTTGGGTTCAAAGATTAGATACCTCACACTGGGAACTAGAGTTTGGATTTGAGACTCTACTGAGAATAATCCTACCCAGCCACCTCAGCATGGGAGTCGGCATGGTTCCCATCCTATCTCACCCCCTGTTTTCTCCCTCCACTAAATCTTGTAGATAGGATTTAAGAATTCATGTCAAAGTAAGTCTGGGAAGCAAGATGGATAGGTTTCTAGCCTCTCCAAATAGAAAGCAATGGAAATGATATTGAGAGACTCAATCCAAGGGCCCACATAGGTAAAGACTCTTTTGGGCTCTATAGTGTCACACTAGAAACCATAAGTGGTGTGTGGTGGTTCAAATATACTAGGCCTGTGAAAATGGCACTGCTGGGAGGTGTGGCCTTGTTGCTCTGGCTAGGACTTCAAGTACTATATTGAATAGGTAGGGAAAAAGTGGGCAGCCTTATCTAGTCCCTGATTTTTGTGGGACTGCTTCAAGTTTCTCTCCATTTACTTTGATTTTGGCTACTGGTTGGATGTACATTGCTTTTTATTATGTTTACTTATGGGCCTTGAATTCCTGATCTTTCCA
>NC_034591.1:18193848-18208303 GCF_900095145.1 Mus pahari
AGGTGAATTTCTGAGTTCGAGGCCAGCCTGGTCTACAGAGTGAGTTCCAGGACAGCCAGGGCTACACAGAGAAACCCTGTCTTGAAAAACCAAATTAAAAAAAATCTGCTACCTAAACTTCTAATTTTGTGTTACTTTCTTATCAGCTAATAAATTTTCATTTTGAAATTCTAGGGTCTGATTATATGTATGAAATTAAGCTTCAGTAGTTTTTGTGTTTTTTGAGATGAGGTTTCTCCGTGTAGTCCTAGCCATCCTGGAACTCTCTTTCTTGCAGACCAGGCTGCCTTTGAACTTACAGAGATTCACCTGCCTCTGCCTCCCAAGTGCTAGGATTAAAGTTGTGTGCCATCACCACTACTTGGCAAGTGTTTATTTATTTTTTAAATACAGTTACTAAAACATTTTCACATAAGTGTATAATATACTTTGAGGATACTCCCCTCCAAACCTTGAACTTTTAATAATTGGTGTTATTTTATATATGTGGGTGTTCTGTCTGTATACTGCATGCATGCCTATAGTGCATGAGTGCAGGGTTATTTGTCCCTCATCCTCCCCACCACAGGACACGGCCACTGGGGAGGCACGATGCAGGGATTTGACTGCGCTTACCCCATGCCAGAGGGAAGCACAAGGACACTGCTCAGGGGTGGGGAAGTGTAGTCTTACAGTCTGTCTTGTGCATAGGACAGTGGAGCTGGTTGGGGGGTTTGGGGGTGGGGCGGGTTGTGAAGAGGCTGGGGCCTTCTGGTGCTCAGGCTCTTAGACACACAGGCACCACTGGGAGCTTTGGAAGAGCTGAGAATGAAGTAGGGACCTGTGGGCTGGATCTAGCCCAGGAGCCAAGGGAGAAAAGAGGGGAGCTCCAGGTGGTCCTGAGGGGAGGGTTCTTGGCTCCATGGGTGGCAGGCTTAATCTTGATAGTGATGTCTGGAAGTACAGAGCGGCCTTCTCCGAGAGATTACCATGGAGGCAGCCCAGGGCTGGTGAGATGGCTCAGTGGGTAAGAGCACCCCCCGACTGCTCTTCTGAAGGTCTGGAGTTCAAATCCCAGCAACCACATGGTGGCTCATAACCATCTGTAACAAGATCTGACTGACTCCCTCTTCTGGAGTGTCTGAAGACTGCTACAGTGTACTTACATATAATACATAAATAAATAAATAAATAAATAAATAAATCTTAAAAAAAAAAAAAAAAAAAAAAGAGGCAGTCCATGGTTTTCAGGTGTTTATTTTCATGGCAGAAAGTGGATGAGTAAAACCGAACCCGAATTCTCAGGGCAGGCCTGAGGTTAAATACCTTTTACAGTGAGGAGTGTCTGGGAAGGAAAGCTTATTGGCTAAGCCTCCAGGCCTTTAGGTACCTCATTAAAATGAAGATCTGTGTTGAGCCTACGTGACCACAGGTCATGTCCTCTCTACATATAAAGGGGCTTGGGCATTGCCCTTACGTGACTGATGACCACAAATCTATGGGAGGCTGAGGCTAGTGACAGGGGCCTGGTACCCGGGAATAGGCAATACACCTACAATCCCTTCTGGGTTTCCAAGGGTTTGAGCCTTGCCTCTACCGGGAACCAATCTACCTTTCATGGTTCCACACCATGAAAAGGGTCCTGGGTGAGACCTTTAGTACCTGTGCCCCAAATTTCTTGAAATCTGTAATCCATTCTGATGGCATTCAGGATGTGAGACCTTGGGGAGGTTATTTGATCTTGAAAAATATTGTATGGCTTTTGGAGTTCCTCTTGAGTTTAATAATAAAGACTTGGAGATATCTGTATAGTATAAGGCTGTTGGCCTGGTTGCTAGGGCAGCAACTTACTCATGTCATCTAACCACGTGACTCTCTGTTTTACCTCTCTCCCCTGTTCTAGTTCTGTCTCATCTCTCTTCTGCTTGCTCTCCTGCCCCACCCACACCCACACCCCCACCAGCTTTGAAACATTTGAAGTGAGATTCAGGTAGAGGTTTTTCTGTGCCCACCATCATCTTCAGAGGAGATTAGGGGTGCTTCTAGGAGTTGATGTGCCTGTCACAAAAAGTCTTTTATCAAACATTTTAAATGACATATTCTGCAAATCTCTGAAGTGTTTGAGGACCAGCTATTTATCTGAATTATATCTAAATAGACAAACTTGCTTGTTTCTAGTTATTTAACTTTGAAAACATACATAAGCGGCTAAATAAAACCTACTCCTGTAATCAAGTACATTAGTACTTAGCATGACTACAATGATTACAAGTATAGTTCTGAACACATTAAAAGGATGGTTATTTACAAGTAACTGACTACTGTATTTCTTAGTTATCCTTAACAATGTAGCTTTTATAAGACTGGGTCTTTATATTACATTTTTAAATGAGTTAGAAACTGTATGTACATAACCTTAAACAAGAGTTGATGTGTGTGTGTGTGTGTGTGTGTGTGTGTGTGTGTGTGTGTGTGTATAGTGTTGTAGTGAAAGACCCCAATATGGGAAGCCCCTCACTCAAGCCTTGGGATATTGCAACGTCCAGGAACTCACAAGAGACCGTTCTTGATGCAAACAGCAAGAGTTTATTCGGGAACCAATGCACTGTGATCGACCCCGAGCTCAAGGGGTAAGAGGTTTATAAAGGCACAAACCACAAACTCTTGGCAATGATTGGTAGTATTGGGCAAGCTAGCAAGTTTGCATGGAATCTCTAATCGTTCCTGAGTGATCCACATTAAAATAACATTCTTCCTTTAAGGCAGCTCATAATCCCCCTTCCTTTAAGAACAGCAGGACTAAACCTCTCCTATTCTGTAACACAACTTCAGATAAAGAGGCAACCGACTCCTCTAGCTCTGACAAATTGTTCTAAAGCTCTCAAATCTTGATTCATAGCAGAACTAAGCTCATTAACATAGTGGAGCATCTGGATCGATGCAGTGGTCCCCATACCTACTCCTGCAGCCACTCCTAGCCCTAAGATGACCCCCATGCTTGTCATAGATATCCTCAAGGGTGTTGGCAGGAACTAACTGAACAAGCACACAATAATCTTTGGAATTATCAAAGAGCAGTAGATACATAGGGAGTTTATCCAGTATTGCAAGCCCACCTCTTGTCTAACCCAGGAAACAAGTATCTGATGTTGTAGGGCTCTTTAGGGTTTCATTGAAGAGATGTTGATGATTTTGGAGTGGGGTTCCAATGCAAGTTCCAAAGCCAGAAACCTGGGTTAGGGTGATTTTATGATGTTGTCCCCACATGGAGGCCTCATGGGTGGTAGTGTTATTAAATCCTCCTTAAACATCAGTTCCCTCATAATAAGGAGGTCCCGAGGCCAGGCATAGCCATCAGGATTCAGTTAGGTCCGGGCTAGCCTTATTCATCACTCTACTGTAGGTGGCCATAGGGGTCTGTAGAGTGGCCAAACTAACATTGGAGGGAGTGGTAAAAGTAGGAGGCACAGGTGGCTTTGGTGTAGATAGAGGGGCTGGAGGACCTTGTTCAGCCAACACATTATTAGGACCCACGGGGTGGGTTGGAAGGCCTTCGACCTTAAGTTGAATCTTGAAAGTGGCTCCAAGATCTCATTTGGTCAACCGGTCTGGGAAATACCATCTGAGACCCCATGCTCTCCCTTGCAGCCATGTAGAGGGGGCCTCGGTTCTTCTTTGGGTAGTGATAGTGATATTTAGGGGGATACAAGTTGGGGTTGTGTCAGATTCCAAGATTGTTCCTGGAGCACTTTTGTGGAGAGGTATAATTGTTATAAACTATGATCCAATCCCAGGAGGAACTGGGCTTCCAATATACCTCTCCCGTAGTCTCACAACCCCACGCTGAGCAGAACAAGCTCTCTAGGCCCGCACATCGCCGGACTGCAGCCTTATCCCAGCCATCTTGAGGACAGACATAGAAGCCTGGTTCCCCCAGTTCACACCTGTGCTCAGGATCCCCACACCCAAATGCACCTCCAGGGGAGAATCTCTTTCCTGCCTGGAGAGGGAGATCTTGTGGGTCAACATTAGGAATATTCCAAGTATCTACCAATTGCAATTGGCAATTGGCTACCAATTGGCAAAAATTGGGAGTAAGCGTAGGTCACCACGTATACAGGGGGCAACTTTGGAAGTGGACCAGATCACTTCCCCAGTTTGTGACAGAACCTGCCATGTTAGTTTTTGGGGAGCGTGGGGATTACGGTTGGTCTTGTCCATCAGTCTTGTCCCGTCTGTGATGGAGGCGCAGCTTAAGAGGATTATCAGGTTTCCAGGTCCCATTCATCTCGAGATTGTCCTGGTGCTTTTTTGTTTAACATGTAAGGTATGGATCCAGGCTGAGATTCCTTCCACCTTAATAGCAGCAGGAGTGGTCATCAACACCAGGTATGGTCCTTTCGACCAAGGTTCAAGGTTTCCCACACGGTGGCGCCGGCCTAAGACAGCATCCCCCACTTAGTATTGGTGCAGAACCATCAAGTCCTCAGGTTTGTAGGTTTCTCTGAGTAGGTCCCAGGCCTCCTTTCTCACTACTTCAAATGCCTTTAGGTGGGTAAACAGGGGTTTAGAAAGAACAGCATCAGGGTTAAATATCCCCCCTGATTCAGTCAGAGGTGGAGGGTCACCACATTAAATCTCATGAGGTGTCAATTTACAGCGCCCAGGAGTGTTCCAGACTGGAACGTGGCAAAGGGAAGAAGGGCTGTCCAATCTTTTTTGCCAGTCTGCAAGGCCAATGTAGTCAAGGTCTCTTAAGGTTCCATTCATCCTTTCTACTTGTCCTGCGTTCTGGGGTCTATATGCACAGTGTAATTTCCAATTAATCCCCAGTTGAGTGGCCAATCTCTGACTTACCTGGGCAACAAAGGCAGGTCCATTATCAGACCCGATTACCTTGGGTATCCCAAACCTTGGCAAGATTTCTTAGCTACGATATTTGCTGTCTCTATCTTTGTTGGGAAAGCTTCCACCTATCCTGAAAATGTATCTATAAAAACTAACAAATATTTGTTACCATATCTGGCTGGTTTTACCACAATGAAATCAACTTCCCAATAGGCTCCCAGTCTGTCTCTCCAGAGTCTTTTTCCTCAAGTGAATGGGCAGCATCTTGCATTAGATAGGGCACAGGCCCTGCATTTTTTAGTAACTTCACTTGCCAGGTCAGACAATCCAATGATATAATAATTTGAAGTTTTTACCAAGTCTCTTAATTTTTTTTGTACCTAAATGTGTTAAGTAATAGAGATTAGTCAGGTACTCACGAGTTCCCTTACTTGGAAGTATCCTCTTTCCTTCTTCAGTTTGAACCACCCCACAGGGCATATGCTGGTTTAGTCCCAATCTGTCCATGAGGTCAAGATCCTCTTGTGAATAATGAAAACTGGTTTCCCTGATGGCATAAGAGTCTATTGGCATATTGAGAGCAAGTAGCATAGTCCCTTGGGCTGCCTGTTTGGCAGTTAAGTCAGCCATTTGATTTCCTCTGGTCACTGCATCTCATCCCTTCTGATGTCCTGGACAGCTACCTTAGCAGGCTGAGGATTTCTTCTTTATTTCTAATTTCTTTTCCTGCAGAAGTTAGTAGCCCCCGCTGTCTGTGAATTGCTCCATGGATATGGGCAAAAGCATACCGGCTTTCCATGTAAATGTTGATTTTTTTTTCCTTGAGCTAGGCAGAGGGCCTGGATAAGCGCTATCATATCAATTCAGCTTTTTGGGCTGAAGTTCCTTCCTGTAAGCTGCTGGACTAAATCACCCACTTTCCATCCACCACTGCCACCCTGGCTTTCTACTTACCCTCGACCACAAAGCTGCTGCCATCAGTGTACCAGGTGGGGCTTCTAGCCCATGGATGATGATACTCTCCAGAGCATGGGGTGCTACTATAATTATCTGCTGTTCCAAGGTTAGCTTATCTGCATCTTTGACCAAGAGGGCCACGGCAGCGGTAGCTTTTAAGCAGGATGGCCAGTCGCTGGCCACTGGGTCCAATTTTTTCTGATAGGTAGGCAACCGGCCCCTCCAGGGCCCTAGGCTCTGGGTAAGGACTCCTCGGGCCACCCAGCCCGTTCATCTACATATATTGTAAACGGCTTAGTTAAATCAGGCAAAGCCAAGGCTGGAGCTGACAATAAGGCTTGTTAGATTTTGTCGAATGCTTCTTGATGTTCAGAAGTCCAATGGAACTTCCCTCCCTCTTTCATCAGGGGATAGAGAGGAGCTGTGAGCATAGTGAATCCCGGTATTCAGAGTCTGCAAAAACCAGCTGTTCCCAGGAACTCTCTTTCCTGGCAAGGGGTGGTTGGAGCCGGAATCTGGGTTTTCTAGCCTCCATCAGCCATCGTTTTCCATCACAGAGTGTGTAGCCCAAGTAGGTGACCTCAGTCTGACATAGTTGTGCCTTTTTAGCAGAGGCACAATACTCCAACCCACCCTCTTCATTTAGTAGATTTTCAGTTCCCTGCTGGCATTCTGCATGGGTAGTTGTGGTCAGGAGCAAATCATCTACATATTGAAGGAGAGTTACCTGTGGGTTTTCAGCTCTGAAAGAGGCAAGGTCTCAGTGTAGTGCCTCATCAAAGAGAGTAGGAGAGTTCTTGAAATCTTGAGGCAGTCTAGTATAAGTTAGTTGCCCCATCATCCCAGAGTCTGGGTCTCTCCATTCAAAAGCAAAAATAAGTTGGCTGGAGGAGTGAAGCTTTAAACAGAAGTAAGGATCTTTAAGATCCAAAACAGTGTACCATTTCTTTTCTGGTGGGAGCAAGCTGATTAAGTTGTAAGGATTGGGAACTGTTGGATGTATGTCCTGGACTCTTTTATTAACCTCCTGGAGGTCTTGTACTGGTCTGTAGTCGTTGGTCCCTGGCTTTTTGACTAGGAGAAGAGGGATGTTTCATGGGGACTGACAGGGTACCAAAATGCCTTGTTGTAAGAGTCTCTGGATGTGGGGTCTGATCCCTTTTCTTGCCTCTCGGCTCATGGGATACTGGTGGACCTCTATAGGCACAGCATCAGTTTTGAGTTCCACCACTACTGGGGGTACCCTGATTACCATTCCCATCCCTCCTGTTTCAGCCCAAGCATTTGGAAAAGCCCTCAGCCATTCCTGAACATCTGAGTAGCCTGACCAGTCCGGGGGTTCATGCAAATGGTACTCTTCTTCTAGCCCCAGGGCCTGCCCCACTGAGGTGGGAGGTCTCCAGGTTATCCTGGATACAGCAGAAGTGAACCTAAACTGAGCTTTTAACTTGGTAAGAAGACCCCTTCCTAACAAAGGTGCTGGACACTAAGGGAGAACCAAAAAAAGAGTGAGTTACTTGCTTTTTTCCAAGATGCACTGTTCAGGAAGTTGTCCAGGGATAAGGTTTTTGTCCGGTAGCTCCAATTACAATGGTTATTTTATCCTTTAATTTTCCTAAAAGCTGTTTTAACACCGAATGCTCAGGTCTGGTGTCTACCAAGAAATCCATAGGGGTCCCCTATACTATTAACGTTACCCTAGGCTCGGGGAGGGGGTCCGAGCCCCATCCCCTCTAAACACCCTCTTCTAGGGCCAGAACCCCAGAGTTAGGACCTCAGCCCTTCTTCTTTGGTCATTCTCTGGCCCAGTGTCCTTTTTCTTTGCAGTAGGCACACTGGTCCTTGTCTAATGGTCTTCTTCGGCCATCATCCCTAACTCCTGGGGTGGGTCTTCTGTTGCCCTGGTGCGCGGTCTGACTAGGTCCTGTCTGTTCTTTATCTCTACCCCTGTCTCCTACTACTGCGGCAAAAATCCTAGTCAAGTTTCTTTCTTGTCTTCTATCCCTTCTCTTCTTACTCTTCTCTCTCTCTCTCTCTCTCTCTCTCTCTCCTTTCTCTCTTCTTCAGTTTCCCTCTTATGGAACACTTTTTCTGCCTCTTTGACTAAGTCTGGTAACATATAATCCTGCAATCCCTCCAAACTCCAAAGTTTCTTTTTTATGTCTGAAACTGACTGCTCTATGAATGCCATGGCCACCGCCAACCTGTTGACCCTCTGAAGTGGGGTCAAAAGGAGTATAATGCTGATAGGCTTCCATCAGGCGCTCAAGAAATACCGATGGTAGCCGGGTGTGGTGGTGCAGGCTTTTAATCCCAGCACTTGGGAGGCAGAGGCAGGAGGATTTCTGAGTTCGAGGCCAGCCTGGTCTACAAAATGAGTTCCAGGACAGCTAGGGCTGTCATTCAGCAGGTTGGTAGGTATTTCATTGGCACCTAGAACTTTTTTCTAGCTTCCAGGAGAATCCTCTCCTTTTCTTCTGTAGTAAATAAAACCTGCAAAAGTTGCTGGCAATCATCCCAAGTGGGATGATGAGAAAACATGAGAGACTCCACCAGGCCAGCCAAGCTGGCAGGGTTTTCTGAAAAAGATGGGTAGATAGTCTTCCAATTGTATAGATCAGCTGAGGAAAATGGCCAGCACTGAAGGGGTTGAAAGTTGGGAGGGTCTACAGGGGGTCCATATACTCTCAGAGGCAAGCTCAATGTGGAGTCTGGTCCTCCCAGACTCTGTGCTTGGCAACTAGGAGTCCCTGCAACTGGTCCCATATCTTCCATGGCTTGGTCAGGAGCCGGTGGAGGATGAGGAGGGGGAGGAGCGGGTTGGGGTTGAGGATATGGGGGAGGTAAGGGGAGAGGCCATTCTGGTGGCTCCTCAAATTCAGGATAGATCTTGGGAGGAGAAGAGTTAGGAGGCACCATTCTGAAGGAGTCTTTACTTTCGGTTTGCCTCCAGCGTACTCTTTGAGTAACAGAACTTGGGGGCCTGGCTTTTGTCCACGCACTGAGGGTTTGACCCAAGGTGGAGAGTCCTGGACCAGGTTTTGCCATACCATAATGTATGGCTGCTGATAGGAATGCGATCCCATGCCCTCCTAAAAAAACAATTGCTTTCATTTCAAAAGTGATGGCCAAATCAAAACTGCCCTCCGGAGGCCAGTCGACACCAAAGGTCAGCCATTCGGAGGCACAGAATGTCTGACAGGATCTCTTTTTGACCTCAACAGAAAGATTATGTGCTGGAGCCCTAACTTTAGTGCAATGATCAAGAGTCAAACTATGGGGAGTCGTCACAGTCTGTCCCGCTGTCCAGGTCACGGAGAACACAAAAGACACGCAGATCAGAATAAGACACAAGCTTGCAATCATCTGTTTCCACTTGGACAACCAGAACCAGAGAAAAAAAATCCAGACAGCCGCGGGGGAAGAGTAGTCTCTCCTCAGGAGGGTCACTGCGTCACTCTTGACCTTCAGACGGGACAGTGGTCCCTCCAGGGTTGGGGCGTCCCCCAACACAGAAGTTAAACAAAAAAAAATACCAGAGCCAAAACCGAAATAAAACTCATGCAGCGCTGCATACAAAGACAGAATTTAGACAGACAAACCAAGGGACAAAGACAGATAGAATCTCACCTCCAAGGGGGTCCTGGGAGTTCTGGGGTTGTCGCAGACCCCGGACAAGCCCCCCAAACGAAAGACCCCCCTGAGATGGGGAGCCCCTCACTCAAACCTGGGGATATTGCGACGTCCAGGAACACACAAGAGACTGTTCTTGATGCAAACAGCAAGAGGTTTATTCAGGAAGGGTGCACTCATAACCCACACAGGGGTAGAGAGCGACACTGAGCTCAAGGGGTAAGAGGTTTTATAAAGGCAAAAACCACAAACCCTTGACAGTGATTGATAGTATTGGGCAAGCTAGCAAGTTTGCATAACGGGTTCAAGGAATGGTCAGGGCGTTCTTTTTTTTTTTCTGGTTTTTGAGACAGGGTTTCTCTGTATAACCCTGACTGTCCTGGAACTCACTTTGTAGACCAGGCTGGCCTCGAACTCAGAAATCCTCCTGCCTCTGCCTCCCAAGTGCTGGGATCAAGGCGTGCGCCACCACCTCCCGGCTTAAACTTATTTTATTAGATATTTACTCCCTTTACATTTCAAATGCTATCCCTAATGTCCCCTATACCCTCCCCCTACCCTGCTCCCCTGCCCACCCACTCCCACTTCTTGGCCCTGGCATTCCCCTGTATGGGGCATATAAAGTTTGCGAGACCAAGGGGCATTTCTTCCCAACAATGGCTGGCTAGGTCATCTTCTGCTATCTATGCATTTTTTAAAGATTTAAAAAATTATGTATCTGAGTACACTGTAGCTATCTTCAGACACACCAGAATAATGTATCGGATCTCATTCAGAGGGTTGTGAACCACCATATAGTTGCGTCACTTTAGAGCTTGCCTTTTGTGACACAACTGCTAGGCATAGATACCTACCTCCAGCCTGGAATTATGTACCCTTATCAATTTGATGTCTCCGTCTGTCCTGGCCCTAAGCTTAGTGGCTTGTTCCAATTAGCCATTAGACATCTTTTGTCCCTGGCCTGTAGCGGAGGCCGAAGGCTCTAGCTACCCTGAGGTGTTACATGATTACAAAATTCTCTTTCTTCCAAAGCCTGGCAGAAAAGCCCCCCTCTTTCCCTGCAGCTCCTTTCCCGTACGTCCCACCTGTACCTTCTGCCCAGCAATTGGCCCTCAGCCTTCTTTATTGACAAATCAAGAACCAATTAGGGAACTAGATCTTAGTATTGGTACCACCCTTTACATTAGGTAGCCAAAAATAATCATTGGATACTGTGGAGACACCCATGTGTCCTCAATTTACCCATCTGATAGACGGAGGGTTAGGAATAAAAGGATTGGGCCTTATACCTTTACAGTTACCATACATACCATAAACATGAATAGCAAATCTTTGTTTCTCAATGTATTGAGAAAAAGCTATCTTTAAAATTAGTCACTATGATAGGTCTGGCTAAGATGTTAAAACATTATTTGGAGGTTTCTACCACACATTAGATCATTTAGTTCTCAAATAAATAGAAAACTAGTCAATAAGCCTTAAAGCACTAGAGCTGGGCAGGTCTCAGCCCTCTATGCTAGTTTGTGTACTTGCCATGTTCTGCCTGGCCTTCATGGCCATGGGTTCACAGTCCACCTATTCCATGCATGGCGCTTGCCCCCACCCCCAAGCCGAGGAACTTAAGTCCACTGCTTTGCTCAGACAGGCTTGTCAGTTATCCATCTTCATGGCAGGGTGGTTTTGGTATTTCTATTAGTGGCCTCCTTATAAATTTGGAGCCAACTTCTGTATTGTTTAAGGCTAGCCCAGTCTTTAACATTTATCAATACCTACATCAAATGGCTTATTTTTGCAGGGGCCCACAAAAGCCCTTTGTCAGTTTTCTAACAGTAAGGAATATTTGTATCTCTGGATGGTGTACATTTTTAAACCCTGTGTCTGCTCCTTAAACATCTTTTATATATTCCTGGAAGCTTCCTCCCTGGCTCATTGATTTTTCTCATTAGAGAAAAAATTATCCTTAATGTAAAGTTTCCAGAGTCACTGAAAGAAGATCCCAGACTAGAATAGTATGCAAAGACAGAGAACGTTTATTCTGCAGAAACAGCTGGCACGTAGGGGTCAACCATACAAGCAAAACCAGGGACCATGAGGGAAGGTAGTAGTCCCCTTTAGAACCAGTTGGAGTTTTCCAGTTGCAGTTGTGTCACCTTCCTCGGGATTGGTTGAGCTTTGTTATAGGAAATTCGTAAATTTCTGGTTGGTTCGGACCTCAAGGGAGAGGTTGTTACCTTACAGGGACTCGTTCATACCTGTTCTAAGCCTCTGGCCAGATGTCAGCGCAGCTGCTCATTGTTAAACCTGTTGTAGCCCAGATGACCCATGATAACTAAAATGGAACTACACAGGGTCCAGGTGCCTTCTGCTACATTATTTTCCATTTTTTGAAACATTTTCTTTTTAAATCTTGCTCTTTACTTCAGAGGCTTTAGTTTATTACATTCAAATACCATTATTTTTCTATTAACCATCTATACTCAGTTTCTTCCCTTTCTTCAGCATCTATGTACACTTACAAAACACTTCTATCTCACTGCTCCCAAACTTCCTACACCTGCCCTGAGGACTGGACACTCTTGAGCATACATTACTAATTCCGAGGCCGAGGCCTGAGATTCAGTTTCTTGCATTCAGTTCGATGTCACTACTCTCTGCTTGTGTAATCTGGAACTTGTACCTTAGGTTGGTGCACTGCATATTCCAGGGGCTTTCAGGGTATCGCTTGTGGTTCAGTAATAAAGATATGGAGACATCTGTATAGTGTAAGGCCATTAGCCTGCTTCTCTGGGTGTCCCTTGGCAACCCAGTTAGCTACACCCCGCCTCCCTGCCCTGCTCCTGTTCTGTGGGTGCTGGGATTATGAGTGGCAGGTGATTCCTTACCCACGGCGGTTGGCCATTTAGGGAAGAATGAAAAACGAATGGAGTCTCCAAATCACGAGACTCCTAAGAACTATTGGAGGGAGGTTTCTGTTTCCTAATGGCTACCCTCCCAGTTTAAGTTCAGGCAGCCATTGTAAGTACCTGCAGCAACTGTACCAAACCATAGGGCTACTGTGCAACAGCCTTTTGTTCATAAGGGGACAGGGACAGTCTGCGGGATCAAAGCAGGTCAAGCTGGCAGATGATGATGGTAGATCTGACGAAACCAGAAACATCAGGTTTACTCACTGTCAGGTAACTGCACTGGCTTTTCCTGGGGTGGGGTGGGGAACCCTAGAGATAAGAAACAATCATTTATTAGAGATGAGAGACCAGTGGGCCTCCAGGTAGGGCTAGGGCCCTAGAGTGAGATTCCTGCATTGGAGATGGGTAGTTTGTGGGCCACGTTAAGCCCTTTATACCGTGGAGAATGTACAGCTCTTTCACTCTATATATTCAGACTCTTACTTTGAAAACATTAACTTTTCACTTCATTTGTCATTTCTCTACGGGGCATTTGAACATAATGAGGTATGAAATGATAGTTTAAATAACATAGGCTATCTGCTCATTGCAGCTACAGCTAGATTACACATGGCGGGTATTAAGCCAGGACACCAAATGGATCTCACCATACACCTCACTCTCCTGGGAAGACTAGATCGCTCAACTATGTGCTGGACAACTGAGTTGCCAAAGTTTAGGGCTCAGCAATTAAGAGCCCTGGCTGCTGTTCTTCTCGAAGGAGTTAGCTTCAATTCCTAGCACCCAACTGGGACTCCAATTCCAGGGGGATTTGATGCCTTCTTCTGGCCTCCTTGGGCACTGCACACACATGGTACAGACATGCAAGAAAAACATAAAAGTAAAATTTTATAAATAAAGCCAAATTTTTCAAAAGATCTTTTATGTTAATATTGTGGCATGTTTCAGAGTAGGGCTGACGCATAGAAAACTAAATAATGGAACTTAGTTCTCTACAGACACAAAAATCTCATGTTCTGCCCGGTGGTGGTAGCACACGACTTTAATCCCAGCACTTGAGAGGCAGAGGCAGGTGAATTTCTGAGTTTGAGGCCAGCCTGGTCTACAAAGTGAGTTCCAGGCCAGTTAGAGCTATAAAGAGAAACCCTGTCTCGAAAAACCAAAAAAAAAAAAAAAACTCATGTTCTCTATATGCAATGAGAATGCCTCAAAATTTATCTGTTCCCGTTATGAAAGGGACAAAGGAACCTAAAACCTTGACTCTAAACACAGATGCATACCTTTCCTTCTGGAAGTCGGACCAGTTCATCTCAAACTCCAGAGCTGAAGAAGAAACACCACAGAGGTGATTAGACCCACAACGATGAGATAATTAAGCAACACACCCATGTGTAGACTATGTTGACATTAACTATCTTTTTGTATAAANAGAACCCTTAACGTACTACCCAGTACATTGGGTACATCTACTCAGAAATGTTTGAAACAATTTTAAATGCAAAGCCATATCTCCCTCTAAGTATTAATTCATTCACCAATGCTCCCATTTATTATATTAATATTTTCAGTGTGCACACATGTGTGCTAGCACACAAATGAAGATCCAAGAATATCTCTAGATAGTTGGCTCTCTCCACTAGGTCCCACATCAAAGGTAACCCGGCTTGGCACTGCTAAACCCTCTCTCACTTCATTCTCCAACCCCTCATCTAATTTGAAAAGATGTGGGGTGACTGCATTAAATTCCTGCCTGTTCTGTTGGCCTCAGGTAAATCCTTTAACCCATCACAGCAGCGTATCCAGTCAGGTTAGAGTTCTCATCCTTGGCCAAGAACTGTTCCTGAAATTATGCCTGGAAAATCAAATCTTTCCATCTAACACCTACCTTGAATTCATTATCATCATGGACACAGCACACACCTGCCCTAAAGAAAAAAGGAGAAACAGCATTGTTACAAGCAGCAGGCCACAGCTTTTTTCAGAAAGGACCTTCCTGGTGGCTACTAGCTGCATTTGAAGATGTAAGTCTTGCCTCTGGGCTGGCTGTGGTGGTCTTTAATCCCAGCACTCACTCGGGAGGCAGAGGCAGGCGGATTTCTGAGTTCGAGACCAGCCTGGTCTACAAAGTGAGT
>NC_034591.1:18209727-18210943 GCF_900095145.1 Mus pahari
GTCCTGTAGGCAATAGTCCTGCTGGACTCGCTTGCAGGTATCCGTCTGAATATACCCTCAAACTTTAAAACAAACGAGCACAAAACGAAAAGCCCAGCCTCTGTGCCAAGCGGCATTTGAAGGACACGTGCANCGGCGAGGACGCGCCTGCGTGGGCGAAATTACCCCTGTCCTTGCTAACACTAGGATTATCCTGCCTCCTGCTACTTTCCGATCTCCGATCTCATTCGCTTCCTAAATAGGCGATGTCCCTGTCACCGGAGTCCTGGGCGGGCGGGAGTCCCGCGTGTGCCCAGGACCCGGGCCGTCCGGACGCCGAGCTTCCACCCGGGAGGGGACAGATCCGGGCAGCGCAAGGACGATCTCCTGTCCCTCACCGAAGGGACGCGCACGGGCAAGGACCGATGCCCCGGGAGAGCGCCGTGGAGATCTCCGAGGCCACGTGGTGTGATCCTGGGACCCGCAATGCCGACAGTACTTACCAGGAGCGCGCCGCGGCGGAAGAGCTGGGCGCCAGGGCGGGACCGAGTTTAAAACCGACCGGACATTGAGCGCCGGGCCTCAGCCAACCAGAGTGGCCCAGCGCCCGTCCTGCCCGCCCCTTCCCCGGTTCCCGCCGGACCCAAGCGCCGGCCTCGCGCGCTCCCTGGCGGCACCAGAGCCTCCCAACCTGCCCCTACCCCAGGGCACCTGTCCCACTCACTGCCCTGACTGTGGAATCTGTTAGGTTAGAGGAGCATCTTGGCACCACATCACTTGGGGATTTCTTTTTCTTCTCCCCGTGCTTCTTAGTCATATATTGAATTTGGTACTATTCCACATCCTTTTGTGCTTATTTTCATTTGAAGACCCCTATGTAACGGAATTTCCTCCTCTTAAGTAAACTGTGACATCGTGGAGAGTGGAGTGGACTCTCTTAAGAGGGGCTGGTACAAGGAGAGGAACCCATGCCTAAAACTCCCACTACTGGCTGTGCATTTTCATCTAAAAGAATTAAATTTCAGATCCATGACATAGGAGGCTCATGTTAGTTAATTAAAGGAGAATCCCAGGCCTAGGAAATGCAGAGCTGGCCAGAACAAAGGCTGTTTAGCCCCAGGAACTGGCCGGACATAAAGATAAGGGAGGTATGCAAGGCCAGCCACCCAGTGCCTCCCTGTCTCCACTTTTCTCTTGGCTTGGGCTGGATTTAAGATTACAGTCTCCCTGACCTGCA
>NC_034591.1:18211208-18216012 GCF_900095145.1 Mus pahari
GATGGTTATGAGCCACCATGTGGTTGCTGGGATTTGAACTCCGGACCTTTGGAAGAGCAGTCGGGTGCTCTTACCCACTGAGCCATCTCACCAGCCCCAGAGCTCTGTTATTAAACTACCTCGTGTGCTCACAACAAGATGGTCTATTCGTGATTCTTGGGTGTCAACATCTCGAGACTGGAGTGGTGAGGGCTCCACACAGAAGTCTTTCACATCTTGTCCTCAAAGCCCATGTGTGACCCAGGAGGCACCTGTGCCTGATAGAATCAGGCTGGAATATTTTAGGTTTTGTCTTGTTTTCTGTTTGTTTGGTTTTGGTTTGTTTTATTCCCCCACCCCAGAGAGAGTGTTTCTCTGTGAAGCCCTCGCTGTCCTGGCACTCCCTCTTTGACCAGGCTGGGCTTGAACTCACAGATCCACTTGCCTCTGCCTCCCCAGTGCTGGGATTAAAGGCAAGAGCCACCACCCTGCAGGGTAGACCCTGCTTTACTAAAAGCAACTGTCCTTCTAACAAGGGAAGACAGAAACCGATAATGACTGACAAAGGAGTAGGGAGAGAAGCGACGATATGCCCAGGAGTGCCCAGGATTGTGCCCACCATGTTGAAAGACTCGGGAAAGATCCCTTCAGTGGCGACCAGAAGTAGTTGGTTCAGCTGATAACCTTGATTTTGGACTTTTGGCTGCCAGTACTGATCTGGCATTTCTGTGGAAGTCACTAAGGGCTTTGCTAAGGCAGCCCAGGAACCTAGCATAATGACTGACGGGAAGGGGTTGCGTCATCCCAGTGGTTAAGACTAGCATCTCCTAAGGACCCTCGTTTCCCCCGCCCACTGCTGTTCATTGCTGTGTGCGCTTGCAACTACCTCAGTAGATGACTTGAATTACTCAGGTGGTGAGGGATGTCATGGTGAATATTAGTCATGAATGCCTGAATTTAGGGACTTTTCTTTTGCTAGACATTATAAACTCGTGAGGCAAACCAATGTTCCCATCACCCGAAGAGTTTACATTCTAAAGCAGGAATTCTCCAGAGAGAGAGAGAGAGAGAGAGAGAGAGAGAGAGAGCGCAAAGGGGAGGAGCTAAGAGTGGGAGGCAGGAAATCACGTAGGGCCACACCCAGGGTCCTCTGCCCTACTTTTTTTTTTTTTTTTTTTAAGATTTATTTATTTATTTTATGTGAGTACACTGTAACTGCCTTCAGACACCAGAAGAGGGCGTCAAATCTCATTATAGGTGGTTGTGAGCCACCATGTGGTTGCTGGGATTTGAACTCAGGACCTACAGAGGAGCAGTCAGTGCTCTTAACTGCTGAACCGTCTCTCCAGCCCTTTGCCTTACTTTTACAAATATTTGCTTTTACCCACAATTTGTCCCTGGAATTTTGAAATTTTTTTTTTTTTTTAAAGANTTATTTATTTATTTATTATATGTAAGTACACTATAGCTGACACACCAGAAGAGAGCATCAGATCTCATTACAGATGGTTGTGAGCCACCATGTGGTTGCTGGGATTTGAACTCAGGACCTCTGGAAGAGCGGTCGGTGCTCTTAACCGCTGAGCCATCTCTCCAGCCCCGGAATTTTGAAATTTAAGGTGTTCTACTAAATGGAGTTGAGAGCATTTGAGTTAGAAGGATGGAATTCGTGTTTCGTGTGGAATAGTATGACTGGTGTTGGAGGTGTGTGTGGGTTATTTTTCCATTGTTGTGTGAAACTACCATGGCCAAGGTAACTTACAGAGGAGCTTATGTAGACTTAGTTCCTGAGTCCATGATGGCAGAGTGAAGACATGGCAGAAGGAACAGGAAGCTGAGGGCTCACACCTTGAGCTGGAAGCACAAAGCGGAGAGAGATTTAGGAATCACACAAGTCTTTAGACTCTTAAAGCCCATCTCTAGAGCCAGCTTCCTCCAAGGCCATTTCTCCTAAACCTCCCAAATAGCGCCACTGTGTGGATACCAAGCATTCCAGTGCCTGACACTATGAGAGACATCCCTCAGTCAAACCCTGGGGAATTCCCTAGGGAAGCAGAGCTGGACCTGAGGCTGCCATCTGAACCAGAGTTGTCCTGAGGGGCCAGTGAGCACCTGAGAAGAATTTCCTTCTTTAGTGAGAGCCAAAAATTCTGTCCAGAGCCTGGAGTAGATCTAAATAAAGGCAGATGACACTGTGTTCTGGGGGCCTGTAACCCAGCACTGAAGGAGAGGCAGGGCAGTCTGAAGACCAAGGCCAACCTGGATGGATAGCAAGATCTTGCTCACCTCACAAAAGAAGAAATGGCACCAAGGAATAATACTCTGTCGTGTATATGCATAGCAGTGGCTCTCAACCTTCCTAATGCTATGACCCTTTAATTCAGTTCATCATGTTGTGGTGACCCCCAACCATAAAATTATTTTCTAGCCAATTTTTACCTGTAATTGTGCTAGTGCTATGAATGGTAATGTAGATTTCGGATCCACAGTAACTGAGCACTCAGGCCCTGGAACCCAGCAATGGTTTGTTTGTCAGGGTCTGGATCTAGCAAGGCACACTTTCTATTATGGAGAATTATACTCTCTTGACGTTATGGCTTGACATTCACTTACCCAGTGAACTATGTGTACAGCAGGAATTCCAGGGCATTAGCAGTGTTCAGCGCTGTTAGGATTAGGGACAGTCTATCCCCAGCTCCACACTCTGCTAGATCATGTTCTGGGCTCCTGCTGAGGATTTCCTCGTCGCCTTCCAGAGAAGAATTCAGTAAGATTCTGCAATGATATAAAATTGTTGGTGAGAATCTGAGATAGTCCACAACCCTCCATTCTCTCTCTGTCTCTCACTGGAAAGACAGTTAAGGCTGTCTTTCATGGGGGAGGAAAAAGCAGGATAAGAGACCTGAAAGCCACTGAATGAGGAGTCAATTGGGTACATATATCAAGTTTAAACTGGAGTCAATTGGATACAAGTATCAAGTTTAAACCTTCAGGCTTTTTTTATAGGGCTAGCTGAGAGGAAATCTTGTTCCTTGTCCTGCACAATGATGACCCTGACCCTAACCCAGTGTAAGTCTTTAGTCCTCTCTTACAGTGAAGTGGACCAGTTGGCACCAGTAGTTCACCCTCCTTGAAGGAAGTCTGCCGTCAATGTGGAGGCCTTGTATCCTTGCCCCTCACTGCCCAGCTGGGTGGGAGCTGGGTGGGACAGGCTCAGTTCTGAAGTCACAAGCTTCAGTAATAAAAACTGATTCCAGAGTAATAAAACTGATTCTCCTGCCTGAGTTGGTTCCTCATGTCACCTTCCGGGATCCCACCCATGTCTTGACACACATCCCCAGGAGGATCTAAAACGCTCACGGCCTCGATGGACTAGGAGACACTGAGTCTCCTAGTGGAATGTGGGAATGAGCTGTCGCAGATCAAAGAGCCCACACATGGGCTCCTGTGCACTTGTGCATAGTTCAGTGTGCTGCTGCAGGGGAATGAGAACAGAAAGCAAAAGCAGGCATTATTTATGTTTAAGTGGTGACCCCAGTTGGGTGCATTGCTAATTAGGGTTATCGGTTTACTATGTACAGGTCTCTCCCAGGACAGCTAGCCTGTTCTCAGCAGCTAGGCTTGTCTGTGAGCCAAGAGAATGTCTGCCCTTGACGGGGCAGGAGGCTTTCCTCCCCCTGGCTACTTAGGCAGCTGGAGGATGCACAGTGTGTGCTCTGGATACCTTGTTTATGATCCCAGCAGGGCTACTAAATAATTCACATAAAGGTTTATAGCTACAAGTCTCAGCCTTTAGGATGAGTGTGAACAACATATAAGATAAGATGATACTGCATAGCTAATGCACAGATCGCTGTTGTGGATAAGAACTTTTGTTAAAAAAAAAAAAAAAAGACTTAAACAATTTTAAAATTATGTCTGTCTGTGATTTTGTGTGTGCCCGAAATGCCAGACGTGGGTGTCAGTTTCCCTGCAGCTGGACTCACAGACAGCTGTGAGCCTCCTGAATTGAATGCTGGGAACTAAATCCACGTCCTCTACAAGAGCTGAACACTGTTTAACCGCCAAACCATCTCCCTAGCCATGTAAAAACAAACGTAAACCAACCAAACAGATCAAAACACCGGCCATTAAATTCCTGCCACATCCTGCCACAAGTAAGCCACCTTTTATTTCTCCTGATAGCAACAGCCCTCAAGAGTTGTCTAGTCTTCTTGCGCTCCTGACATGTTAAGCGTCACAAGCCCTTGAGGAACTGAAAAGGAAGACACCACCATCTTACCACTTACACAATTATCAAAACGCCTGCACCCCAGACCCCACTCATCCATTGCTTGTGGGAACGCAAGTGGAGAATTCAGAAGACAGTGGTAGCTGGGTGGTGGCGGCGCACGGCTGTAATCCCAGCACTTGGGAGGCAGAGGCAGGCAGATTTCTGAGTTCGAGGCTAGCCTGGTCTACAAAGTGAGTGCCAGGACAGCCAGGGCTATACAGAGAAACCCTGTCTCGAAAAAAACCAAAAAAGAAGAAGAAGAAGAAGAAGAAGAAGAAGAAGAAGAAGAAGAAGAAGAAGAAGAAGAAGAAGAAGAAGAAGACGACGACGACAGTGGTGTAAGAAGGAACCAACTGAAGCCATTTGGAACAGGCCTTAACTCAAAGTTGAAGTTCCCAAGACCTCCCTGGGTAACCGACTTCCTGCTTGGTGAGTAGAAACGTGACTGCTAGTTAAGTCCACTTAAACATGAATGCTGCAGCTGAGTCCTGTAGGAACAGGCTAAGTGCACCACAAAGACATGTTCTTATGGAAGTCNCCNNCCCNNANNNC
>NC_034591.1:18216067-18216542 GCF_900095145.1 Mus pahari
GNNTNGGGTCNCAGTNCANTTCCTGAGTCTGTTCTATGGCCCTGATTGATCAGTAGCAGTCTGAGTGCAATACATCTTTGCCATCTGCTTACTTACTAAGATGTTCGAAGACGCAATCAGACAGANTCTGTGCTCTTGTTCCTGACTGGTCAATTTTTGCTGCCAAATTCAAATGAAGATCTTGCTTTGGGTGGACTCTTGTACCTGCTTGGATTGTTTTGGATNTTTANACCCCAACAAAGGAACNTATCTATAGGCACCTTAAATAACTTTTCTATTTATTTATGAGTATGTGTATGCAAGTGTCCTTGTGTTTGTGCTCATGTCGCCCATGCACATGGAGGTCAGAGGTTGGTGTTTCTTTCNCTCAGTTATTCTCCACCTTATTTTTTGAGACAAGTTCTGTCACTGGACCTCGCTGGTTCAGCTAGACTCCACACCAGCAAGCTTCTGGGGTCTTCCAGTCCTCCCCTCC
>NC_034591.1:18217024-18223769 GCF_900095145.1 Mus pahari
ATAACAGGAGGTTTTGTTGCTTGACTGAGGAGAAGCAAGCTCACAAGAATGGGTCTGGAGGAGCGTNCAGTACCAGAAAGTCTTCAGGCACACAGATTGGGCAGAGGTCACCAAGCTAGAAAGTATGTCTGCTCAAGGCTTCTGGGAGGAAAACAGGTTTGATTTTACATTCCTTCTCTTGAAGAACCAAGCCTGTGTGGTTANCATCCCAGGCTCCCCTAGTGTATGCCTATGAGTACCAAGACCACCAGGCCCCCTATACCTTCCAGCAGTGGTATGAGAGACAAGTGCCTCTGTTAAAAAAAAAAAAAAAAAAAGCCCCTCCCCTTTCAACGTGGGTGCTAGGTTTCCAACCCAGTCCTCGAGCTTGCAGGGAAATGCTTTACTCATTAGACTGAGACTGCAGCCCCTCCTAGTTTTAAATGAAAACCAACATGAACTAAGAGGCAGCTTTCTTGACATTGGTTCCTCAGAGACTGACTTTGTCACAAGGTTTCTCTTCCTACTTCTAATTGGACGTAGAAGACGGAGGGGTGGGCTGGAGGAGTCACAGCCGCCGTTGATTCAACGTGTAGATGTATTGTCGCAGCTATCAACTTTCTGATTCCTGAGAATAATAGGGAAGTAACAGGGCTGGGGACAGAGAGGAAATAAGAGAAGAGAAGGGCACAGTGAGGTGGCTCCGTGGGTCAGTACTTGAAGAGTTCAATCCCAGCTCCCATGGAAGGGTGGAAGGAGGAGAGAAACACCTGTTTCCAATGCGCTCCAGGCCAGAGTCACTCTGCCTTGCAGATGCTACCAAGGATGACAGCTGAGGGCTGTCGCGGGGCTGCCATATACAGGCACACACATACACAGTATGTCCCAGCATGCATACACACATGCATGAAAAAGGAGGGGAAAATCTGCTTCATTACGCCTCTGTGGGAAGTTCCTCACAAGACATGTAAGGATCAAAACTGGTGGAAAGAATTTAGAATTGTTCTCTCTTTATGACTGAATCTTTTTTGTATGTTTTTTTCTTTTATGTGTATTTACGTGTCAGAGCTTGACCACCAGGCAATACTTCCTGAACCTATATATGCGCTCATTATGGTTTTTGTGGGTTTTTTCCTTTATATGAGAAATATTTGTTGTTGTAGTTCAGATATTTTGGGTTGTGTCCCTGATCTGATCAATACTAGGGTGTATGTTCAGTAAACCATGCCAGTCTGACCGAGATTGTGTTCCTGTGGTTTGTGGACTCTCAGACCCCAGCAAAAGGTCCATTGTTTGGGTTTCTGCTTCCTCTGTTTGGTGTTTCTGTTTGGTTTCTCCTCAGATGGAATCTGCTGTGTTACAAGGTGGAGAGGCTCACGGCGAGGGTGGGAACATCTGCCTGAGTTGTGGTGTGAGCTGCCCTCAGGACAGTGACATCACTAAGACATCACTGTTTCCAGATTTGTACCATCTCTGGAGTTTGCTGCTGAACCCTGGGACCTGGTTACCCATGACCATGCTTCTCTTGGCGTGGAAACACCTTGCAAATCTACCTTGACAATGTTACCTACTCTGGCTACACTGTCTTAAAAAAAAAAATCTCCTTTCCTCCTTTATACCTCTTCTTTCTCTGCTTCCTCCTTTTCTCCACTTTTGAGAGATCTCATTCTATAGCATAGGATGGTGTCAAATTCATGATCCTTCTGCTTAACTTCCCAAGTGATGGGATTACAAGTGTGTACCACCACATCCAGTGTCCAGTGCTTGTCTCTCTCTCTCTCTCTCTCTCTCTCTCTCTCTCTCTCTCTNCCTCTATAAACCCTTACCCACTTTGAAAATGGGTACATGGGTCAAATTTTAAAGTAAATACAATTTAGGCTCTACTTGCGGTTCATCAGACACACTGTTCCTCTTCCCAGTGTGATCACATTGAATAAGGCTTTTCTCTGAGTTTCACTGTTGTATTCTCTCTCTCTCTCTCTCTCTCTCTCTCTCTCTCTCTCTCTCTCTCTCTCTCTCTCTCTCTCTCCATCCATTTTCTTTTTTATCCTCCACAACACCATGCATTGCCTTTATTGCCTTTATTTTGGTATGCATCCACATTTCAATATTTGGGGTCCTGAACAGAGTGGGGATCTTGGCAAGGAGCCAGGAGGCCCAATTATCATCCCTGTCCACCTTAGTGTGTCGTGCCTTCATCCACTTTAGATCCCAGTTAAGTGGGCCGCCACCTTGCATTGCTGTTGTAAAAGGCCAGCCCCTTCTTCCTGTCTGTTTTCTTGTTATCTACCTATCTGTCTATCTTCTCATTTTTAGATTTATTTATTTTTATTTCATGCATACAGCTGTCTGTTTACCATGTGCTCACAGAGGCAAGAAGAGGTTGTTAGATACTCTGGAACTGGAGCCACAGACACGTGTGAGCTGCTAACTGGGGTTTGGGTTTCAAACTGGGGTCTTCTAGAAGAACAGCAAGTGCTCTTATGTACTGAGTCATCTCTCCATCGCCCATCCCCCACCATCTTCTTCCCCATCTTCTTTCTGTCATCTACCTGTCTGTTTTTGATCTATTTTTCAGCTGGCTTCCTTGAGTAAGAATTTTAGTCTTCTTCTTTACTTAAGTTTAGGAATCTCTTAATCTTGGAAAGTGGACAGTTATAGCCCTATCTATCTTTTTCCTGTCTCCACTTCCACATTCATACCCTCCACTGTGCCTATGCTTATCTGTATCAGCTAAGTGCATAGACACAAAATGAATTCTCTACATTCAAGTCTCTGTTGTTGGGTATTAAATATGCATACAGGCAACTATTTAGCCTGCCAGTGCCTAAGCGTCCCTCTTTGTACAACGAAGATAAAACTCCTGTTTACTGTATAAGTTGTACTGAAGACAAATTCAGTTAATTTGTAGAAAGGGCTTAGAAGAGAACTTGGCACATGGAGAATACCATGTGCACATTTTCTTTTGTTGCAGCTGTCAGTACTGAATGCATTTTATACTTGCAGAAAGTTTACACAGGCAGAAACATTCATCTGACGATCTATCTACTGGTCCTTTAAGAGTAGTATATGTCTTAGTTAGGGTTTTACTGCTGTGAACAGACACCATGACCAAAGCAACATTATAAGGACAATATTTAATTGGGAATGGCTTACAGGTTTAGTCCATTATCATCAAGTCAGGAACATGGCAGCATCCGGGCATCGAGGACTAGGGTATTAAAGCTCATGCCCACAGTGACACACCTACTCCAAGGCCACACCTATTCCAACAAGGCCTATTCCAACAAGGCCACACCTCCAAAGTGCCACTCCCTGGGTCAAGAATATACAAACCATTACAGTATATAACACACTTTCTAATTACTTGTTGTGGGGATAAATAAGTGAAATAGAATAAGAATAATGAATAAGAAAAAGAAAAAATCCTCTGCGTGCATGTTTTTTTGGGGGGTGGGGTGGGGATGGTGGTAGAGGTGGGATAGACAGGGCTTCACTCTGTAGCCTTGAGCCCTGTGGCCTTCCCGGCTGTGGAATGACCTACTATGAGAACATTTCTCCTCTTACCTCTTAGGAATTCCTTCCTTTTATAATTCCCAAAACTAACCTGTAGACTCCACATACACAGGAACCAGGACACTTCCTGGAATGCTAGGAATTGTAGTCTTGGGAGATAACAAAGCCCTATGGGAAAAGCATGATGGCCTTCTAAAGTTTGTCTTTAGAAGCCTTTAACACAGTCATCCAGCTGTCCTTGAACCATATGCCAGACCAGCTCTTAGTGATATGGTCTGACACACTGTAGCCATTTTACATGTAGCCTCCACGTCGCTCATAAAGTGAACTGAAGTTCATCCACTTTTTAGGAGTTATCACTTTAACTGACACTAAAGAATATTACTAATAAGCCAAAAGTTATGGTTGAATACTTATGTGTAGGCATAATTCTTTTGCAACCTACTTTTAATAAGGGTTCAACCTCTCCATTAGTCCACCACCCAGCAGAGGTAGTGAAGGAGAAAAGTTATTAGGATACGGGGGAAGTGGACCTGTTCAGCAATAGTTCTTTGGGGGTGAGTTCGATCTTCTTTCTCAGCGTTCAGTCCTGTAGCAAACACCAAATATGACTCAGCAGCTGCAGACCAGTCCTCTAGGCAGGCAGACACCAGGCATGGACCAGCAGCTGTAGTGAAATCCTGAAGAATCTTTAAGGCTTGCCAACTGGCCTGAGGCTGAGATGGTAAGCTGCCACAGGAACCCTCCAAGCAGTTCTTGGGCGGGTTTCTCTCAGTGGCTGTGTTACCACAAGTTGAGCTCAGCAGTGCTATGTAAGGCAGACCAATACATGCATGTCCTTAGCGAAGGGTAGCAAGGTGGAGCAAACCAAACCAATGCTCAATGCTCATTTCTCACTGTCTGTGGGGTCATATTTATACTCTGCCATCAAATGTCCTTACATGCGTTTGCTATATCAAAACATATTTTCACCTGTGTCTGCTTCAACAAGACATCCTTTCACCTGTGTGCCCCATCTAAAGATCATTTGACATACTTAAGTTTCCAAAGGAAATAGAAGTGTCCACTTCCCTTATGCTCTGTCATCTCAATGTACTGAATGTCTGTTCACTACCTGTCCATCACCCCTCTTACTTCACCTAGGACCAATCAGCTTAAACGTTAGCTGATAATACTTTTTCTAGTTAGCCAAAAATATTGTACCACTTCCCTGCCTGCCTTTTAAACTTTTGAACCTGTTTTTTTCCCTATAAAATTCCTTCCCTGAGAACAGACTGGTACCACATTTAGGTTCCCGAACTCTTTTTGTGGTCCCGGATTGATCAGTCTGAATCAAGCATTCAACAAAATTTCATCATGTCTGAAATTGGTGTCTGAGTGGTCAGTGCATGGTTAATCCCAGACCCCATCAGTCAGTATTTAAAATTTAATAAATGATTGCTTCAGTTTTGCCAATAGGCCCCAAATGGTGTAGTTGGTTTTCTGGCTAATCACAGAATTAACATTTTCCTTGTAAAATTATGGTCAATTTCCATGAAAAACTTAGATTAAAAAAAAAAAACTCAATAAAATTCTAGAAAATCTATTTCAAGGAAATCTCCAAAAGGTGGTATATTCCTGAGATGTAAGTTGGTGTAACATGCCCAAATCAACAAACATATTATAATATATAAATACAATTAAGGACAGGAACACCTTGACCAATGCAGAAAAGGCTGTGACACAGTTCACCATCTCTTCACAATAAAGTCCCTGAAGAAATGAATAGACAGTATTGGGTTTGGGATGGAAGTTGAGAAAACTGACTTCAGAGACAGAGAGACAGAAACTTAAAAATAAAAGCTAGTTCAGGATTTGAACCACATCCCCAAAGGGAACTTGTACAATATTTTTAAGAAATGGGAACACAAAGAGGTGACTGCTAAGGGCTTGACCTTATGTGTTAAAGAAGGGAGTACCTGTCAGAGACTGAGCCATATTCAGGGCACCTGGCTTCAAGGTCTTTAATTCAGCTTTGCATCCAGGTCCCATTCCTGGGCTCTGGCCTGGAATTTTAGAATGATAATGGGAACAAAGGAGTGGGCAAGCAGCATGTAGTCAATTAAGTCAAGACAGGAAATTGGTTTTATATATAAACTTACACACCTTGGTTTAGATAACATTGATAACAGCAATTGCTATATTCTTTATCGGTGAATGGACAATTAAGGAAGCATTTGGAGAAGTGGGATAGAGGGTCATTCCTAGTCCTGAGAACATGAACTTGTTTGACCCTGCCAGAAAGATGGAGAGGTTGTCCTTGAGATGGTTGGACTCGGACAACTGTTTAGACAGAAGCTGTTCAGCTATAGGAAACTTCCCAACTCCCCTAGGGTCTGGAACCTTACATTTAGTCACTCCCTATGATTAAATGGAGCCTGAAAACAAAATGGTAGTACTTAGAACAAGTTTCGTTTGCTTGTTCCCAACAGAAGGAACATCAATATAATAAATACGTACAGCAAACCCACAGCCAGTATTCTTCTAAATGGGACACATGGGAGGGACTCAGAGCATTTCTCCTAAAATCTGGGATGCGATAAATGTGCCTGCTCTGTCCTCTCCTATTCAGTTATGGAGTTTGAATTATTAGCTAGAGACATGGGGAGAAACAGAAAGAATATAGACAGGAAAGGGAGAAGTAAAATGATCAGTATTTGCATATGACACGAACCCATACTAAACGACCCATCAGAATCCAGAGAAATCTTCTAGATCGGATACACGGGAAACAGAAGCAGCATGCACAAATGAATAACTTTTCTACATTTCCATAAAAAACTTCCTTTGAAAGAGGTCAGCACGAAAATGCTATTCATAATAGCTTCACAGACCAGATAAACTAAAATAAAACAGGACCAGGCCTGGTGGTATGCCCCTTTAATACACCAGCTCTAGAGACAAAGGCAGGCAGATCTCTATGAGGTCAAGGCTCAGACACTCCATGTTAACCTAATCACCTGCATCCAATCCGGGGTATCCACTCAGACATGAAATGAACCCCATAAATGTGTCTCTGACACCCACATGTGCACCAAGGTACATAGACTGTGCCTGCCTTCCCAATAATAGAAGTTTAGTAGAAAATTGCTTTTCCATAAAAATAAACCTAGAAGCCGGGCGTGGTGGCACACACCTTTAATCCCAGCACTCAGGAGGCAGAGGCAGGCGGATTTCTGAGTTCGAGGCCAGCCTGGTCTACAAAGTGAGT
>NC_034591.1:18226454-18253889 GCF_900095145.1 Mus pahari
AGCAGAAGAAAGAGAGAGGCGGGAGGCAGAAGAAAGAGAAGACAGGAGGGATCATAGACAAGAGAGAAATTTGACTAGAATCTTGGCCGCCGTGGTAGGAGAGAAAGAAAAGACAGGACACAGACAGATAGGGAACCCGGGCAACGGAAGACCAAGGTGCTTAACAGAATTAGGTGAGTTGGGGTACCGAGCCTCAGCTAAAAAGGCTCAGCTATGTCAGACTGAAGTTACTTATTTGGGATACAGCCTTCGAGATGGGAAGTGGTGGCTAACGGAAGCCAGAAACAAGACTAACTCAGATCCTACCCCAACTACACCAAGGCAAAAAGAGAATTCTTGGGCACCGCTGGCTTCCGCAGGCTCTGGATACCTGGGTTTTCGACCTTAGCTGCCCTGTTGTACCCCCTAACCAAGGAAGGGGAGGTCCTTGTTTGTGTGGACTCCAGCTTACTAGAAAGCCTTTGAAGAAATTAAGTATGCCCTATTAACAGTCCTAGCCTTAGCCTTGCCTGACCTAACCAAGCCTTTCATTCTTTATGTGGATGAGAGAGCAGGGGTCACCAGAGGAGTCCTTACTCGGACTTTGGGACCTTGGAAAAGACCAGTGGCTTACCTATCCAAGAAGTTAGACCCTGTTGCCAGCGGGTGGCCTTCTTGCTTGAAAGCTTGCTTGAAAGCTGTTGCTGCCACAGCTCTGCTTGTTGAGGATGCTGATAAGTTGACTCTGGGACAGCAAATAACTGTAGTGGCATCCCACGCTCTTGAAAGCATTATCCGACAGCCCCCTGACCGATGGATGACCAACTCTCATATGACACATTATCAGAGCCTTTTGTTGACTGAACGAGTGACCTTCGTGCCCCCTGCTGACCTCAGTTCCACTACCCTACTGCCAAGGGTACCCTACCAAGACTGGTGACTCTTCACCTACTCATCACTGCGCTGACATTCTGGCAGAAGAAACTGGTACTCGAAATGATCTGAAGGATCAGCCTTGGCCTGGGAGTCTGAGCTGGTACACGGATGGCAGTAACTTCGTGGCTGTAGGTAAGCAGAAGGTGGGAGCAGCAGTGGTGACAGAAAGCAAGTAATCTAGACCAGCAGCCTCCCTGAAGGGACGTCGGCCCAGAAAGCCGAACTTGTGGCTTTGATACAAGCTCTACGAATGGCAAAGGGGAAGCCTATCAACATTTATGCTGACAGCATGTATGCTTTTGCCACTTTACAGAGCAATATACAGACAAAAAGGGCTGTTGACATCTGCAGAGAAAGACATGAGATGCTGTGACTAAAGGGAATCAGATGGCAGACCTAACCGCCAAACAGGCGGCCCAAGGAGCAATGATCCTGGCAGTCAAGGAGTCTAAAGATTATAATGATGTCAGAGACCAACTTTAGATACACCCTTGAGGACTATCAAGTTATGGACAAATTAGGACTGGTAAAGGAAACCCCGTATGGGGTAGTAGAAACAGAAGGAAAAGTAGTCCTCCCACGGGAAGAAGGACACAAGTATGTTACCAACTTACATTTCTTGACCCACTTGGGGGCCAAGAAATTATTAAAAGGTGTGGTTAGGTCCTATGACCATTATGTTATAGGACTCTCTGACTTGGCAGAAGAAATAGTCAAAAGCTACAAGGCCTGTGCTATGACTAATACAGGACACTCCATGTGTACTCCTGGGAAGAGGCTCAGGGGTGACCGGCCTGGTGCCTACTGGGAGGTAGATTTTACAGAATCTAAGACAGCTAGATATGGCAACAAGTACTTATTAGTGCTTATAGACACCTTTTCAAGCTGGGTAGAAGCTTTTCCTACCATGATTGAGAAAGCCAATGTGGTGGCCAAGAAGATCTTAAAAGAAATCTTCCCGAGGTTTGGAATAACCAAAGTAATTGGGTCTGATAATGGACCTGCCTTTATTGCCCAGGTAAGTCAGGGACTGGCCAAGATATTGGGGATTGAGTAGAAGTTACATTGTGCATACAGGCCCCAAAGCTCAGGACAGGTAGAAAGGATGAATAGAAACATTACAGAGACCCTTACCAAATTAACAGCAGAGACTGGTGTTAATGATTGGATAGCTCTCCTACCCTTTGTGCTCTTCAGGATTAGAAACACCCCTGGACAGTTTGGATTGACCCCCTATAAATTACTCTATGGGGGGCTCCCTCCACTGGTAAAAACAGCCTCTGTACATAGTGCTGATGTGCTGCTTTCCCAGCCTTTGTTCTCTAGGCTCAAGGTGCTCGAGTAGGTGAGACAGCAAGCAAGCATGGAAGCAGCCCCAGGAGGCCTACTCAAGAGAAGGAGACTTGCAAGCCCACATCGCTTCAAAGTTGGAGATTCAGTCTACATTAGACGCCACCGCGCAGAAAACCTTGAGGCTCGGTGGAAAGGCCCTTATCTTGTACTCTTGACCACCCTACTTTCTACCCTTATGGGACCCCTTTTGATTTTGCTTCTGCTTTTAATTATAGGTCCATGTGTGTTAGATAGGCTAGTCGCCTTTATTAGAGCAAGACTTGGTACAGTGCAGCTTTTAGTTTTGAGACAACAGTACCATGCCCTAAAGGATCAAGTGTGTCAGGAAAAAAAATAGTGTCTAGTTCTAAGATTAGAACTGCTAACAAGTAGAAGTGGGGAATGAAAAAGTGTAATATAAAAACAAACAAACAAACAAAAAAACTAGGCCTTTAGGAATTATGTCAAATACCCTGCAAATGTCTTTGAACTTTTCCCCAATTATAGTGATTGTCATTGCAAATTTTAGAAGTATCATAACTCCATTGCTTCTTACTTTTAGAATCTGAACCTCCTCTCCAATAATTTAAATAGTATCAAAAAGCATCAATCAGTTGTTCCAAACACCTATTTAACTCCTCTTGAATACTCAGAACATTAGTAACAATTTTTTTTTGCAGAAGTAGTGGTGCTGGCTATTAATGTAATTAAAGCTGCTATACCAGCAATAATCAAGCCCACTACCCTCTTGCTTCTGCTTAAAGCCTGACTCACCTCTTCCAGTATCTGCAAGCTTTTTTTTCAGAATACCAAAGTCCTGTAATGCTCACAGGCAATAAAACAAAAGCTGGGTGATGGACTACCATAACAGATATGTCAGGTTTCAACACACTAACACAATTAGAAAGTATATAATCAATGCAACTTACATTGAATACTGTAGAAGAAACAAAATTAATTTTAACATGACCAATTAATAAAAAATTGGGAGCCTTAACACCTGCACTAACACTAGTTCAAAGTCCAGATTCTGCCCCAATTCTATTGGTAGCCAGTGCAACTTCATAGAGAGCTGCAGCTAACTTCCAGACATGCTGTTGGAAATGTCTTGCTTCTGATTCCCAAAGGAATATGGACATCTCCTTTTAACCAATGTTTGACTGATTCCCTGCCCAATCAATAATTCACAATTTATTGGAGTCATTAAACCACATTGGAGGTTGATTAAAACATTCTTTCCAACTAATAACTTTGATAAGTTATTAAGTCCCTGTTCTACACTCTCTGTGGTTACAGATCCACAGGTCATAGCTCATGAGGATCAGGGGCAAATCCTTATACTGTTTAGGCATACCTATCTTTATGATTTGAATTATGGTTTGTGAAACCTTTTTCTTCCAAGTTTGAGGAAACACTGAAATACACCTATCATTTGTACTATTCCTTACAAAGCAAACAGGGATCCTATAACCCAATGCATTGAAGTCACAGTATTAGTATAAATTGACTCCCTTGTCCAGGGAGATCCAAGAAGTTGAGAATTATTACTGGTCATGAGAATCTCCAATCTAGTCCACACTGCTGAATGTAGGCCATGAACTCAAGCCCAGTGGACTTCACTGTGTGTGGGAACCAGCAGCAGAAGCAGCAGCAGCAGCAATTGTTCCATTTGTTGCACCAGCCTTTCTGGCAACCACCACACCCCATTTTCCCATGAAAAAAACACAAACATGACCTTGTCCCCACATGAGTACAGGGTTGGGTCCATGCCATTGGCCTGTCATAGGATCCATACATAGGATCATACATACTGAAGCATACATAGTGGAAGTGCGAAGTTTCTGAAAACGCTCAGCTGCTCAATGTGCATGAACATCCAAATTTTAAAAATTTAAAGTAAAAAGAGCATGAATAGTCTTGTGGTGTATAAGGATATAACTCCCCCTTTTTTATTTTATGAAGATATTATTTAAGGTTCCATGGACCCATTCCACACAATGCCTTCTCCTTGAGAATTATAAAGAATCCCAGTAATGTGGGTGATATTAAATTGTCAACAGAAAGTCCCGAATGCTTGACTGTAATAGCCAGTTCCTTTATTTGTTTTAATCTGGATGGTAACACCCAGTATAGAAAAACAACACAGGCATTAACTAATTATGTTTTTAGTTGCTTCTCCTGTTAAAATCAGTTGCAACTAGAAAGCCTGAAGAGGTTTTAATAGTCACATGTACATATTTTAATTTTCCAAAATCAGAAATATGAGTAACATCCATTTGCCCCTAATTGCTTAGGTATAAGTCATTGAGGATTAACACCATTGTGTGGTACAGGTAGAAACTGAGGACATTCAGGACAAGTCTATACAATTTAGCATGCTCATTCTCTAGAAATACCAAATTGTCATCTCAAGCAATTACTATTTTGATGATGTAAAGAATGAGATTGTATGGCTAATTGTTCCTGTGTAAGGCCTATAACCTTCCTGGTATACAAATCTGCTGTGGTGTTGCCCTCACTAAGGGGTCCGGGCAATCCAGTATGAGCTCTTAAATGTCCTACAAAATAAGAAAACTGTAAGTTCTCTTAAATTGAGTTGCATTTGCATAAATAATTGCAAAATTTGAGAATTAAAAAAGGAACAGTTTCAAGTAATTGTAAACCATGAGCTATATATTGGCTATCAGTATACACATTAAAAGGCTTGATTTTTTTTTTTTTAGTATTTCAAAAACAGCAATTACGCAGCAATTACAGCTAGTGCAGGAACAGTTGCAAGCTGGCCACATTGAACCTTCCATTTCCCCCTGGAACTCACCTATATTTGTAGGTGTTTTTGAAATGCTAAAAACTGGAAGGTTCAATGTGGCCAGCTTGCAACTGTTCCTGCACTAGCTGTAATTGCTGAGTAATTTTTTTAGCATTTCAAAAACAGCTATAGTAGTACATAGTTCAATTATTTGTGCTGAAGCAGGGGGAAACTCAAGAGAATGAATGTGTGGTCCAATCACATATGCTGTTTTCCTATTAGATGAGCCATCTATAAATACAGTAAGCACATTTTCTATGGGCATACAAAGGCACAGAGGCAGACTATAACAGCATGTCTTTTGGATAATGATTATCATTTTCCCCTGAAATTTTTGCACATGCACTAGGCCCGATGTCAGTACTTTGCAATGAGTAATTTAATTTCTGTTTGGAACATATTTCATCAGGTTCTTCCCCAAACATTCCCATGATTTTACCCTACACCTGTGTGTTAACACAGCGACAGTTTCATAGTAGGGTGTGAAGACTTTACCTGGAGATGGAGAAAATGAATCCCCATTAATGATCCCTTTTGCCAAAGGACTGCTGTGGGTGCATGAGTTGTAGCAACAATGATCATAGTCTATATAATGTATCTGTGGTTGGCTAATAGCTTCCTCTACTGTCTGGAAAGCTATTTGTCTTTCATCACTTAATGTTGAGAGGGATTAGGATTTGCATCCCCCTTGAGGGTATCAAATAGAAGTTTAAGTTCTCCTTTAGTAAGCTTAAGATGAGGTCTTAGCCACGTAATATCTCCTTTTGAAAATCATTTAGAGTAAGTAAATTATCTTTTCTTATTTGAATTTTCTGTGCTGCAATTTGTTTAGGATATAACTGATTCCCAAATATTGAAAAGGATATTGTCTCTAATTTTTTTTCTGGAGCAACAAGTAATACCCAAGATTTTAATGCTTGTTGTATAAGAGCAAAGACTTATAGTAAAACCCCCTCAGGAGCCGGGCGTGGTGGCGCACGCCTTTAATCCCAGCATTCGGGAGGCAGAGGCAGGCGGATTTCTGAGTTTGAGGCCAGCCTGGTCTACAAAGTGAGTTCTAGGATAGCCAGGGCTATACAGAGAAACCCTGTCTCAAAAAAACAAAAAAACAAAAACAAACAAAAAACCCTCAGAGGAATCAGCTAATAAAATATCATCTATATAATGAATAATATACATAGAAGGATACAAGGTCCTAATCGCTTGTATTGAAGCAGCAACAAAGTTTTGACATAAAATAGGGCTATTAGCCATTCCTTAAGGCAAAATGTTCCAATGATATCGCTTTATGGGTTCTTTAAAATTATAAGCAGGAACAGTAAATGCAAACCTTACATTCATCAGGATGCAAAGGGATAGTATGAAAACAATCTTATAAATCTATGATTTTATGTGTATTTTTTGGAATGGCAGCTGGAGTAAGTAGGCCATGTCGTAATGCCCCCATGAGTTCCATAGTTTCATTAACCTTTCCTAAATCTTGCAATAATCTCCACTTACCTGATTTTTTTCTTAGTTACAAATATAGGTGAGTTCCAGGGGTAACTGGAAGGTTCAATGTGGCCAGCTTGCAACTGTTCCTGCACTAGCTGTTGAGTGGCCAGGATTTTTTCTGAAGTAAGAGACCATTGATCAACCCATACAGGAACATCACTACTTTTCTAAGTGATTTTACACACATGGGGTGCAGGCTTGTTAATGGTCTCCATCAAAAATACCCTAGACCTGTTTTTCCTTTTCTAGGGTTAACTATAATGGGCTCTTTTTCTCCCTGATTTTGCTCACCAAACCTTTGGTTAGGTGAATAACCACAATCAAATATTTGTTGTATAACTTTACTATTTAGACTATATAAAAGTATTCCCATGTCCTTTATTATATTTCTTCCCCACAAATAAACAGGCAAATTCGAAACAATGTAACGTTAAAAATATCCTTGGTGACCTTCCTCATCCTCCCAATGTAAGAGATCATTGTTTTTCTCAGGACTCTGACTTTGCCCTATCTCTTGTAATTGAGTAATGATAGTTGTTTTAGACCAAGATCCAGGTCTAAATGAACAGATACATATACATCTGCTCCTGCATCTAAGTTTTTTTTCCCCATTTATTCTTAGGACGAGTTCAGGTCTTTTAGCTTTTATCACTTGGACCTAAATAAGCATCTGAAGAACCAAATCCTTCTGGTTCCCGAACATTAGTTTTAACCTTATTTTTTGTCATAACCAATGGCATAAGGAGTAATTGAGCAATTTTCTGGGTTGAATGACAGAAATATGGGTAGGTGAAGAAGTTATAATTTTTATTTCCCCGGTACAATCTGCATCTATAACTCCTGGGGCAATCCCACCATAGTGGCACTGCTTCTACCCAGTAACAATCCTACAGTTCGTGGCAACAACAGACCATATCTTCCAGTAGGAAGAGCCTGCATCTCCATTTCAGGAGTTAATACTGTGTAGGTAGAGGAACTGAGGTCCAGTCCTGCGCTGCCTGGGGTGGCTCAGAAGATATGCTGAAAGGATTGTTTTGCCAAGGAATGAACTGCATGGCCCCCTTACCCATTTCCCTGAGAGAGAGGATTTCCTGGGTCATCTCTTTTAGACCTGCATTCATTAGTCCAATGAGTCCCTCTGTTGCTTCTAGGACAGACTCCTGTTTTTGTTTTGTTTTTTCTCATTATTTTCCTTAGTTTTATCTGGATTCCTGCCTGAAGCCCATTTCCTTGTCCTTGGCCAATTTTAGGTTCCTGCCAAATGGCCCCCAAATCTCCCCACAAAAAAGTATTACAGATTATTTACATAAAAATATCTGGGATGGAGAGATGGCTCAATGGTTAAGAACACTGACTGCTCTTCCAGAGGTTCTGAGTTCAATTCCCAGCAACCACACGGTGGCTCATCTGTAATGGGATCTGATGCCCTCTTTCGGTGTGCTTGAAGACAGTTCCAGTGTACTCATGTACATAAGATAAATAAATAAATCTTTTAAAAAGTATCTAAGGTTTGCAGTATAGCATTGAGTGTAGTTGGTAGTGCTTTTCAACATTCCTAATGCTGCAACCCTTCAATACAATTCCTTGTGTTGTGATGATCCCCAACCATAACTATTTCCATTGCTGGGATTATAGGCGTGCGCCACCATGCCCGGCAAGAAATCCTTTCTAAAGGGACATTCGCTTGTTCCTAAAACTAGGTGCTGCAGACCCAGCAAGGACAGGCACTGAGCACTAATGCTGGAGGGTTCACAAGCTCCTTCTTAGAGTTAGTCCAAGAAGAGATGGGCTGGGGATATGGCTAATTAATAGAATGACTGCCTAGTGTTCATGAAGTACTGGGTTTGATCCCCAGCACTGCATGAACTGTGTGTGGTTGCATTTTTCTATAATTTCAGCACTGGAGCAGTAGGGGCAGGAGGATCAGAGGTTCAAGATCATCGTTAGCTGTGCAGCAACTTGGAGACCAGCACAGGTTGCTAGATGATACCCATTCTCACAGAGACGAGTATGAGAAATGGGGAGAGGGTGATACTGCTCCAGCATTCCCCACTGAGAGAGCAGCTCTGGCCCCTTTTAGAACCCAGGAAGAAAGGAGGCAGAGAGAAGGGGAGGTGCTCACCCACCCCAGACTCGTGGGCTCTGGCTTTCAACTTCTTCATCTGAGAAACCAGTCTGAGCAGCCGCTACGATCTGGTCTATGGTTACCTTTTAACTAACAGCATCGAATTTATTGCTGGTGGAAAAGGCATGTTTGCTCAAAAGTGGATAGCCATTGTCTCCTGGCCAATTCACAGGATAAATACCAACAGTTGGGAGGTATGGGGCATGCAGGGGTTGTTGCAGTCTCTGTTACATACATGCACGTGCACACTCAGCAAATCCTGTCTTCAGGTACTCGTTTTCTACCTTAATTTTAGAAAAGCAGACCATACTTTAAGTGAAACTGACATATGCCAATCAGGGTTTCTAGTTGGAATGACACAGTTCACTTCCTCAGACATCTGAAGTGGATAACTGTCTCCAAGGAGGGAGTTTCCTGTGGGAGTTGATGGAATTTCAAGACATATTCAGCAGATCATTAACTTTTAATGGTTAGAATGTATTAAATATGTTTTAAATATTAACTTTATGCTGGCTTCAGGCTTCCTATAAAACACTGTAGACTGAATACTCTCTAAAGTGTGTGCTGGGCCTTTGGAAGGCAATTAATTAGGCATGAGGGTGGAGCCCAGATAATTAATTGGGCATAAGGGTGGAGCCCAGATAACGGGATCAGTGCCTTTTTTTACATTGCTTGTCATTTTTAAAAATTTACTTTGTTACTGATTTTACATCCTGCTCACTGCCCTCTTCCCAGTCACCCCCTCCACAGTCCTTCCCCTCCCCCTCCCTTTCTCCTCTGAGTGGGTGGGGGTTCCCCTGGGTATCCCTCACCCTGGAACTTGAAGTTTCTGTGAGGCTAGGTGCTTCCTCTCCCACTGAGGCCAGACAAGAAACAGTTTGCTCCCCATTCCCAGCTGTTCCTACACTCTACTCTATGGTAGAGTAGCAAAACTAAATGTAAATATAAATACATAATATACAATAATTATAAAATATAATTATAAAATAATAATATATACCATATGTAATAAATATACATACAAAATTAAAAGTAAAAGTAGGGAAACATATGATTTTACACCCTTTATTCTATGGTCTATGGTACTTGGTTATAGCAGCACCAGCACAAATGATTTTTCCTCTTTGGTAGATTAATCTAACAATCATTGTTATTACTATTTATATCTTAGTCAGTGTGCTGCCTTTAAGAATAAAAGAGGTTCTACATTATTTTACATTGCTATGCATGAAAGGGAAAGAAGAATAAAGGCAGAAAGGTCTTCAAAAAGTAAAAAGGAAGCCAGGCAGTGGTAGTGCACGCCTTAAATTCTAGCACTTAGGAGGCAGAGGCAGGTGGATTTCTGAGTTCGAGGCCAGCCTGGTCTACAACAGAGTGAGTTCCAGGACAGCCAGGGCTACACAGAGAAACCCTGTCTTGAAAAAACAAAAACGGGCTGGTGAGATGGCTCAGTGGGTAGGAGCACCTGACTGCTCTTCCGAAGGTCCAGAGTTCAAATCCCAGCAACCACATGGTGGCTCACAACCATCCGTAACAAGATCTGACTCCCTCTTCTGGAGTGTCTGAAGACAGCTACAGTGTACTTACATATAATAAATAATAAATACTTTAAAAAAAAAAAAAGAAAAAGAAAAAACAAAAACAAAAACAAAACAAAATCAAAAGAAAAGAAAAGAAAAAAGAAAGAGGTAAAGGGAGATGTCTCAAGAGGTTACTTGTGCTTGCCTCATAAGCTCCATGACTTGATGTCATCCCCAAGGTCCCCACAATGGAAATCAAGAACCAACTCCCACAGTCGTCCTCTCAGCTCACAGGCGATAGCACATATATAACTATTCCCAGTATCTGCTGTCAGGCAGCTCACAACTCCCATAACTGCAGGTTCAGGGTGACCCCACACCTCTAACCTCTGTGGACACTGCACTCAGGTGTACATACGCAACACACAGCTTACACAAAATTAAAAATAAAAAATAGGGACAAGCATGGTTTTATGCACCTTTAATCCTGGCACTTGGGAGGCAGAGGTAGGCAAAGCTCTGAGTTTGAGGCCTGGTCTACAAATCAAGTTCCAGGACAGCTAGGGCTATACAGAGGAACTCTATTTTGAAAAAGCAAAACCAAACCAACTCTCCTTCCCCACTCCCACCCCCACCCCCCAAAAAAAATAAAATAAAAGTGGACGGGACTGGATGGTTCAGTGGTTAAGAACATTGTCTGCTCTTCCAGAGGTCCTGAGTTCAATCCTCAGCCACCACATGGTGGCTCACAGCCATCTATAGAGTGGTCTGGTGCCCTCTTCTGTCATGCAGCTGTACATGCAGATAGAGCACTCATTCCTAAAATAAATACATACATAAATAAAAATGTTGAAAGAAAGAAAGAAACAAACAAACAAAGAAACAAAGACAAGTGGATGCAGGAGGATGATAAACTTAATGTCATCCTCACTACATACTGAGTTGGAGTTCAACCTAAGACTAAATGAGACCCTGTCTCGAAAAAAAAAAAAAAAAAGTCTCTATGCCTGTGGTGCTAAGGAGGTATCCATCTATGATGCTCTGGTGACAGAAATCCAGACTTCCAAGGCCTCACTCATACTCCCCACGTCTCAGTTTGCTTTCTGTTGCTGTGATAAGCACCACGGCCAGAAGCAGCTCTGGAGGAAAGAGTTAGTGCACCTCACAGCTTACAGTGCTCGTGAGGCAGGGACCCAGGCAGAAGCCACGGAAGAACACTGCATGCTGCTGCTCTCTGTGGTGTGCTTTCTTACACCATCTGCCTTACCCTAGGACCACTTGTCCCGCTGTGGCCCACCCAGCCCACTGTGGGCTGGCCTTCCCATATCAAGAAAATGCCCACAGACTTGCTTACAGGAAATCTGATGGAGGCAGGCTCTAGTCACCAGGCTTGGTGGCAAGTGTCTTTGCCTACAGAACCATCCTGCCAGCCTGCCATTTACACATTTATACCTAAATCATTTCTTTTCTTTCTGCCCCAGCAGGCTCCCTTCCAGGGCCTCTGGCTCAGCTCTTCCTTCTCATGCTCTTATCTGAGCTCTTCAGAGAGGTTTGCTGAACGACTCAGCTAAAAGCACAACCCTTTCTTACCACCTCCTCATTCTCTTTCTTGTTGAATTTTCTTCACAGCATTTATCATGATTTAAAACTACATATTCGTGATGTTATAATTTATAACAAAACTGTGTATTTGGCCCTTTTCAACTCTGGCATAGGGTTCCTGAAACCCTTGAATTTCTTAAATGACAAGAAACAGCTGCTGGGGGTGGGGAGATGGCTCAGTGCTCTAAGAGCACTAGCAGCTCTTCCTGAAGACCTGGGTTCAATCCCCAGCACCCACTTGTAGTACACAACTGCCTGCAACTCCAGTGCTAGAGGATCTGACTCTCTCTTCTGGACTCCGTGGGCACTGTGCCCATGTGATATACAGGCATTCATGCGGGCAAATGCTCATAAAAAGTACCTCCTAGGATCTTAAGTGACCACAGCATTTGGGCTCGTTGCCAGGGAAACTAGCCAGGTTGGATTGGAGGACTGGAGTTTCAGTGTGGCTTCAGGAAGCAAGAAAGGCTGACTTAAGCCATCATCAGATTTTGGCCATTCATGCCTCTGTGGCAGAACCTCTAAAAAAAAACCCTGGTCTACGGGATGCAGTGATTACACTGAGGTGCTGCTCCTCCTGGGAAATTCTAGTCCTCTCCCTCTAGCTTTCCTAATGCATCTTTCAGTCTGGCTATGCCTGAAGTACGTCCTGTATAACAAACCTGCCAGCAGTGTTGAATCTTGTGCTGTGAGCTGCTCTTCCACACTTTTATATCTGAGGGTGGGAGCTATAGGAATTCTTATGGAAAAACAAGTTGGTAAGAAGCAAGAAATCAGCCGGGCGTGGTGGCGCATGCCTTTAATCCCAGCACTCGGGAGGCAGAGGCAGGCGGATTTCTGAGTTCGAGGCCAGCCTGGTCTACAAAGTGAGTTCCAGGACAGCCAGGACTATACAGAGAAACCCTGTCTCGAAAAACCAAAAAAAAAAAAAAAAAAAAAAAAAAAAAAAAAAAAAAAAAAAAAAAAAAAAAAAAAAAAAAAAAAAAAAAAAAAAAAAAAAAAAAAAAAGCAGCTAGAAATCTGGGCTTGTGATGAATTGGGAATAGGAGCAGTGTTGAGACCAGCTCTCTGTGGACAGAGGTAGAATTATATTGTAAGACACTGAGGGAAGTCAGAACATAGGTGGTGTGGGTTTATAACAAGGACTTGAAGAGAGATTTCGCTAAAGGCACTGACTTTCCACTTAGGTCTAATGGGTTACCACTCGCCTTTTCTGCCTCCACTTAGGTCCACTAGTCAGCATTAAACACTTGGCATCTCTGCCTCCAGTTGTGGACAGGCCTGGTACTGTTTGTATTTGGATACTAATTCTGCTCTCCTGGGAGAGGTTGCAGACAAGGAGTGAGTCACGTACTTAGGTGACTTCTTGTGAACCAATCCCCTAATGAATAAAGGAGCCAATCACTGGGCAAGTAGGAGGGACTTCCAGGTTGGATGGAGGAAGAGAGGAAGCAGGAGAGAGTTAGGTCCTTTTGGATGGGGATAGTGTGAGGACAAGATGTCTCCTGGTTTCAATGGTAGATCCGTCAGGATTCTCCACTGGAGGATTTATATTTAATAAGGCTTACAAGATTAGGAATTTAGTTGCTGTGCCCAATGATTGAGTTACCATTGTTTCTGAAATAAGTTTGTGTTGTTTTTCTTCACGTGGTGGCTCGTGCAGGTTCAAGAGTGAAAGGTTCGGAGGCACAGTGTGGATTTGCCAGAAGTGCATCACAAAGGCTGTGAGGGATTTGAAGCATGGGGTTGGCATGGTAGCGACCTGCCAGTGGGGACCTAGCGAGCTGGATGGAGAGATTTTGGAGCACTGAGTCAAGTCAGAGTCTCCAGGAGATAAAAACAGGTTGGCCATTGCCCGTCAGTGCATGGCCGGCCAGGCTGCTGGGGCAGACCATGGCTGGCACTAGCTCGGGAACGTGCTAGTTCCTTTTAAAATATTTCCAGCAACAGTCTCCATTTTGAATCTGCTCACTTTGCTGTTAGTCAGCCTCCTGTGTGAATCCCAGGAACTACAGATCTGATAAACAAAGATCTCGTGTAGACAGTCTTGTCTGTGGTTAGGCAGCAGTGACCCTTATCACGACAGGGCTCCCCCTGACCAGTCCTGAGATGCTAAACAAACCACAGTTTGACCAAGACTCATTACTTAGGCTACCCTCCCCCACTCCTGCCCCCATGTTAGTGCGTATTCAGGCCAGTGTTCCCCTCTAGGGTGGAGGTGTCATGCTTTATATATTAACGTCTTTCAATACAGATATTATCTGAATGTCTCTCAATATAGATATACTGATTAAATTTCTCTCCTTCCTCTCTACCAACAATTTGCCTTTTGGTTTCTGAGTCAAATGGTGGCTGGACACAATTTGTTGGAGCTCTTGCTATGCCCCACTGTGCTCTCAAAGTGCACCGAAGGGACGCCTACTTGTTAGAACTGTAGGCTCTCAGATTTTCTTCTTGCATGCTTGAAGACATCACTGGGTACTGGCCAATGCTTGGCATTGAGAAATCTGAATGTGTTTGGATACTTTGTAAGTACCATGGATGTTCAACTTATACTGTTGGAAGATTTTAGGTTGAACTCTCATGGCAAGGGGGATCTTTTTAAAATCAGATGCATTTGATACTTGATGTGTCACACTGTTTCCCCTCTTTGTTCTCCTTCTTTGCATTAAGTCTTTCCTCTGCTGTCTTGATGCTGATACTTGCTGCCCTCAGTCCTCTGGATGACCCTTCCTATCTACTCTGCAGCCAGACCATAGTCCAGTTAAACCCTGCAACAACCACCTTCTGCCTAACAGTGCAATGTTGTCTGGATGTACTACTTAGCACAAGTTAACTGTCGAGTTGTCTGCCTACGAGGGTATGTCATTCTTGTGTTTCTCCTGGTCCCCACTCCCTGCTGTTATCAAGGCAGCCTGGAATGCCTTGATGCTCCTGTTGCTGTGACATCATGTTCACGTTAGAGATTCAGCTTACATTTACTTGTCCACCGAGGTCCAACTCGGCGAACCAGTGGATTACTTACAGGACTACAGGCAAGAGGTGACTTACGGAATCACAAATGACTCGGACAGCTGCATCACCAAAGCTCACCTTAGCACAGTTGACACCTCACAAGGCTGGGAACACGGCACAGCATGCAGGCAGCCCAGCAGGCTGGAGGGGTCCTTTCCAGGAACCTCTGCTCTACACCTCTTCCAAGCAGCTCAGCCCGTTTCTGCTTCTTCCAGGAAGCTGGTCTGGTCTCAGAGTCTTCTTTGCAGCTCAGCTTGTCTGAAACTTCTTGGCAGCTCAGCTCCTACAGTTTACTGTTAGGGAGGGGCCTAATGAATCAGGCCAGTTTCAGTTATTTACCTTCTTGCTTTGAGAAGGCTAGGCTAACTCCATGACAGGCTTCAAATTGGTAGTTCAGGAGACTGGGCCTAAATCTCTGTTTCCAAGAACTGGGCAAATCCAGGCCTCAGAAGCTGCCCTGCCACCTGGCCTGAGGCAAGGACGATGGGGCAGGAACAGTTTCCAGACTTCCAGTGGCAAGCCCCTAGGTCCCAACAATGGTTCTGAAATATTCCTAGAGATGAAGTAAGATGAAGGTCACCTACTCTGAAATTCTCCTAATGTGCTTTAAATTGGTCCTGTGAGCTCACTTCAGGATCTCTCTCCTTGAAGATGGCAGACCCTAGTATGCAGACTTCTGCAGAATAAAACACTCTTTTTTGTTTGCATGCTATCTGAACCCAGGGTATCTTCTGTAAGTCATGGACACTTACACTTGGGGTCCGCAGAAGTGTGAGCTGGCTGGAAGGATCAGTTCTGACTCATTCTTTTAGCTTCAGCAGTGTGTGGCCAGTGTGAGGAGAGGAGAGGAAAGGGGAGGAGAAATGCATTATTGGTTCTCAATTATGCTTTTATGGCTGTTGTCTCTCTCCGGGCATTTCCTTCCCTCCAGAAAGCACACTGGGAGGCCAGGGAGCGACACTGTGGGAGGAATAACCTTGAGTCCAGGCTATGAGTCAGTCACTCCAGTGGATACTGTATGAGTCTCACACCCCATCCTGATGGAGACGCCACTGTGCCACATCTGACGACTGTCCACTCACTCATCAAACTCCTTGCTGCCCTTTAGCCAAGGACAAGAATTTTACATGCACTCAGTTTTAGAATATTTATTTGATTTGTTTACATAATTAGTAAAAAACGTGTTTTTCAAAATATTTATTACATTTGCTTTAAAAAATAACAGAAAATAAAAGTGGCTAGAGTCATGTCTCACACCTTCAGAAAGGCATGTCCATCTTTTCAGAGGAGGGTTTTCTGCACTGCCATGACGGAAACCTCTAAGCAGCTGCTGGCTGAGGGTCAGCGCTGCAGACGGAAGTTGGAGCCCTTCTTTTTTTTTTTTTTTTTTTTTTTGGTTTTTTGAGACAGGGTTTCTCTGTATAGCCCTGGCTGTCCTGGAACTCACTTTGTAGACCAGGCTGGCCTCAAATTCAGAAATCTTCTGTCCTGGATCTCATTCTGTAGACCAGGCTGGCCTCGAACTCAGAAATCCGCCTGCCTCTGCCTCCAAAGTGCTGGGATTAAAGGCGTGCGCCACCACCGCCTGGGTGCAGAAGCCTTTCGTCCTAAGTTTTCCAGATTTTCTTTGTGATCACTACTTACTTTTGAGTCCAGTGAAAAGGTTCTGAAAGTAAGAGGCACCTAGAGTGGAGTCAACTGTGCGCAAGGAAAGCTACAGGCAAACGCTACCCTGAATGATGCCGACAGACTAGCCAGAAAAGCCACTGCAAGCTAAGACGTGTGTAGATGCTCACCTGAATCTAACACAGCCACCCAACAGAAGCTACACTGTGGTGATAAACCTGTGGATGTTTTGTTATTATTGAAACCAACATGAGAACTGCGTGTTAAGTGTGCAGTCTCTAATTTCCAGCCTGCTGCATTTGCTCTGACATGGACCATGTGTAATCCCATCATAAACTTCTAAGATTCTTGTTTGTACTTCAGGTGTGCAGCAAAACCTAAAACTGCAACTTTAAACCAAGTCCCCCTTTCCTGTTATAAAGCCAGGAAGCTGATGCTGTACTAGAATCTAAGCACCCACAGGATAAACTGAGCAAGTTCTGTCTCTGAGCTGTAATTAGGATCCTCAGGACTTGTATATGTGTACAAATATTGCAAAGTATTTAAGCTGATAAAAAACTTTACAAAATACAAATAATCCTTTACTACAAAAGTTTCAAGTTCCAAACATGAGTCAGCACTTAAAAGAAGACCAGACCAGGAGGTCAGAAGCAGGTCTGCGTCCCCTCTCTGAGTGACGCGCTGTTCATCTCAGCCAGCTCGTATTTAGCTGTGTCTGGTTCTTGATGCTGGTGTCCATTTTGAGCACTTCTCGAATGGCCATGGTGGCGTAAGTAGAAGGAGGAAGAGAGAAGTCCATCTTCAGAGCCCTGTATTTGCCTTCTGCCAGGCAAGAAAGAAGAGTACGGTCAAGACTGACAGCAGCTGCAGGCTGACCAAAGATCATGGGGCTCCCCCAAAAGCTACACCCCTTTCCTTACGATTCCACCCCTCAAATTCATCCTCTGATCTCCCTGTGTGTGCGAGGTCCACGCACAGACCTACAAGAAAATACTTCCATTGTACTGATTTACCCGAAGCAAAGACTGGTGGTGGTTTTCCCTCGAGGTTGTCCACATCCGTGTTGAAAAGTGGAATTTTAGGATCATCATATGCAACAACTTCCCTTTAAAACACACAGAGAGAGGTGAGCATGAGAAGGGGCACAGGCCCCTCCTCATCGTCGTCACTGTCCCCATTCGCTGAGCAAGGAAAGCACCAAGGCTGACTGGCAGGCCTTCCCACAGCTGTGCCCAATGGCCTTGGAAGGTGGGAAGGATGCATAGACAGGGTGGAGGTAACTAACCATGGCGTTCACATTTCCTCCACAGTGGGCACGGCTGCCACCACCCTCTCCAGAGTGTGGATGGTAAACTCCAGCTCTGACAGCTTCATGGCCACAGCCAGGAAAAGAAAGAGAAGCGAGGAAAAGAAAGAGAAGCGGGAAAAAGAGTTTCCTAGAAATGGTCAACTAGTTCAGGATTTCTTTTTAAAGTTCAAAAAACTTGAAAAAAAAAAGTATAAATATCAAAGGTATCTTTTAAAATATTTTTTACTTCTAATCTTATGTATGTATGAGTGTTTTACCTGCATGTGTGTCTGTGCACCAGGTGTGTAGTGCTCAAAGAGGTCAGAAGAGTGTGTGGATCCCCTGGGACTGAAGTTATAGACCATTGTGAACCACCATGCTGGGAATTGAACCTGGGTCTTTGAAGGAGCAGCCAGTGCTCTTACTGCTGAGCCATCTTTCTTTCTTTCTTTTTTTTTTTTTTGGTTTTTCGAGACAGGGTTTCTCTGTGTAGCCCTGGCTGTCCTGGAACTCACTTTGTAGACCAGGCTGGCCTTGAACTCAGAAATCCGCCTGTCTCTGCCTCCTGAGTGCTGGAATTAAAGGCGTGCGCCACCACGCCCGGCTTCTGAGTCATCTTTCTAGTCCCGGAAGTAAATGGAAGTTTTACAGAGAAAGGCAAGAAAGCTCATTTTCTGTATATCTGTTCAGTAAGTCAGGGATTCCAACAAAATGTAAGAGAATTAACTTTTACTGTATGACTGTAGCCAACTCTAATTTGTTGAGCACTTGAAAAACAAAAACCGGTGGCAGTCGTCACCGCGGTAATAAGGGCAGGCAACAGCTATGGCACATTATATCCTAGGTTCTGAGCACAGAAAGACACACACACAAAACACAAAAACTCGTGATTCTAAAGAACACCCCAGCTGTGCTTCAGGTCACACTCACCAGCTGACGCTCTGAGGCCTGATGATGATCTTTCGGTAGGCCCCGGATAAGGAGTACTCTCGAATCGTGTGTCTCATGTTGTCAATATCAAGGTTGTCTGCAGCAAGCATTTCCCTGTAGGCCTCACTGACTAACACAAACACACACAGTTAACTGGAGCGCAGCCTGTCAGCAGGTTACCTTCAACTAGCGCTCAACTCTAGTCAGACTCCTCCCTGTCTACCTTCCTCATCCTCTCTGGCTCCAGTCCACTGCCTTCTCTTCAGTGAAGTCAGCCAGTACAAGCACTGGAAGCAGAGCCACAAGGAGGACTTACTCTACAACCCTGGCTAGAGGAATCCCATCAGCCACAAAGGACTTCAGTCCTAATCAGTTCTAACTTACAAAATTTCAAGGACTGGAACATCAGTAACTTTTACAGAAAAATACACTGTCTACAGACCAGTGATGGCTGAGAATAAGTGTTGGGTGTTCTTCCAAACCGCTCAGATCTGCTTTTTCCTGCCCCTGAATCCAGAACCACAGAATCTGTAAGTCCTCCCTCTATCCCCCCCCCCCCCCCGCAAGCCCCTGTGGGCACCCAGGAAGGTGACGGCAGCGACAGAATGGGATGCAGAGGCAGAGCATCCTAACCTCTCTTTTCCTCTTCTCAGACTGGCCTTCAACAGACAGGATGAAGCCATTTTCCAGTCTGAGCACCCAAGATCACAGGCCCATGACACACAGAGCAGCAGCTTCTAATTTAAAGTACCCCCCCCCCCATACATTCCTTCCTGTAAGACCTTTACCATAAAAAATGTATCTGAGCAGTGTGTGTGTGTGTGTGTGTGGTTGTTTTTTTTTTTTTTTTTTACATTTTTAGACAGGGGCTCTCTAGGTAGCCCTGACTGGCCTGGAACTCAGTTTACAGCCTCGCATTCACAGAGAAAATGTGCTAGAAAGAAAGCTTTAAGATTGTGCTTCAAGTACCGATTCCCCCCTCTGCTTCAATCTTAGCTACTGCTGGCTCAGTCACATTACACTTGGCTTAACTAGTTGGCCCAGACATGGAACTTACTTTTATGTTTGGGGTAGATAACGTCAAATCCAGGCAAAGGCATCACCACATCGTGAATGGAGTAGTTATTAACATCATCTTCCTCAATATAGGTGGGTGTGGCTGCAAGTCCACAAGTAAGACAGTGGGTTAAGAACAGACAGCTTTCAAGCTGGGCGTGGTGGCGCACGCCTTTAATCCCAGCACTTGGGAGGCAGAGGCAGGCGAATTTCTGAGTTCGAGGCCAGCCTGGTCTACAAAGTGAGTTCCAGGACAGCCAGGGCTACACAGAAAAACCCTGTCTCGAAAAACCAAAAAAATAAATAAATAAAAAAGAACAGACAGCTTTCATGAGTTCAGGTTCCTAAGTTACACACATCTAGGTGAGCTGGGTGTCCAGCTGCAGAGGCCTGGCTGCTTACATCGCTCTTTCTTCAATCAGCTGAGGAACCTTGAGCAAGGGGTAAAATCTCATAAATCTCATAAAAAAATCTCATAAAAATCTGGATGGAGAGATGGCTCAGTGGATAAGAGCACTGACTGCTCTTCCAAAGGTCCTGAGTTCAATTCCCAGCAACCATCTGTAAAGAGATCTGATGCCCTCTTCTGGTGTGTCTGGAAACAGCTACAGTGTACTCATATAAATAAAATAAAAAATAAATTAAAATTCACTTTTTGTGTATGGATGTTTTGCTAGCATGTATGTCTGTGCACCGTGTGTGGGCAGAACCTCAGAGGCCAGAAGAGGGCGCTGGATCCTCTGAAAGTGGAGTTATACACAGCTGTGAGCCACCGTGTAGGTGCTGGGGACTGAACCTGGCTCCTTTGGAAGAACAGCCAGTGTTCGTTACCGCTGAGTCAAGCTCTAGATTCATCCTAGCTTTTCTCTGCTCTTCTCCTTCTGCCCCACCGACGCCCCTCGTCTTTTCAAGACAGGGCTTCTCCCTGTAGCCCTGGCTGTCCCGGACCTAGCTCTGTGGACCAGGCTGGACTTGAACTCAGAGATCCTGCCTCTGCCTGCTTCCTGAGTGCTGGGTGCCACCGCGCCTGGCAAGCACTTCCTCTGAGAATGCTTTGGCTTCCGCTACCATGCTCACCAGTGCAGTTAGCTCCAGGCTGGTGTCCTGACGACACTCTGAAACACTGACACGGCCGTGAAGAGACCCAGAGTGACTAATGTGTGTAACGGACTTTTACCCAAGACTGGCCCAAAAATTATTCTGCACACCTCTCTGTCAACTAGTACCATACAGGGTTAAAAACACGGTGATAAAATACCGGAGTCCTAATTAGCTGCATGACAACAGTGTTCCATGTCATACCTCCTTTGAGAACAAGGTCCCCAGGCACGGGCCTCAGCCCGTACTCCTCAATTCTTCTGCTCACCATGGTATTCCATACATAGCTCTGATAACTATGGATATACATTAAGCGATTGTTTCTTGGAATCTGCAGAGAATGGAGAAACAGACAAAGGAACAATTCTGAACACTTAAAGTGCTAGTTTCCCAGACATTTTGCTCATTTTGTGGTAATTCTAACACAAGAAACTGACATTTCATACCTGATGTGGGGCTGAGAGTGTGGCTCAGGGGGAAAGCACTTTTAAGGCGTCCTGAATTACACACACATATGGGTTATGCTCCCCTTCACTGCAACCACACTGGCGATGTCTTAGCAACTTCCTGTCCGACTGCCTTTCTTAGGCAGTTGAAAGCTCTAATGAGAACACGACCAAGGAATGACTACAGTAGGGCCAGGCCTGGCTCAGCAGCTAAAGGGTCTTGTAGCCAAGCCTGACTACCTGAGTCTGATCCTCGGGGACATAAGAACGAGCGAGAGTGGACTCTCCGGACCTCCGCCCACATGCTTCAGCAAATGCCCGTGCCCTGCACGAGCACAAACGTAAACTACAGCTGTGGAAGAAACGACCACACAGTGGGTTCTGAGCGTCTCAAATCCCACTTGGCTACATTAAGTATTTCCCACAGATACCTTCTTGTGTCTCTAATATCAACAAACACTGCCAGCATTTTCCACATCAATCTGCTTTCAGGTTAAAATTGAGGTATACCCTAATAAATTCCTCTGCAGACTACTAAGGATTCTCATTTGCTGGTCTTTCAAGATCATTTTAAGATTATGTTTAAAAGGCATTGACCACCTCTGAGTCACCGCCTCACCAATTGCACTCACTATGCCAAATGCAGAGACTATATTCTTCATTCCGTATTTGGCAAGTCCTCGAAGCAGCTGCCCTTCCACACACCTTTTGACGGGCAGCTTTTTGAGGGCAGAGGCTGGGTCTCTGGTCTTGGCCCATTCTTCCCTGCATTTCACCAAGTAACCCTTCTCGGCTGCGGGAGAGAGAAGACGCCATCAAACTTCCCCTCAGAAATCGCCCATCGTTTAACATGCTTCACAGGGAACCAAAACTGGGAGAATGTTTCCGTGTAATGAAGAAGCTCACGGTCACCCAAGAGCGACAACACGGGACCACAGGGAGTGTGCTCCTATCTGGCTCCGTCATCAGCCAGAGACACTAATCGTCATCACTGCAGCTGATCCAGCAAATAACAACCTGAAGGAAGTTTCTCCTTTTCTTGCCCCTGTCCTGTCAAGGTTAACGCTTTCTTTAAAAATAAAAACACTATTTTAGCTTGCAAATGAAGTTACCTAAATCAAGTTTTATTATTTAAAAATTTTAAAAACTACCAGTTACATCCCTCTTTTACTGTGTAGTTTTAGAGATATTTCCCGGAAAAATTTTAATCTACCTTTAAAAACATCTGTAAGGTATTTGCCAAGATTACATATTTCATTATTCCGTGTTTGAGTAAAGCATTCATACATATAAGTTTGCTATAAGTCAGAGAATTCAAAGTAACCATAGAGAAATTAACTTATTTCAAGTACATTCAGCCATGCATGAATAAAGCTAACACTAGGATACAGATTTTAAAAATTCAGTCCCATATGTAAAACCATGAAAATAAAATAGTGGGGCTGGAGAGATGGCTCAGTGGTTAAGAGCACAGACTTCTCTTCCAGAGGTCCTGAGTTCAATTCCCAGCCCCAGCAACCACATGGTGGTTATCTGTAATGGGGTCTGATGTCCTCTTCTGCTGTGTCTGAAGAGAACAACAGCGTACTCACATACATTAAAGAAATAAATCTTAAAAAAAAACGAAAAAAGAAAATAGCATTAAAACTTTGAATAAAAAAGATCAAGAACTTTAAAATAACAACCTACAGTTACTTTTACTTAAAGTGACCACATGAATATCTAGGTATATATTTTATGCATTTTATTTTTACACAAATCTTTCTCACCTCCAGAACGGGGTTTCAGTATTAAATCCATGACTTCTGTCCAGGAATTCTGTAGAATTGCTCTAGAATTAGACAGTATTTACATTAATTAACTTTGCACATAATAAGCTTTATATGCTCCAAGTAATACTTACTAGTTTATTAAATTTAAAAGGATGCAGTACAATGATGAGACAGACTCAGTGGTCACTACCTACACTAAAAGGAGTGTGTATTCCCTGAGCAGAGGACTGGATTCCCAGGACCTACCCTCCAATGCGCACAGCAGCCTGGAACTCCAGCTCCCAAGGACCTGCTGCCCCCTTCTGGCCTCTATGTGCATTACATTCAATATGCACAAGCCCACAAACACACATTATTTTATCTGTTCTGCTGAAGACCTGGATTCAGAATGTTTCTGAATGACTATATATAGGACATCTATATCAGAGATATATAGGACATCTATATCATCTCCAATGAGCATCAAAGAGGAAGGGAATAGGAAGAATGTATAAGCTGGAGAGGGTGTGGGAAGGAAGCTAACTTCTGAGCAGAACAGACTTTAGTACTCTTGAACACTCAGCAGCTGTGATTATTCATATAAGCTCCCCAGAAAATGGGACCTGCTGATACCCCATCATAGAATGGAGTGGGGCTCATGAACACGTTCTTTAGCCATAAGGTACCCATGCTCCTGTAAAGAAGTGTGTCTAACTTCAGGTATGCACATAGAACACATGAGAGTAAAGGTTAGAAAGCTGGGAAAAGCGGGGGTGGGGTGTGTGTGGAGAGGGTTGGGGAAGCTGGGAGAGAGTGGGGCTGGGGTGTGTGGAGGGGTTGAAGGGATTAGAGGGCAGGCATGAGGACAGAGGTTATGCAGGAGAACGTCACTGAATACGTACACATGAAACAATGCAACCAACCAGAATATATAACCGACATAGGCGAACAGAAAACATTAATAAAGGTAAGGGCTGTCCTTTTGGACAATATAGCTTTTCATATACTGCCTTTATATAGTCTGGTTACAATTCCTCTTCTGTTTAACTATATGCTGGGAAAACCTATGCTGATAACAGTAAGTTCTTTGAAGGCAGGAAATAATTTGATGTAAAAACAAATAATTTGAAAATCTGAACTAACTCCTGTAGACCTTTGGGGATGTTCTGAAACTTGTGCTTCTGGGTTAAGTCTGGCAACACTTTACCGAGCAAGTTTTACTTGAGAAAAAATTCTTTGGGTACAAAACTATAGAGTCACATGGCTCTGCTCCTGCTAAATTAATTAAAAATCGTAAAAACAGGCTGATGCCAGCCTTCACTAAATGCTCTGTCCCACGACAGCCAGTGTCCTCATCATGCGTCTGTGTATTTCCTGAGACAGTGTGGTGGATTATCCTTCTTCAGGTGCTAGAGAGCTCATCTAGGGCCCCTCGTACACTACACAAGGGCTCTGCGGGCTCAGCCATGGTCTAGCCCTAACATCAGCACATGGGTCATTCTGTGGCCCAGGTTGTCCTGGACTCCACTACGGCTGTCCAACCAGTATGCTACTTCGGCCCTTCTGAAGTGCGGCCTCCACCTGCCAGTGCTGAGACAGAGCCAGGAAGACACGTTCTCAGACTGCACTCTGTGCACTCCAGCGTGCCAGCTCCCAGGAGGAAGTTACGTATGCAATACAATCTCTGCTGGACAGTGGGATTCTACTGGAGGGTTATGAAACCAAGTATTTACTGATGAGATTTCTACTCTACTCTACCCTGGAGAGATTTCCTATTATCTAGATGTGAATCAAGCTCTTATGTTCCACATTAGATCTTCTACAGTTTTCTTCAAAGGGTGGGGAGGGCAGACGGGAGGTGAATAATGGTGATCACTGTGCCTTGGGTCTGCATACTCTGGATCTGTGTTACCCTGTTTTTTACTGGTGTCCACTTACCCCTTAAAAATTAACAGAGAGCCGGGCGTGGTGGCGCACGCCTTTAATCCCGGCACTAGGGAGGCAGAGGCAGGCGGATTTCTGAGTTCGAGGCCAGCCTGGTCTACTGAGTGAGTTCTAGGACAGCCAGGGCTACACAGAGAAACCCTGTCTCAAAAAACCAAAAAAAAAAAAAAAAAAGTAACAGAGAAGCCAGGCGTGGTGGGGCACACCATTAAGTCCCAGCACTCGGGTGGCAGAGACATTGCAGATCTCTGAGTTCAATGGCAGCCTTGTCTACAGAGTGAGTTCCAGGTCAGCCAGGGTTACACAGATAAAGCCTGTCTTAAAAATTGAAAAGATAAAAAACAAACAAAATTCCAAAACCTAAGAGATCCGCCCCTGGACGGACTGTTAATAATGGGAGGAAAAATTTAAGTTTAGGTCACATCTTTTTCCACTGTGTGTTTGTGAGTGTGTGCATTACACACGAGCCTCAAGTGATCCAGGGATGCACTTGTATCCACTTTCCCAGCACTGGGTCAGAGAAATGGTCCACCACACCTGGCTTTTCTGTAGGTACAGGGACCTGGAGGTAGGTACTCCAGGTTGTAGCTCAGCTAAACAGTGAGACAATGTCTCAGAAAACAAGACAAAACAAAACAAAACAAAAAACTAAAACAAACAAACAGCACAAAAAACCTAAATAAAAAGCTACAAAGGAAAACGTGAGAAGACTGCATACAAACCTTCCAACCTGGTACGTTGGAACAGCTGTGGTGCCGAATCTTTGCATGCCATAGTAGTTAATGAAGCCGGTCTCCTTCAGAGACTGCATGGCCTGCTGGACTTGCTCATCAGTTCCTGTTATATTCCTGCAGGGACCCAAATTATCAAAAACAAAACAAAACAAAATATGGACAGGCAAACACATTTTATGGTGCACATAAGGGCAGCTTCTATACCTGACAGCTCTAGAACAACAAGAAGCAAATTCACCCAAGAGGAGCAGACAGCGGGAAATAAGCAAACTCAGGGCTGAAGTCAAGCAAGTGGAAACAAAAAGAACTATNCAAAGAATCAACCAAACCAGGAGCTGGTTCTTTGAGAAAATCAACAAGATAGATAAACCCTTAGCCAGACTAACCAGAGGGCACAGGGACAGTATTCAAATTAATAAAATCAGAAATGAAAAGGGAGATATAACAATGAAATACATCTTAAAATAATTATTCTGTTTGCTGAATATTAACAGCTGAGAATAGTAAAATCATGTTCTACAAATATCATGGAAATATTATTGATTATCTTTCTCACTGTGCTTGAAGTTAGCATTTTCTTAATGTTTAACTTCAAAGAGTTTTTGCTATTTTGAAAATTTTAAAATATACTTACTGATAAATAATTTCTCTCCTAGAAACACTGATAATCGTTTTTAAGTAAACTGATTGTTAGACTATGTACACAGACATATAATGCTTTGTAAATACTCTCTCACTATGTCAGGAGCTATCATAGAAGTGCTTTTGAATATCTTTTTTTTTTTTTTTTTAATTTTTTGAGACAGGGTTTCTCTGTATAGCCCTGGCTGTCCTGGATTGAATATATTTCTAAATGATCCATTTTTAATATTTCATGTTCTTTTACTATGCTTAAGTCACCAAGAACATTTGGTATGCTTTGAAACAATTTAGTATTCAACATTAGATATAGGATCCTCAATTACAGATAGTATTAAATATTCATTAATGATATTTTTAGGGTATGAAATGATATGTATATAAAAGTTGAAACATTTTAACATTATTTGATTCTCAAAATACTCTATATTATTGATGTTTGATGTATAAAATGCATTTAAATAATAAAAAATTAAAAAAAAAATAAGGGCAGCTTCTACATTTCATCTTTTCTTATCTCCCTCCCAAGGACATGATGTCTCTGTGTAGTCCTGGCTGTCCTGGAATTTGCTTTTGTATACCAGGCTGGCCTCGAACTCAGAGGTTCCACTGCCTTGTGCTTTAATCCTTACTGCTGGGATAAAGGTGTGCATCTCCATGTTCCACCTTGTTTTCATCAGTACCAATTATCATAGCATAAAGCCCATGTGCAGTGTGGTGCAGCATCTACCACTATGCTGTTCCCAAACTCCTTCCGTGTCCAGATCCATTCATTCATTCACTCCCTCATTTTGCACACTCTTGATATATATATATATATATATATATATATATATATATATATATAGGCCCTGGCCAGCCTGCACTCTATGTAGACCAGGTTGACCTTGAGGCAGTATGATCTCCTCTGCCTCTGCCTCCTGAGTGCTAGAATTACATGCATGTGCAACCATGCCTGGTCACAAACTGAAACTTCTACCAAAGCAAGCTCTCACCTTCCTATGAACATGGCCATTCTAGGCACCTCTTACAATCAAAGCGCAGGCCCTTTCTTTCTTTCTTTAAAAAAGATTTAATATATATATATATATATATATATATATATATATAT
>NC_034591.1:18253975-18295088 GCF_900095145.1 Mus pahari
GTCTTTAGACACACCAGAAGAAGGCGTCAGATCTCATTACGGGTGGCTGTGAGACACCACGTGGTTGCTGGGATTTGACCTCAGGACCATTGGAAGAGCAGTCAGCGCTCTTAACCTTTGAGCCATCTCTCCAGTCCCCATATCATAGGTTCTTTATCTTTCAGTCTGTATCTGGAGGGCACAATATTTCTGAAGGCTACGGGAAGCTATTCAGGGAGGGACAAAGACCATTTATCAGGAAAAATACTACACAGTATCTATTCCTCATGCCTACAGGCCTTGCTCTCCTAGCCTTTGTATCTGACCCAGGTACCCTGTACCTAATCGGGACATATGCAGACAGACTCCTGGAGCCCTGCTACCAGCCCCTGCACCCCTCCCCCACACCCCCAGCTCTGCACACTCTCCCCAGCCCCACACCCCCACCCCTGCCCCGGCCCAGCACCCCCCTTACCCCCGACCCCACACTCCCACTGTGGCATTTTACCTGAGAACAACAGTGAAGTGGTTTCCTTGGAGCTCTCCTAATTTCAGAGGAGTTTTCTGATAGCTGAAATTCCCGAGCTTCAAGTTCATGAGGCACTTATTGAGGTGGGCAAGTCTTTGTGCACTTATTCTTTAAAGAAAACAGGAGCAGAGGAAGGACCATGCATGAGTCCCGACAGAAGACAGGGCACACCAGGCTGTGACTGCAAGGAGGCTGCAGGAGGTAGCTAGCTGCAGTTTTCCTTCCCCCCCCCTGGATTATTCCTGTGCATAACAGTACTGGAGTGATGGGACTTTAACACCAAGGAGCACGCGTAAGAAAGAGTGGCGGTGTCTACTCTCCACGGGCAGGAGGTGGCAAAGTTGCTGATGCTTGCTGGCAGACAGCAATCCACATAACTGTACAGAATGTTCTCTAACACATAAGATTAGCCACAAATGGCCAGTAAGAAAAATACTGTAAACTCTGAACCACAACACAATCTCGGAAACACAAAAACACAAAGAAAGACACTTCATCGGTTCATCCCTGGAAACGCCGACTCCTGCATTTCCTCATCCCCTTAAAAGCAGTGAAGATGTGTAGAGCTGGACTCAGAGGCCCAGTACCCTGCTGTTTTATAGATACGTTTCCCATGCTGTTAAAACTGTCTCATTAGAAAGTCTTTTGCCTTCCTCGACAGGAAATCGATGCAGAAAAGCAAACGACACACTGAAGTCTGTTCTTTCTTTACTCCATAACCCTCCCCACTCAGAGCTGATGTTAACAGTTTTTTCTTCTTTGAAAGACTGAGTTTATTTTTATTTGTATGTGTGTGCACGCGTGTGTGCATTCGTGTGTGTGTGTGTGTGTGTGTGCGCGCGCGCATGTATACATATGAATAATTACAGGTACCTTCGGAGGTCAGCCGTTGGCTACCCCTAGAGCCAGAGTTACAGGAGGCCATAGCTGCCTAGTGTGGTGCTAGGGAACAAACTCAGGTCCACTAGAAGAGCAGCAGACACTCTTTACTGCTGAACTATGTCTGCAACCTCCTGGCCTGGATAGTTTTGAAATAAGATTAATATTAACCTAACAAATATATAAATAACAAAAGATGTTTATCTCAGAGGGTTTCATGTTCTTGATATATAAAAATTTTGAAAATGCTAAACTTTGTATTTTTATTTAAAAATATATATATAACTGAGGCTGAAGAGACCGCTCAGTGGTTGAGAGAACGTACTGTTGTCTTTTTTTTTTTGGGGGGGGGGGGGTTCGAGATAGGGTTTCTCTGTGTAGCCCTGGCTATCCTCGAACTCAGAAATCCTCCTGCCTCTGCCTCCCGAGTGCTGGGATTAAAGGCGCGCGCCACCACCGCCCGGCAAGAACTTGCTGTTCTTACAGAGGACCTGGGTTTGATTTCCAGCACCCACGCACAACTCCAGTTCCAGACCCGACTCCTCTGACACCCACAGGCACCACACCTGCGCACATGGTGAACACAGAGGCAAAACACGCACACACAGATCAACAGAACAGCAAAAGGCAAGGTCAAAAGCCTCTGTACGGGCTATAGGGAGGTCCTCCTGGACAGCCCCAGGTCAGCTGCGGTCGGAGTGAGATCCTGCCCAAGGACAGATACAGCACCCAAAACCTCAAAATACAATACACAGAGGAAGGTGTCAGCCACTGCTATCAGGCCCCACGCCAGTCTCCTGACATCACCACCCCAAAGGAATCCATCCGTATCTTGGATTAACCTGAATACAAATGGAATCCTTGGGTCCATCTAGGTTCTAAGAATCCAATTTTATTTATCAGTTGTCTTAAGATTCTCTAATTTGTATCACGGACTAATTGTTTCCAATTTTCAACTATTAGAAACAGTGCAACATAATACACCACGGTGCCTAAAAGCACATGTTAATTTTCCCATATCCATGGTTCCTCTGAAGATACAGCTACTCTGACAAGGGGGCGAGCCTGGCTTGGCTCTGTCAGTGGCTTCCAGTATAGGTATGTCTGCACGCACATGCGCACACTTAAGTTTCTGTATGAGGACACTTCTGTATGTTTTTGAACACAGGACTGTGGAAGCATTGGGGGTGTGGCTTCACCCCCACGCAGCTGATAATGGACCGGTCCAACAGGCCTCTCCAGTTCTAACACAAGGGGGAAATATTGCGGCCACTTTGCTCTACTCCTTGGCCAAAGTAAATACATTAAAAAAGAAAACAAAACTACGTCCATTTTAGAATTCACCTTCACAGGGCTGAAGAGTACTTGAGGGATCTCAGGCACCCACACCAGGCTCCTCACAAACACCTGCGACTCTAGCTCTAGGGGATGTGATGCCCTCTTCTGGCTGCTGAAGGTACCCCACACAGGGCACACACACACACAAATTAAACATAAAGCATGAAAAAATTTCCCCTGGGAGTGGAGAGATGGCCAACGGTTAAGAAGACTTGTTGCTCTTGCAGGAGATCCAGGTTTGATTCTCAGCACCCACACAGTGGCTCACAACCATCTGTACTTCAGTTCCAGAAGATGTGACCCCTCTTCTGACTTCCATGGGCACCAGGCATGCACAGGGTGCACATACGTAGAAGTTAGTAAACTGTTCACACACATACAAATAACACACATCTTTTTAAAAAATCATCTATATAATATCCAAGCTCCTGGAATTTATGTTATTTCAGTGCTAGGAATTGAGCTTAGGGCTTCATACATGCAAGGCAAACATTCTATCCTTAAACTCTCAGCTCTTCTGGAATTCTTAAGCAAAAAAGCCCTACTACTCCCTAAAGACACTCAGTGAACCACACCTCCAGAGCTTCCACAGTTCCATGCTCACAGACATAAATACAGAAACACACACACACATGCACACACACATTTGTATGTACATATATGTACCAGCCCGTTTGTTTCCTTGCTTGCTGTGTAAGGAAGCCAACTGACCAAGCCCCTCAGTGCTTCATCTCCCTTCTTACTTTTGGTCACTGTTGGGTATTCAGCCTTACTAAGCTTAAAAAAAAAAAAAAGTTGCTGCACTAATTAATAGAAAACGTAGGAAGATAGCCATCCAGGTCAGGAAATGGGTGAAACGGGAACACCCAGCCGGGCCTGCCACAAACCAGGGTGAGCCTGAGCAGGTATGTTCCAGGCCCTTGAATCAAGATGTGGAGGGAGGATGCTGAAAGCGACAGGGACCCACAAAAGCGGAGGATCAACAGAAACAGAGTGCGGACCAACTGATGGAGCTCTGTAGTCAGTAGATACCGCTGGCGAAAGGACAGGGTTTCAGAGCAGAAGCGGAGTAAACAAATACAATAAAAATATGCAAAAGCAAAAGGTGGGGGTCAAAAAGAGCCAAGTCATCTGCCTGGCTGCCCGTGACCTTGGAAGACTGCTTCCCAGGTGTGCCAGGACAGAGCCTCACGGCTGACTTTGTCTTGTCTTTTCTTTTCTTTCTTATTAAAGATTTATTTTATTTATTATATGTAGTAAGTACACTGTAGCTGTCTTCAGACACTCCAGAAGAGGGCGTCAGATCTCGTTACGGATGGTTGTGAGCCACCATGTGGTTGCTGGGATTTGAACTCAGGACCTTCAGAAGAGCAGTCGGGTGCTCTTACCCGCTGAGCCATCTCTCCAGCCCTTCTCTTTCCTTTTTAAGACAGGGTCTCACTATACATACAGCCTTGCTGGTCTGAAACTCACTACATAGACATAGACCAGCCTGCTTGCTGTTTTCAGCATGGACTCACAATGTGTGCAGTGTGTCTCCACCACCTGAGAAAGAAACCCCAGCCAGCCAGGCAGGCTGCATCGGCTCCACAGCCTCTGACCGTCCCCATAGCTCCTGTGATGGGCAAGGTGCTGTTTGTGTACACATTTCCCCATTGTGGACATTTCATGTAAATGGAAATCAATGATTTTTAAAAAATGTCTGACTTAGTGTATTTTTTTGTTGTTTTTAAATGTCAGGGTCATCCTGTGTAGCCCACGCTGTCTTCAAACTTGCGATTTTCCAGCTTCACTCTGTAGGATGGCAGAATTACTGGCCTGTGACAACATCCCCAACAATGTAACAATCTTAAGCTTATTACAATATAAGATATACTGGTATCTTACTTCTTTTAAAAGCTGAATAGCATCCTCTTCCCCAATACATAATGGACAGCTACCTCTGCGTGCAGCAAAGCCCAGAGCTGTATTTAGTTCTTAAAGGGAAAGGCACTCGTTGTTAACACTATTCACCAACTATGCGGAATGCGGAGCAAGCCCTTTTGGTTGTAAACTCACGTATGACAATCCTGTTTTTAAGTAGTAAGGGCCAACAAACCAGCCTGTCGCACAGAAAGAAGCCTTTAGAGAAACAGAGAGATACTGGCCCGAGCTCAGACAGGAGCAGGCAGGGAACGAAGCGAGTCTCTGAGTAAGTCAGATTGAGATTACGAAGTAGATCAGAGCTGCAAGAAGCTGGAAAGAGAAGTTGCTTATCCCAGGACTGATCAACCCGGCAATAATTAAAATCCCTGTGTGGCAGAATAGGTTTATCCTGTTCACCAGTTCTCACAGGAAAGGCCAATTCACCCACGACGTGGATCCCTCAAGCAAACTCAGGCTGCAGCCTGTCTCCTCGAGATAAGTGCAATGTGCTTTCAAGAGTCCAGCATTTAGATGTCGGCTGCAGCTCCTCCCAAAGTCAACAGGAAAATGCAAACAGGCTCCGTAAGGACAGACACACTGATCAGGCCTGACACCTGCTGGCTGAGGACGACAGCCCAGTGCCTCGGTTTAAAAATTAATATTATTTTTCAAGACAAGGTTTGTGTATCCTTGGCTGTATTGGAACATGCTCTGTGGACCAGGCTGGCCTTGAATTTATAGAGATCTGCCTGCCTCTGCCTCCCAGGTGCTGGGATTAAAGGCACCTTGTTTTTAAATTATTATGTTTTTAATCCCCAAATTAGCAACAACTCTCCTCTGCCCCCATTCCAAACAAAAGAGCATCTTCATGTGTACCCAGTAAATGTGATGGAGAGGGTTCCTATGACAACGTCCACTGCCTCAGGTCAAGGAAGAACAGGATGAGGGTACACAGCAGGGTGTACCCACCCCTACTCCTCCCTCCCTCAACCACCTCCTTTCCTTGCCTGCCCTTTCTTCTCTTCAATAGTCTGAATCCACTTTTACTGTTTCCCATCTTCCCCTCTTTAGTTTAGCATACAGTGACCAAGTTTCCTTATGCCATTTGTATACATGGGTGTCATTTCATGCCTTCTACCCTGCTCCCTGCCCAACTCTTGCTGAGATTCCAAACCTTCTTAAAGTCATCTCCATCTCTCCATTTTTGCCACTCATATGCCTACATTCTCTTTTTTCTTCTGTCTTTCCTCGTGAGATGTCTTTCTCCCCTCCCATGACAACCCCCCCACACACATACAGAAACAACTTAAAACTGCGTATAGCAAGGGGAGAGGTGGTATTTGTCTGAGTCTCGGGGATTTTGCTTATCTAATGCTCTTCTGCAGCATCTATTTATACCATCTTCCCATCTGTATGTCTGCTACATGTGAAAGCTCTTACTCACCGTTTCCTAGGTGAACATTAAAGGATACATGATACTTAATAAGTGAGAGAAAGGCATTCTTTTGGTTCTATCACAAATGGCTTTTTAAATTACTCAAAAGCAAACAAACAAACAAACAAACAGACAAGCAAACCATGCTTGATAGATTTGGAAACAGAGAGAGACTCAGGATGAAAAAACTACGGTAGAAAATACAAAAAAAGCAGACGCTGTGCCACCGGGCTGGCTCGGCAGACACAGGCATCGGCTGCCATTTCTGAGTCCAATCCAAAGGAGGCACAGGTCGAGGAAGAACAGGACGAGGGGACACAGCAGGGTGTACCCACCCCCCACCCTCCCTCGCTCCCTCAACCACCTCCTTTCCTTGCCTGCTTTGTGGATTTCTTCCAGTGGTCCTTGACCTCCACAAATGTGCCCCTTTCTGTTCATACATACGTATATATGCACACATAGCAAATAAATACGTCTACAAAATTTTAAAAGGCAGAGAGACCATACAAAGCTGAAAGCGGTTACGTTTGTTAAAGCAGAGCTGAGGCTGTGCACTGTCAGCCTGGGCGGGCGCCGGGGCAGGCACTGAGGCAGGCAGGCACTGGGGGCAGGCACTGGGGCGGGAGCCCCACTTACTTGAGAACAGCAATTTCCTGGACAGTGATTGCCCTTTTGTCTTTGGTCCCCATATAGGAGAATATGTTTGGTTTTACCCTGATGAGACAGAAACACAGCAATGTAAAGTCACATATCATAACCAAAGCACATTTCTAATAACTTAAGTCTCAAAATACACACACTACTTAAGGAGAAACTTTACTGAGGAAAATACAAAGGAGAATGTGCAAATTAAAGCAGCCACAAGCTGCCCTCTCGCCGGGTTTGATTCAGAGCCTCTGTGGCTATCAGAGGTACTCAGACTGGGCTAAATCAGGAAAAATACCCAAGTCCCACTCTTCCTTCATCAGAAACAATTTGTTACGTTACATAAAACGATGACAGTAAGGGGGTCATATTCTAGAGGTATAATGTAGCATTCTGAACACTTTATAGCTTCAGTTTTCAAGATGTTATAGTAATGTGATTTTTACATTAAATATAATCTATAACTCAACATTTAAATTTACAGTAATGTGGTCTTTACCTTAAATATAATTTATAACTCGACATTTAAAAGTGCTAAGACAGGGGGCTGGTGAGATGGCTCAGTGGGTAAGAGCACCCGACTGCTCTTCCGAAGGTCCCGAGTTCAAATCCCAGCAACCATATGGTGGCTCATAACCATCCGTAACAAGATCTGACGCCCTCTTCTGGAGTGTCTGAAGACAGCTACAGTGTACTTACATATAATANCTCATAACCATCCGTAACAAGATCTGACGCCCTCTTCTGGAGTGTCTGAAGACAGCTACAGTGTACTTACATATAATAAATAAAATAAATCTTTAAAAAAAGAAATAATAAAAAAAAAGTGCTAAGACAGGGGTGTGGACAGTTCGGATATGAAGATACACAAAGTCCCTCAGAAGCGTATGCTGAAGTCCCCGCTGTGTGCCCAGGGGAACTAGTTCTGCCTGGCTACATCCCAAGAGGGCCGCCTATTCTCTAAGACTCGAGGCTCTGGAGAGAAGCCACAGGCTCTTTTTGCAAGAAAAGTGAAATGTTATTTAATTAGGTACAGTTATCAGGCTGACCCCTTAGAACCCTAGACGCCCACCACCTCCTATTACAGCATCTGGAAACAAGGCCCTTACAGAGATGGCCAGGTTACAATGTGGCTTCTAGGGTAGACTCTACATAGGGTTCCAGGACAGACATGGCTAGTGACCCTGTCTAAACAAACAAACATAAACAAAAACAAAAGAAAGAAAGAAAAAATAAAAGGAAAAACCCCTATCTGCTCTGATCTTGAAGTCTGTAACTCTGTGTCTTTGGGAGAACTATGAATGACGTCTGCTATTTAAGTCCCAGTATTTTGTGATGGTTGTTCTGGAAAACAAATGCCCTGGACAGCCACCATTAAACAGAGTTACATCTCCACAGAATACAAATCTGTTGTGGTGTCTGCAGATAGTTCTTTTCTTTCTTTAAAAAAAAAAAAAAAAAAGTTAGTTTCGCTGGGCATAGTATACTCCTTTAATTCCAGCATTTGAGAAGCAGAGGCAGGCATATCTATGAGAGTTCGAGGCCAGTCTCCTCTACATAGGAGGTTCAAGACAGCCAGGACTGTCACACAGAGAAACCCTGTCTTGAAAAACAAGAAAAACAAAACAAAACAAACCTCTGAGTGTTTGAGTGTTGAAATGTGCTTTGGTTATGGTAAGTGACTTCATGTGTGTGTACTACAAGCACACCTGGTGCCTATGGAGACCAGAGGGTAGGATCCCTTGGGACTGGAGTTATAGATGGTCACAGTCTTTGATGTGGGTGCTGGGAATTAATCTGGGTCCTACGAAAACGCAGCCAATGGTCTTAACTGCTAAGCTATCTCTTCATCTCTACTGAAAATACAAACACACAAAAATTTCTGGCACCTCACCTACCTTCAAAACCTAACATCTCCACTATATTTTCATTCCTTTGAGCAAATATCATTTTCCCCTGGCTGTACTGGTAACTCTTCATTGTATGTGAATCACTTACTTCCAGAACTTTCATCCTGAATTACTAGCACGGGGATTAAAAAGTTTATTGCCTTATTTCCCGGGACATTACCATAAGAATCCCGGTTGTCATTTGCTGATCGCTGATCCCCGTGTTCACACAGAAAGACACGACCCCCCTTCCCTCACTGATCTGTGGGAACAGGGAGACACTGACCGCAGGAACTTGGATAGGACATTGATGGCATCCATGGTGTCTTTGTTTTCCTTGTAGAGAACAAAGTGGCAGTAACTTCCCCGGGATTTTGGCCAAGAATGTTTTCTTGGATCTTAAAAACAAACAAACAAACAAACTTAAATGTCATATATACCATAAAAACTCTCTATGACTTGGGATAGCCTGATTGTTACAATCGTTCTTTTAACTGAACATTTCAATCATGCTACAATGCAAGATTTAAATTTAAACTACTCAGTAAAAAAGTCAGGATTCTGAGAAAACTAAGCTACAGCTACAATTTGCGACACTGCAAACATTCTCGCGTCCTGCACAACAGAGGTAGGCTGTTTAACGAGGACTATATTTAGTTTCAACGGCACAAAACTCCACAAAAGAAGAATTATCATAAAGGATTTTGCACAATCAACTAAAAAGAATCCTTTGTTTTGAAAAAAATTTCCTTTGTCCTTAAATACGTCTTTTCACACAAACTTAGAAATCGTTTATCTTCAGAGGCAAAAGATATTCCTGGAGCCGAAGAACTGGACATATGGTTTTGCCAAGCAAAAAGCCCTCTTGGTAGCAGGTTAGTGACTTCATTACAAAGTAAAGAACCATCAATCAGTGGGGACAGAAAAGCACCACAGTATGGATAGATGCTGAGAAAATCAATTTCCTTCTTGATGATTGTTGAGAGTCATGTACATTCTGTACAGTCATGCATAGAAAAAGATTACAAGGACCTCTTCAGCTCTTAGAGTGAATTTCTCACCATTTCCATAGGGTTTTGTGAGTGGAAATATCTTTTTTCACTTTTTCGTCTGGCTCACTACCCTTAAGGCAAGTTCTCTGCACTCAGCCCTTATGACAACGCTGGCACTTTACCTGTCTACAGGAAACACCAAGCGCTCTTACCTGCCGCAGCTCTGACCTCTGTCCGAAGGCACAGCATAAAGAGCACAAGAAAGCAATGTTTAATTTATAATAAATACCGTCAGCGTGCTTTAGAGAGGGGCATGCACATGATCGCATGGTGACAGGAGACTGAAGACTTCCACAGCACCTAAGAGTTCCGTGCTAGTCAATAGCCATTCAGACTTGAACAGTGGAATGCTCTAGAGGCAAACACTGAACAACTAGGAAACCCCCTCTAGGCACAGCCTTCCTGTCTCAGTCTCTTCATAATGGATCTGATCCCATCCTCCAAGCTGTCCTTTCTGCAGCCATGGCATACAGCAAATCCTTAAGTCTACATACTGAATGACTTTTTCTACAGACTATTTTTCCCTGTAAATACAGTAAGTGATGTCTGTCATGCTGTGTGTAATGAGAATCTGCTGTTTGGCTTCATGCTGCTGTTTTATAAGTTTCTTGCACTGAAATGTAAAAAAATCTTTAAAATTTGGACACTGGGATTATTAGGTTTTTGTTTTTTTGTTTTTTTGAGACAGGGTTTCTGTGTGTAGCCCTGGCTGTCTTGGAACTCACTCTGTAGACCAGGCTGGCCTCAAACTCAGAAATCTGCCTGCCTCTGCCTCCCGAGTACTGGGATTAAAGGTATGCACCACCACTGCCCGGCAGATTATTAGTTTTCTATATTCACCAATTTATAGAAGACTTAAGAAATGATGTATGTATGAGACATGTCCAGTGAATGCAAGGTTCTGTCCTTGCTTTACCATCATATATGTCTATAATAAAAAGCTAAAAAACCAAGAACAGTGCAAGCTGAAGTGTGACCCTTTTGCACACAGATGAGCACAATGACAAGAAACAATGCAGGAGCGAGACTACAAACCCAAATGTCTCCTCCCTTGACAGGACAGCAGTGAGTGTTGCTGACAAGTGTGCATCTCCTATTCGCTGATCCAAGCACAGACCATGAATTCAATGGTCTCTGCAACTAACAAATGCAGATATTCATTTTCTAGGAATACTCAATATATAAAAGAGTGAACATTTGCACTGGGAATATTCTGAATAATTAGCAATTCTATCTTTTGGACTCCACAAAAACTCTAGCCCCTGGGAATACTAATCAATGTACACCTAACCTCACAATGTGAATGAGGTTACAGCGCTTTTCATAGTTTTGAAGCATTCTAATTTATAATACATTTGCAAAGAATTCTAAGGCTGGAGACATGCTTCCTATTCCCACGAAGCTGGTACTATCTTAGGAAGCTATGACACCACAGTCCAGACCTACACAAACAGTTAACAAGGGAAATGGCAAATCCTGCCAAGAGGTCCTTCGAATAAGGAAGGCAGGTGGCCTGGAGAGGGTGACACCATGGGGCAGCAGGGAGAGCCTTCTTTCTGCTCACTCAAGGTCATCTCCATAGAAGCACCCACACCAGCCTTCTGCTTCTCAGTAGTCTGCGGCGCCTGCTGCCTTCATGTCTGCGCCTGCTCCTTTCTCCATCCCTCGCATGTGATACACTCATGGCTCCTTATCTTCAAAGACGAGCTTATGTCTTCTTACTAGGTTTCTCCCCCTTCCTCTTTGCTTTACCGCTTTATTTAAAAAGCACTGTCTGTATGCTGCCCTCTGCCTCAGCCTACTGTGTAAGCTCTTTTCCAGTCTCATCCGCAGCTAAGCAAACAGGCAGCAGCAGTTTCCTGTGCTGCTCAGAGATGGGCACAGTTCCGAGCCACTCTAGCAGCACATCTGGAGCCTGTTCCACTGTGGTTCTGGGGTTCTTTTCCTACAGCCAGTCTTGGGGAGATTCTTTGTGTCTATGCCTCTTCCTCCGTAGTAGTAGAAGGCCTGGGTCCAGAGACCCTGACTGGGAACCATTTATTTTAGAAAGTTCAAAGAATTAGAAAATTCAAAGAAAGTTCAAAGAATATCAATCATACAAGTTTCCCCTCCCTGAAGGCAGTAGCCCTTTTGGACTATGTAGTTCAGGTTAGCCATGAACTCATGGTTCCTTTGTCTCTTGAAAGCTGAGATGATATAAGTATGCTACCGAGGCCAGCTCCAGATTTCTTTTTTAAATTTGTGGTTAAAAACAAGTTCTTCCGGGCATGGTGGCGCACACCTTTAATCCCAGCACTCGGGAGGCAGAGGCAGGCGGATTTCTGAGTTCGAGGCCAGCCTGGTCTACAAAGTGAGTTCCAGGACAGCCAGGGCTATACAGAGAAACCCTGTCTCGAAAACAAACAAACAAACAAAAAACCAACAAGTTCTTGGGGCTGGAGAGATGGCTCAGCAGTTAAGAGCACCGACTGCTCTTCCAGAGGTCCTGAGTTCAAATCCCAGCAACCACATGATGGCTCACAACCATCTGAATGGGATCTGATGCCCTCTTCTGGTGTGTCTGAAGAAAGCAACAGTGTACTCACATACATCAAATAAATAAATAAATCTTTAAAAAAAAAAAGATATAGCTTCCTTTCCTTAAAAAACAAAACAAAACAAACAAACAAACAAAAAAAACCAAGTTATTATATGTGCTGCCGAAGCAAGCACCAAAACAAGTTATTAAAAGCAGTGGGATGCATATAATTCCAAAATATCAATCTATTACTTGGTTGTATAATGTTATAATAATTTTATAACATTTACCATGCTTGAATAAGTAAAGCAAGGTATCTTTTTTTTTGGACTAGATTAATGGCTGGTTATTTCTGATACTGGGCACTGTGATTCAGAAGTTAACATGTGCATGTTTTAGAACGCCCAATTCTATTTGAGGGAAGTTTAATATTATTAATCTTGGTGGTTAGTGGAGGCAGTGCACACCTTTCATCTCACCACTAGAGAGGCAGGTGGCTCTCTTGAGTTTGGGGCCAGCCTGGTCTACAGAGAAAGTTCCAAGACAGTGAGAGATACACAAAGAAACCCTGTCTCAAAAACTAAAAAACATTAAAAAATAAAAAATATTATACATCTAAGTTGGGTGTCATGGTGGACAACTACAATCCCAGCACTTGAGAGGCACAAGTGGGGTTGGAAAGATCAGGAATTCAAGATCACTACATAGTGAGTTTGAGGTCAACCTGAGCTCATGACAACAAAAAGGAGTGCTGTAAATTTGCTAAGTATCAAATAACCCAAAGATTATACCAGAGCTTGGCAGAAGATGAGCTCCAAAAAAAGAAAGCTTTAAAGGCTGCTACATCCAAATGTGAAAGGGCCCAGAAGCACGGTGTGCCTGCCACTGGCACTGGGCTCTGTTCTCAGGGCATCATGGATGGTGTCTCCAGACACTTGCTCTCTCTGATTCCTTGGGGTCTTCACTCTCAACCCGGGACAGAACAGCAGGAGAAAAGATGACTGCAGCCTCCCCAGTGACCATCTCAGCCTTTGTGAGGAGGTGGAAGAAACTGCAGAGGACAGATTTAGCCCACCCTTGTCTAAATGCCCTCAAGCCCAAGAGGTTCAGAAATCTGGGTAAATGCTGGTCCAATATGCTTCTTTGAAAAGTAAAATATTCTGTTACTCAAATGGGGAGGGGTGCTTTATGTCACATCGTCATGACTGCACCAGCAGAGTAAGACCTTGCCTGTCCTCTCTGCAGAGTGGTGCTGACCAACTGCAGCCTCCCTGAATGTATCCATGAGAGAATTAAGACCCAGTGTCCACAGTTGTATGTGGATGAGCCACCCTTTGTCCTCTCCATCGGGAAGTGACACCATGCCCTTGGGAGAACTCGGTCGCTGAAATCACCTCCCTTGCAGTGAGTCCTTTGCAAGCTTGTCTGACAGGAATGCTGCAACAGGCAGCTCCTCCCGCCTTAGCCTCCTGCGACCGATCAGCGCGTGACACCATGCCTAGCTTCCTCTTGCTTTTTGTTTATCTGTTTACTTGTTTGTTTGTTTTGGCACCAACTGAGAAGTAGCCTCAGATCTCCACCTTTCCCTTCCAGCCACTCAAAGCGTCTCACTTCCAGCTGACTGTTTCCAGGGAGTCAGCCAGTCTTTCTCTTCAGTCCTTTCACTTCACCAGAAGCATCATTACAAACAACGGAGTCTTCTATACAGTATCTCTTAAATGCATTTAGGGGATACTGACCAAGCCCTAGTGGGCTCAAGTCTCATATGACACCATCCTATGGGTTCCCTGCAGCACACCTACTTTGAAATAACAGACTACTGACAGGAGAACTTGAGACATGCAACACAGACACAGACATCTTATGTACTGATTTGATGGGGGAAAAAAAAAAAAAAACCAAAAAACCAAGAAATATCTAACTTTTCTTATGGTTATAAATAAATGGAAAGTCTCCTGGCTGTGGAGAACATAAGCTAACATAAACACCAAGTGACTGCTGGTGAGATGGCTCAGCAGGTAAGAGCACCCGACTGCTCTTCCAAAGGTGCAGAGTTCAAATCCCAGCAACCACATGGTGGCTCACCACCATCTGTAACAAGATCTGACTCCCTCTTCTGGAGTGTCTGAAGACAGCTACAGTGTACTTACATATAATAAGTAAATAAATAAATCTTAAAAAAACAAACAAACAAAAAAAAACAAAAAAAACCCAAGTGACTGACAGTATGTTTACATTGACTGAACAATAAATAATGAGAGATGGACTCAGGTGAGCGGCTAACTCCTTAAAAATGCCATGTTTTCTGTCTTTGAGTGAATATATCCATGTCTTGCAAGCACAGCAGGGAACACGGCCCTAGGAGGTGAAGTGAACTCTTATGAAAGGTTCCTTCTCCTTTCAGAGCAAGCACACAATGAGCAATAACCCCTCCACTTCTTCTTGAATTGGTCCTCCATCCACTCCTCTTCAGGGACAGGGCTCAGGCACCACCGTCCTTCCTGTGTCTTCACTCACACAGGAAGCTGAATGCCCACCAGCAGACAGACTTCAGGCCTACTCTACACCTGAAATGACTACTGACAACCCTCCCCCACCCGCCAGGAGTGACATGACCCCATAGGTCCCTCTCCATAAGATGGCAAGTCAGCCCATGGACATGAAGAGGCAAGGCAAAGGAGCAGGGTAGGACACAGCAGCCAATGTCGCACTTACTTGCCAAAGCCTTTTTGCCAGCTGCATGGTAGGCGACGATGTATTTGCGCCCCTCTCTATCCTCTGTTTTTGTCTCTAGTCCTGGGAAGAGAGATTTAATGGCTTGATGGATGACTGTTCGTTTCTCTTTGCTGTCCTCAATGACCTATTGAAAGCGGAAGAGGCATCACTCTAACAGGATTAAACAGGAAAGTAACGGAGAGTCGGGGAAGACACAATTCCAAAGACAACAAGAATGCTTGCCTAGTGTTTCAGAAAACATTTTTGAGCTGCCTGCTATTTCGGATCCTGAGGGATGCGGACAGACAAGCCTCTGGGATGTGAGGAAGTTAATCCCTCTGCTACAACTGCCTCCTACTCAACTTTATTCTATACTAAATTAATTTTATGGGGGAAATTCTAACACAATAAAGAAAATCAACACAAAATGTAGACTTGGGCTGGAGAGATGGCTCAGGGATTAAGAGCACTGACTGTTCTTCTAGAGGGCATGAGTTCAATTCCCAGCAACCACATAGTGGCTCACAACCATCTGTAATGGATCTGATGCCCTCTTCTGGTGTCAGTGACAATGTGCTCATATACATAAAATAAACAAATAATTTTTTTTTTTAGATTTATTTATTTATTAATTATATGTAAGTACACTGTAGCTGTCTTCAGACACTCCAGAAAAGGGAGTCAGATCTTGTTACGGATGGTTATGAGCCACCATGTGGTTGCTGGGATTTGAACTTGGGACCTTTGGAATAACAGTCGGGTGCTCTTACCCACTGAGCCATCTCACCAGCCCCCAAATAATTCTTTAAAAAGAAAAAAAAAATGCAGACTTACCATTTAAACAACTTTTTTTTGTCAGCTTTTGACCTTTCTCATTTAGAAACAGATTTTAGCTCTACCCAATATTATAAAAGGCTGAATATGCCATATTTTAAAGAGAAAAAGATTTCCCAAAATGCATAGATGCTAACTGTACTCACTGCATAGATATTTTAGAATTAATTTATTCTCTTACAAATACTGATGGCAAGAGGCACCAGACACACACACTTTCTTCTGATGGCCACGTGTGTACATATGCACACACTATGAGTTTTTGAAATCTATAAAAGAATGCGTTCACTGGGCCACTTCAAGGTCCCTTGCCTCTGACTGCTAGAAAAATGACAAGTGCTGATTAGGAATCGTCTACCTTGATCTCACAGCTTTAACTGAATTGTTGCAACCTGAAAACTGAAACCATCAACCCAGAGGTTACAGCTGATTGGTACCTTAGCCAAACCCAAAATGACACAGAAAAGAATCTGCAGCGTAGCCTGGCGTGGTGGTACACGCCTTTAATCCCAACACTTGGGAGACAGAGGCAGGCAGATTTCTGAGTTCGAGGCCAGCCTGGTCTACAGAGTGAGTTCCAGGACAGCCAGGGCTACACAGAGAAACCCTGTCTTGAAAAACCAAAAAAAAAAAAAAAAAAAAAAAAGAAACTGAAGCATAGCCCCATGTAAATGTTCCTCATAGCACAGAGCGTGATCGCTGAAGTAACAGTTTATGAATATAAACATATATTTAAACTGAAACTTTAGCAAGTTCCACGAAGGCATGGTGGCTCACACTGCCTATAATCCCAACACCCAGGCAACCACAGGTTCGCGGGTAGCTTGACTACACACGTCGCATGCTCTAGGATTGAGAGACAGTTACCAAACTGGGCTTGCAGAGATGGCTCAGCAGTCAAGAGCACTTTCTGCTCTTGCAGAGGACCTGGCTTGGTTCCCAATGTCCGGTGGTACCTTATAACCATGTATAGCTCCAGTTTCAGAGGAATCTAAAGACACTCTTTTGACCTTCCTGGGCACCAGGCATACATGTGGTACATATACATACATGCAGGCAGAGCACTCACACACATAAAACATATAGATAAATAAAATACATATTATGTTTATATAAAAGTATAGTATTATAGATTATATAAAAATATAAATAAAATATATAAATAAGTATTTAAAACCAAACCCACAGCACTATACTAAAACAACAACAAAATTATTTTAACAGATGAGGTAATTTGCCCATAAAATTTGCTGTTTAAAAAGTTAAAACTGCCCTGGTAGTGGTGGTACAGGCTTTTAATCCCTGTCTAGGACAGCCAGGGACACATAGAGAACAAAAGAAAACAAAACAGAACCAAAGTTAAACAGGGGTTTGTAGAGACAGTTCAGCAGAAACGAGCACTGACTGTCCTCCCAGGCGACCTGGATCCACTCTCAGCACACACACCGCAGCTCACAACTCCCAGGAGATCTGATACCTCCTTCTGGCAGGCAAACTTCTGTTAGCATCAGGCACATCCGTGGACTTCACACTAATCAGGCATCTTTACTGCCAGCTCTCAGGGACCTGGTGTCATCTCTAGGCAACAGCTCCTGCGCCTGTCCCTTTCCATCCCTCCCCCCCTCCCCGCACCTACGCACCTCTGCACATCTGTCAGGGCCCAGATACTAGACTGGGTCTCCCTGCCTCCCTCTCTTTTCTCCCCCGCAGAGGCTACCTCTGACGCCCCTCCCAATAAACCCTCCCCGATACTGCTCCGTGTGGTTTGTTTGGGACCCTGCTGTCCACTTCAGCAGACAGTGCAGCTTCCAGGGTAACAGCTTTGTTATGCATGCAAAACGTACACAAGGAGAAGGCAGAGGGAAACCTGTACTCTATCTTTTAAAATATTTTTGTATTGATTCTTGGTGAATTTCACATCATGCACCCCAATCCCTCTTATCTTCTGGCCCTTTGCAAAACTCCCCTAAAAAAAACAAAAACAAAACTTTTAAACAAAACAAACACACAACAAAAACCCCAAAAACTCATCATGGAGGCTGTGGTGTGTTGCACCTTTTGCCCAAGTAGCTTTACCTGCAAATATTCACTGCAGTGAGTCAGTGGTCTGGTTTGAGACCTCTAATCCCATCACTTGAGAAGCAGAGGCAGGCGGATCTTTGTAAGTTTGCAGCCAGCCTGGTCTATATAGGACATTCCAGGGTAACCAATGCTACATAGAGAAGCCCTGTCTAGAAAGATCCCCCACGATGTTTTTTTTTTTTGTTTTTACTTTGTGTGCGTTTACTTGTTTCTTCACTTTTTATTTGAAGTACATTACTGTTTTGCCTACACAAGAGAGTCAGATCTCCTAGAACAAGAGTTACAGACACTTGCAAGCTGCCATGTGGTTGCTGGAAACTGAACCCAGGTTCTCTGGAAGAGCAGCCAGTGCTCTTAACTGCTGAGCATCTCTCCAGTCTCAACTGATTGTCTACCCAACTCTTAAACCCATCCTTAAACGCAGAGGTGAAAGTCCTCCCCACTCACTAGCTGTGGGCCATGGTGTGTGAGAAAACAGGAGTGGAGTGGGAGAAACTGAAGATGCAAACTGCTGGGCTGAGCTCTGAAACTACTTACTACTGACGGCAGTTTTAAGAGTTCCCAAGTCCACTTTAAAAGATTTTTTTTTTTGGGGGGGGGGGACAAATGAGATAAGTGTCTTTAATCCCAGCACTTGTGAGGCAGAGGCCGTCAGATCTCTGAGTTCAAGACCAACCAAGGCGACACAGTTATACCCTGTCTCAAAACAAACAAAAACCAACCATTTTTTCCAAACAGGATCTCATGTTAACTGGCTATTCTTGGAACTGCTGTCCCTTCTCCCACCCCCCCATCTCCTCCTGGGTACTAAGGTCCCAGGCCTGTGTCATCGTGTCCAACTAGTTTAAGAAACTATTTTGGGAAACAGGACACATTTACAAATTATGTGATCACAAGATCACAAACAACCCAGAACTCTTTTTTTAAAAAAATATCTCATTCCTCTGTTGAAGAGGTGGGTGCAGGAATGTGTGGACCACACAGGTTGATGAGTGTGTAATGAACTAAACAGCTGTTTCTAGAGAAAATTCTGCAAAGCCGGGTGCCTTTTCAACAGTAAGAACATCATTTTTGCTGGTGATATAAAGAAGCTATAGGACACAATTTATGAGACTATTTCAAAAAGAATAGAAAGATTAAAACCATACAAGCTGTAGAAGACAGACAGCACTTAAAGAACAGAGTCTGTTTCTGTAACTTCTGACTGGTGGCAATAACGCTGTGCAGAGGTACAACCAGAGGAGCTGAGGAAGATAACTCAGTCAGCACAGGTCTTGTCGTGCCATCAGTATTTCCAGAACCCTTCAAAAAAGCTGGATGTAGTGTCCCAGCACCGTGGAGGCAAAGAGAGACAGCTCTTTAGGGCTCACCTGCCAGCTAGCCGGGACTAACTGGGTGAGTTCTAGACCAAGTGACTGACTGTCTCAAAAATCAAGGTGGATGGCTCCAAAGGCTGTCTGCTGGCTTCCACAAGCACGCACGCACTTCTGTATCTATTCCCCCACACTCACACAGAAGTGAAGGATGGTGACGTGAGCCTGTTATCCCAGCTCTCGAAAGACAGAGGCAAGACGATCAGGATTTGGGTAATTCCAGGCTACACAGCTGGAGGCCAGGATAGGCTATATGAGAAACTGTCTCAAATAATAAAAAATTCACCAAAACCCAAACCAAACCAGAAAAATAACCGTATTGTTAGGGTTGGGGATAAAGCCCAGACAGTACCGGTTTAGCATTTTCAAACCCCTAGGCTCCATCTCCAGAACCAGAAATAACAAAACAAAGGCAGGATGTGATTCATGAATGCCCATAATCCCAGCAGGGGGGAGGCTGCAGATTGCAAGCCCCTGGCCATTTTAGGCTACACAGGGAGAGCCTGTCTCAAACCACACAAAGTCAAAGCAAAGCAAACAGCACAGTGAGTGAGTGGCAGAGAGGGGGAGGGGGAGGGGAAGAAAGAGAGTGAAGGAAAAGGGAGGAGGAGAGGAGGAGGGGGAGGAGAAAGCACAACCTTGCAAGAACCTTTCTACCTGGTATTGTCAGGGATTGTGTCTATGGGTAAATTCGGGAATTTCAGAACCTTACATGTTTCCGATTGTTGGAAAGTGGTGGTGGAAAAGGAATGCAGGGGTGTGTAGGAGGAAGATAATGAGCTGTGAGAAGCTACAGGAAACTGGGTGTCCCTATTAGGAGGTGTGGCCTTGTTGGAGGAAGTGAGTCATGGGGGGTGGGCTCTGAGGTTTCAGATGCTCAAGCCAGGGCCAGCAGCTCATGCCTCCACTGCCTGCTGATCAGGAGGCAGGACCATGTCTACCAGCATGCTCTCCATCTTGGTGACAAAGGACTAAACCTTTCAACTGTAAGCCAGCCCCAGTTAAACATTTGCCTTTTGTTTTTTGTTTTTTTTAAAGATTTATTTATTATTATATGTAAGTACACTGTAGCTGTCTTCAGACGCACCAGAAGAGGGCATCAGATTCCATTATGGATGGCTGTGAGCCACCACGTGGTTGCTGGGATTTGAACTCAGGAACTTTGGAAGAGCAGTCAGCGCTCTTAACCACTGAGCCATCTCGCCAGCCCAACATTTGCCTTTATAAGAGTTGCTGTGGTTATAGTGTTTCTTCACAGCAATGGAAACCCAAACTAAGAGGCTGAGTGATGGAGACATTTTAGACAACATAAAGTTTAGTAGTTTATTACAATTGTGATTTGGGACCTAGGGGTGTAGCTCAGTGGCAAAATGTTAGCCCAGCATACACAGAGTGATCCCTAGTAGCTTATAAAGCTGGTATGTCAGCTCACATCTAGAAACTCAGCGATTCGGAGACAGAGAGAGGCAGGAGGACCTGAAGTTCAAAGCCATCCTTGTTATCTAGTGAGTTTCAGCTCCAAGCCAGTCTGGTCCACATGAGGTCTTATTTCAAAACAAAGCTAGAGGGAAGTGGGGGGACTCAGCGCAGAGCAATGACTGGCATGAAGGAAGCCTTGGATCCCTAGCACCATGGTCAGATAACACCACAATGTCACTAGGTGGACTAACCTAGGGAAATCAAATTCCACAGGGAAAAGCTTGAATGGCGGCACTGGCTTCTACCTGTTACCTAAGCTCTCCCTTCTCATACAGCAGTGGATCCAGGGTGAGCCAAGAGCTTCTTCCTCTGCTCCTCCCTCCCCCATGTTCTCCCCCCTCAATCCCCCAGAGAGGCCGGAGCCCCCTGTCAGGCTACAGCACCTGACCACCGTTGAGGACGAGTCCGTGGCTCTAAACGGCAGATCTTGGTTACACTGCACTCACAAATTTTTCTCTTTGCAGAAAAACATTATTTTGCTAGCCAGGTAAGGTGGAGGTTGAGGTTGGATTTAAGGTCAGTCTGGGCTGTAGAGAGACACACTGACCCAAACCACATGGGTGTCCTAGCAAGCACTGTACTCAGCATCTGCATGGTGGAGCTAGGAGGAAGAAAGGTTAGAAGCCAGCCTTCACTGAGATCCTGCTACAAAGAATAAAACCAACCCAAGTTTCTCCTTTGATATATTTATCTTGAAGTTGATTATTTGCCCTGATTTAAACAAATATACTTGATTGATGGTAGACTTTGCTCTTCGAGATCATTAAGTCACCCTTTAGTTAAGCACAGATAATTCTTCCGTGGTCACGTGCTAACATCCACCCAATGAGAAGCAGCCCAGCCCGGAGACCTCACTTCCTGTGCCGCTTACCTCAATGGCAACACTGGTTTCTTTATTTTTGAAAAGCTGTAGCTCCTCCAACTGTTGCCTGTCCTCAGCTGTCAAGATAGTGAGAGCGTCTTCTGGAGGGTCCTTCAACCACAAGAAAGCAAGAGAGTCACACACAGACAGTAACACTTCCCTTCCAGGATCATTAGGAAGAGTCACTACATACAGAAGACACTTTATCTAGAGACATTTTTACCTCTTCGTCCACCGGAACAGATAAGTCATCCAAATGGCTGATCCGCCCATCTTTCCCGATTTCGTGAACAACAAAGTCAGAGTATCTATGAAAAGAAAACCAAAGCTTTCAGGAAGTGGATATTGTTTTACTTTCTACCTAATTTTGGGACAAAGTTCACTATTGTTAAACAAGAGATTTCAAGAAAATCTTTATTGCCAAGTAATACCAAGCAATCTTCTCTTATTTTAATGGACTCTGAAACACATGCAGTTTTTATACTAGAAGCTTCTAAAATATTATCACAGAGCCTATCAACAAATGCAAAAGGTAAGTCCATCAATATTTAGGGCCCCGTCAGTACAGTGCTTGAGGAGCAAGCACGGGTGAGGACTTGCATTTGAGGTGAAAAAGTCAGTTGTGAGAAAACAGGCCTGGGATCTGCTGGGGAGGCAGAGACGAGAGGATCCTGGAGCCTCTGGCCTGCTAGTCTGTAAGCACTGTGGAGCCTCAGGTTTTGATACTGTCTCAAAAACAATGGTTAGAGCGCTAGCAGTAACCCCACGGCAGCCCACAACTGCAGATCCAGTGGGCCTGACTCCCTTTTCTAGCTCCTTAGGCACCATGCACATGTGGTGCCGATGAATACATGCAGGGACTCATGTCATACACATAAAATCAATCTTTAAAAAATAACCAGGGCTGGCGAGATGGCTCAGAGGGTAAGAGCACTGACTGTTCTTCCAAAGGTCATGAGTTCAAATCCCAGCATCCACATGGTGGCTCACAACCATCCACAATGAGATCCGATGCCCCCTTCTGGTGCATCTGAAGACAGCTAAAGTGTACTTACATATAACAATAAATAAATCTTTAAAAAAAAAACAAAAACCATGTGGAGTGTGATTGAGGAGGGCACCTGAGGCTGGCCTCTAGCCTTACACGCGCAACGTGAGCACACGAGCGCGCGCGCGCATGCACACACACACACAGAGTGCACACACTCATAAACACACACCTAGGATTAGACAGTCTATATTAAAGTCATAAATATAGTCATTAGTTAATTAAAACTAAATAAGTTAATTAAAAATAGTTAAGTCAGAATGCAGTAAGCCTACCCTAAGCTACCATGAAGAGTGTCCCCACCAGCACACCTAACCCCCAGCCACTCTCACTATGATGGGATCCTCTGTCTTCTGGATATGAACACTGAAGCTCGGGAGCCTTAAATACCTAAGTAGCTGAATGGAATCTTTCCAATTTCTGATTCCAAATAACCCCTTCCTACTGAAAAATATGGTCTATTCAGATGAAAAAAAGGTAAGATTATATGATGAATTAAAAAAAAGAAAAAAAAACTTTAAATGTCTAACAGAATTTAACAAAACAAATACCACCACCCTCTACACACACAGTAACAACCTGCATCACTAGGGAATTCTGTTTAAACAGTTCTGGGAGAGATCTCTTCCTGATAAGGACTAAGAATTCATCTTGAGCCAGATTGTGAATTAAAGGCTGAACTGCTTTATGTAGCAAGACCCTATCAAGAAAGAATGAGATTAAAAGCAAAAGAAACAGAAGAAATAGAAAGAAAGCAAGAACTATCACAGGCACAGTGCAGCAGGAGTGCTTTCCTGGTGTGCACACTGCCTAGGCTGAAAACTCAGGAGCAGACTGCCAGCACGCTCAGAACCCAAGACCAAATTGAGGGGCTGGAGAGATGGCTCAGCGGTTAAGAGCACTGGCTGCTCTTCCAGAGGTCCTGAGTTCAATTCCCAGCACCCACATGGTGGCTCACAACCATTTATAAGGGGATCTGATGGCATTCAGGTATACATACAGGAGAACACTCATACATTAAACAAAAATTTAAAAAGGGGAAAGAAAAAAGGGGGGAGGGGGAAGCAAAAACAGAAACCTGAATGTTTCACCCCAACTTTCTAACACTCGAGGGCTGAAGATTGAGAGTTCAAGACAAAAAAAAAAAACAAAAAAAAAAAAACAAAGAGAGTTCAAGACAACTTATGGGTCTACCCAGGCTACTCAGGGAGGCACTGCCTCAGAAAACAAACTGACAAAGTTCCTTTGTTTTTTTGATGGGGGAGATGGGAGAAATGGAGGGGGGAGCAAAGAGAGAAGCAAATGGGAAGGGCCGGGACTCTAGTGCAGTAGCTGAGCCTGGCTAGCGTGCCTAAGTCCTGGGGCCTGACTAGGAAGGAATAAGGAGAGAACAGTTATGTACAAGAGTACACTGCTGCATATCTTTCTGAAGGACAGTATTACCACAACTGGCATCAACATGCCTGCTGAACACACCTTTCTTTTAAGATCCCCGAGAAGCCGTGATGGGAACTCACGAACTTGCAGATGCCCACATCAAGCTCTGTGAGCCCATGTTTCATCATGTCTGCAAAACTCTCTGCTTCTTCCTCTTCCCCTGCCTCTGAAAGGCCATCTTCCTCCTCCTCCTCCTCCTCCTCTTCCTCTTGCACCTGAGCGCTGGAATTCTCGTCATCTTTCACGGTGCTTTCAGCTTCTGGAGGCCCAGGCTCTTTCTCACTGCGGTGTCCACCGTCATTCTCTACCCCATCCCGACTGCTGGTCACACAGCCCTCCGACACCTTCTGTTTCTTTGGTTCCTCGTGTGGGGTCACACTGTCATTATCTTCCACAACAAGGCACCCACGTTTCAGGGACGGGCTTGTCATTTCCATCTTTAAGGCTCCAAGAAAACATTTAAGAGAACCTTTCACAGAGGAGAAAGAGTAGAAAGTTAATCTCCCATAGAAAGACTGATTTGGGCAAACAGAAGCACGCTGAACTTGGTGCAAAGAGTCCTTAAAAAGATCATTTATTACAATAATTCTCAGGGGTGTGCAGAGATGGCTCAATGGATAAGAACACCTGCTGATCACCCTGAGAACCCAAGTTTGGTTCCAAGCTCCCACATCAGGTGGCTCCCAAACAAATGCAGCTCCAAGGGAATAGGCACTCTTCTGGCCTTCAAAAGCAATCACCAACACACATACATATAAATAAAATACAAAAGTAACTTTTATTGAGATAGCAAGTAATTCTGACACTGCCATGCATTCCAATGTATAAAAGAAGAAAACTAGCAGAACACTTCGTATCAGGAGTCCTAAGAATAGCCAGGTTTGGTGGCATCTGGGAGGTAGATGCAGGTGGATGGATGTCTGTGAGTTTCAGGCCAGTCAGGGCTATAAAGGACCCTTCTTCAAAACAAACAAACAAACAAACAAATTGTGGGTGAGTGCATGTATACACACACACACACACACACACACACACACACACACACACACACCATTTTAAGCCAGAATTATGTTTGTCTGGTTTTTTGTTTTTAAAGATTTATTTATTTATTATATGTAAGTACACTGTAGCTGTCTTCAGACACTCTAGAAGAGGGCAACAGATCTTGTTAAGGATGGTTGTGAGCCACCATGTGGTTGCTGGGATTTGAACTCTGCACCTTTGGAAGAGCAGTTGGGTGCTCTTACCCGCTGAGCCATCTCACCAGCCCTGTTTTGTTTTTTGTTGTTGTTTTAAAGATTTATTTATTATTATACATAAGTACACTGTAGCTGTCTTCAGACACACGAGAAGAGGGCATCAGATCTCATTACGGGTGGTTGCGAGCCACCATGTGGTTGCTGGGATTTGAACTCATGACCATTGGAAGAGCAGTCAGCTGAGCCATCTCACGAGCCCCTTGTCTGTTTGTTTTAAGAAATTTATCTTAAGGATGTAATTTAGAGAGGGCTGGCAAGATGGCTCAGCCGTTAAGAGTACTTATTGCTCCGGCAGAGGACCTGGGTGTGGTCCCTAATACTCACCTACACAGTAGTTCACAATCATCCCCAACTTGTTTCAAGGGATCTAATGCCTCTGACCTCTGCAGAAACCAAACGTGTGTGTGGCATACATGCACACATGCTGGTCAAACTCTCACACACATAAACTTTAAAAACTAAAAAAAAAAAAAAAAAAACAGTAACAGCAACAACAACAAAAACAAACAGAATTCAGGAGCTAAAGGGATGGATGGCTCAGAAGTCAAGAGCACTTGCTGCTCTTTCAGAGGACCCACATTCTGTTCCCAGAACTCTCACAATCAAAGCGTATAACTTCAGTTCTAGGTGATCCAGTGCTCTATCTTGGTGCATGCAGGTACCTATGCACACATTATGTACACAGACAAGCAGGCACACATGCATAAACATTAAACAAATTAAAAATAAGTAAGCTGAATAATTCGTAGATACAACTGATTAGGAACTGCAAGAGGAAATTCCTTCTAGGGCAGAACCTAGGTGGTTAGGGAGGACCCAGGTGGTTAGGGAGGACCAGGTGGTTAGGGAGGACCCAGGTGGTTAGGGAGGACCCAGGTGGTCAGGGAGGACCCAGGTGGTTAGGGAGGACCCAGGTGGTTAGGGAGGATCCAGGTGGTCAGGGAGGACCCAAGTGGTTAGGGAGGACTAGGTGGTTAGGGAGGATCAGGTGTTTAGAGAGGACCAACATGGTTAGGGAGAACCCACGTGGTTAGGGAGGATCTAGGTAGTTAGGTAATAACAGTTGTGTATCTGCCATTATTTTATTATAATCTTGCTCTAGGCATATGCATTATCTTTCAAAACTGCTAAAATACAGCGGCATATAAATGAAAGTTCATTTACACCATACCAAGAGTTATGGGGGGGGGCTGTTGTATAGTACGTATAGTCAGCCAGGTATGGGGAAACACACCTGAAATCTCAGCACTGAAAGGGAGAAATAGAAGGCCCAGGAGTTCAAGGCCAGCGAGGGATACAAGAGATCCTGACTTGGGCTGGAGAGATGGCTCAGTGGTTAAGAGCACTGACTGCTCTTCCAAAGGTCCTGAGTTCAAGTCCCAGCAACCAAATGGTGGCTCACAACCATCCGTAATGAGATCTGATGCCCTCTTCTGGAGTGTCTGAAGAGAGCTACAGTGTACCTACATATAATAAATAAATAAATATTTAAAAAAAAAAAAAAAAAGAGAGAGAGAGAGAGAGAGAGATCCTGACTCAAAACAGCAAGAGAAGGAAGGTACGCACGCAGTCAGGTGCTTGCCTAGCACTGACGGAAGAGGGTCTAAATTTGATCTCTAGCACGCCTGGGTTGTCTGGAGGCTGGCAAGGTGGATACAGAAAGATTCTCTAGGAGTCACTGCTAGTCCATCTCGCCAAATTGTTGAACTCCACATTCAGTGCAAGACTTCTCAAAAAGTAAGATGCAAAGCCAGCAAGAGAGTTTAGCGTAAGGGAGTGGGAATGCCGGGCTTGAGGAAAGTCTTCAGGACCCATGTGGTAGAAAAGAGAACTGAACTGGCTCCCATAGTGGTTCTCTGACCTCCACACGCACACTCACAAACACCACACACACACACACACACACACACACACACACACACACACACACACACACACACACACGACACCAGATAAAAGTAACACAAGCTTGGCCTTTATCTCTTAACTCTCCAACCTCGGTCTCCTGAGTGCTGGGACTGTAGAAGTGTTCCACTATGCCAGTTACTACGTGTATTTCGCCACATTTAAAAAGACACAGCCAGGCTGGAGAGATGGTCCAGTGGTTAAGAGCACTAGTAGCTCTTCCAGAGGTTCAGAGTTTAATTCCCAGCATCCACATGGTGGTTCATGACCATAAAGGAATCTGATGGTCTGTTTTGGCATGCAGCAGAACAGTCACAAATAAGTAATAAACAAAATTAATACATAAATAAAAACAAATCTAAAAAATGTTTAAAAAGATAAAGACACAGCCCAAAACAAGATTATTTAACTGTACTATCTACAATATACAGAACAAAATCTCAGACCCTACACATCCGTTCCCCAGTAAAGAGGAGCTTAGGAAAGGCTTAAACACGGGACAGGCAATAAAGATATTCCGGGCTGTGTGCACCCATCTACTTGATCTTACTTAAAACTGAAGTAAGAATGGAAGGTTTTTCCTATTTTTATTACAAAGAGGGACGAAAAGTGAACATATCCATAAAAACCATAAATGAGCTCTAAAAATATTTTAGTCCTCTAAGGTTAAAGAAAAACCAGAAACAGTCATAGTTAGATAATAAAAACAAAGCAAATTCTGGGCTGGTGAGATGGCTCAGTGGGTAAGAGCACCCGACTGCTCTTCCGAAGGTCTGGAGTTCAAATCCCAGCAACCACATGGTGGCTCACAACCANGACTGCTCTTCCGAAGGTCTGGAGTTCAAATCCCAGCAACCACATGGTGGCTCACAACCATCCATAACAAGATCTGATGCCCTCTTCTGGAGTGTCTAAAGGCGGCTACAGTGTACTTAGATATAATAAATAAATAAATCTAAAAATAAATAAATAAATAAATAAAGCAAATTCTAAGACTTGGCAGATCTTACTTCACAGCAGACACATGACCACCTGAGCAACACTGAGGAGGGGTAATTACAGTAATGGGCATCAGCTCCCAGGAGTGCCTGCTACCTGGCCAGCGGCCACACCTCTCAGCAGCCAGGCAAGCACAGGCAGCAAAGCCACGCATACAGCCTGCCTCAGGGCCTCTACAGTCAGACCGCCCACCTTACTCCCAGATGCAAAGGGAACACCACATCTGGGGAGTTGGGTCGCAGGTCTTGACATTTAGTTAAGTGGGTCACTTATCCTGTCTTAAATTGTTGGAAAACTAAAATATGATGTTTTGGATATAGTCTAATGCCTGCTGCCTGCTACCATCCACATTTGCTCACTGGCATTTACTATACCCCTGGAGAAAGGGCACATGACATACAAGGGCCTTTTTTTTTTTTTTTTTTTGAGATAGGGTCTCCCTACACAGCCCTGGCTGTCCACTTGCCTCTGCTTCCTAAGAGCTGGGATTTAAGATGTGTGCCACCACGCCACGTCCCTAAGACACTTCCTACTCAGTTTTTGATTCTTGAGCTATCGCTGCTGCCTAACCATGGCTTGTTCCTTTAGACATTTGTTTTTTGAGACAGGGTCTCATGAAGTGCTGGGCATGACAAGCATGCTAACAATGAACTACACTGTCCTGTTCTCGTTTTGAGACAGTGCTTGCTAAGATGCTTAGAATGCCTTTGTTAATGTAACCCAGGCAGGTTTTGAACCTGTGATACTCCTGCTTAGGCCTGAAACCGCAGGCATTACTTTCTTTAATGGCAGAACTCACTCCACATCCTAATCTGAAAAAAATTAATAAGTCTACCAGAGTCATCCACTCTAACATTTATTGTGTATATCCTGGGTAGACACTGGAGAAAAATGGAAGACTTCTTGCAATCAAACAGATTACAACCTACTTAAGAATATATTAAAAAACAAAATAAATCTGTGGGGGATGTGCTCAGAAGCAGAACCTAGCATGTTCTAGATTCAGTCTTCAGTACTACAAACAAACAAACAAACAAACAAACAAACCCAGTATTAGGACAGGCAAGCCATTTAGAAGCAGAGAAAGGGGTGGCCTGGGGTAAAGCCTCTGTAAAGTAGTCCTGAAAATTATGTGAGTTCCATGGGGGCAGAACAGAGCCTGCAAAGATCCCAGCTAGGAAACGGGGTAACAGACATGCTGCCAATTCCCAGGCTCAGGGGTGCCCTGGATCTCACCAGCCTCCAACACAAGTGCTGAACGAACGCTGGCAGTGACCCAAGCCTGGGAGTTCCAGGCCAGCCTGGTCTACATAGAGAATTCCAGGGCTGACAGTCCACATAACAGAGAGACTCTGCCTCAACCCTCCCCACCCCCACCCCACCCCACCCCCAGAGAGCTGTTCAGAGGGGAACTCAGTGGCAGTCCCTCTCCTGTAAGGGCAGCACTCAGAGGGCTGAGGCAAGACTTGTGTCTCCAGTTCAAGCCAGCCTGGTCTACATAGTAAATCCTGTCTCAAAACAAAAGAGATGTGTATGTGTTCAAATGAACTTGTTAAATTAACAAATTCTGACTGTTGGTTATTTGCTAATGACTGGACAGTTTCCCCCACTTTCTCACTACAGTGAACAGTTTGATTTTTGACAGCTCCTTTGATAACAAAACCATTGCCCTGACAGTGGAGCACAGTGTTTTACCCGTGGCCACAGATGGGAACAAACCAAAGCAACACCTATATTTTAGAAATCTCTTTTTTAAAAGTGGCCTTGAACTAAACCCTTCTTCCTTGACTGGCACTAATTAAGAGCAATGACCACGTGCTGGCCATTTTAAAGCCCGCTCAGTGAAGGGCTGGTGGTATGGACCAAAGGATAAGTAGCCTGCACTGTCACCCAGCAGGGACTGGAGAAAGACCCCAGACGTCAGCCCGATCGCTTCTCTGGGATTGAGAAGAGCAGCGGCCCCTAAGGCCTGTCCAGCAAGTTAAACATCTGCGGCCAGTACCCAGCACCAGGCCGGGACCAGTGCAGGCTGGTCGGGCGATCTGGGAGCGCTGAGCAGGACCCGGGAAAGGCTGATTTGCTCTTCTAACAGGGAGATGAGTTTGGGAAGCGCCTGAGGCACCGCAAAGCAAGGAAAAAGAGGGAAAAGAAGGTTCTAGCCCACAGCGGCGCCGCCTAACGAACGGCGGGGATCAGGGCGAATAGCCGGGATCGGGGAGCATGGATCGGGAATTAGGGGTCTGGGATCAAGGACCCGGGAGAGTGGAGCAGAAATAGACAAGCGGGAAAGGTGGAGCTGGCGGCGGAGAAACCGGGAGCGGCGCGCGCTGCGACCTCGGCCACCCTCCCTCCCCGGCCGCGCGCCTCTCCGGAGGCCTGGGGCCACGCCGCAAAGCCGCACACTTACCGGGAGCCTGAGGGCGCGGGCCGAGCAGCGAAGAGGGCGCTCGGCTCGGGACGCGGGAGGACGGCGGCGGTGACTCGCAGGAGGCGGCGGCCAGCGCCGGCCAGCGCCGACCCGCACAGGATACACCGCGTGGAGAAGCACAGGGACAGGTTCTCCCACCAGCCGCCGGGCTCGCACACGTGCCGCGCCGCGCCGCGCCGACCACGCCCCGAGGCGGGGCCCGCTCCACCCGCCCAAGGCGCCGGGAGGACGCTCCGCCCATCGGCGCCTGGGAAGTGTCATGCCTTTTGCAAAGAATCCTTTAGGACTTCAAAAACACAGACTGCCTTATTAGTTGTTAATTGTGCTTGAATGGAAGCTTCTTTCACAGCTATGGCCTTTTATTATGGTTAATAGTACATATTAATCGAATGGGTTTCTTACCTTTGACAGCTCCCCAGTCTTCAAGAAAATTCCATCATAGCTGGTTAATGCTTTGGCATAAAGAAAAATAAAATATATTTTTCTTCTCATGTTCTCCAAGTAGCCAACTGACCAAATCAAAGCACCCCATAGCATTTCAGGTATAATATTTTGCCAAATTTCAACTCAGAGAAAAATAAAATATAATAAAATAAATCAAGATTTGTGGAGAGTCATAAGCCCGTAATCCAAGCACTCAGGTGATGTGGACAGAAGGATCAGAAACTTAAGGGCACTTTGGGATATGTAAAGAATCCTAGGTAAACGTGAGCTAGGTAAGACCCTGTTGTTGTTGTTGTTGTTGTTTTTAAAACAAACAAACAAAGAGCTGGGCAGTGGTGGTGCATGCCTTTAATCCCAGCACTTGGTAGGCACAGGCAGGCGGATTTCTGAGTTCGAGGCCAGCCTGGCCTACAGAGTGAGTTCCAGGACAGCCAGGGCTACACAGAGAAACCCTGTCTTGAAAAAACAAAATAGAAAAGAAAAGAAAAAAAAACATCACACAAAAACAAAACAAAAACCATGTTATTTCAGATCTTTGTATTTCTCTTAGACGTCTGTGTGTTGTGTTTGTTCTAACTGTGTGTTTTACATATGTGAGGTTTGCATATATGATGATTTGACAGAGTCTAGAATTACCTTGGAGACAAGCCCTGGTCATGCCTATGCTGGATTCTGCTGATTGGGTTAATTACAATTGTACAGGACCCACATACTGTGACCAGCACCATTCCCTGGCAGGAACTCTGAACTGTGTAAGTCCCTCAACCCCTTTGGGGTTCCAGTGGCCCTTTCAAGGATTGCCTAAGGCCATCGAAATATCAAAAACTAAGGTCCATGTACAGTTCTGAGTTTTGAGACCAGAGGCCCATCATGGTGCCTTCTGCTTTCACTCTTTACCTTACTTATTTATTATTATTGTGTGTTTATGATGTGTGGGCATGCATACATGTGGAGGCTGGAGGACAGTCTGTAGAAGCTGGTTCTCTCCTTCTACCTTACATGGTTTCTGGGGATGGAAGCCAAGTTGTCAGGCTTGCTTGGCAAGTGCCCTGACCTCTGATCCATCTCGATGGCCCCTTCAGCCCACTTTTTTTTTGTTGTTTGTTTTGTTTTGTTTTGTTTGTTTGTTTTGTTTTTCTAGACAGGGTTTCTCTGTATAGTCCTGGCTGCCCTGGAACTCACTTTGTAACCAGGCTGGCCTCGAACTCAGAATTCTGCCTGCTTCTGTCTCCCAAGTGCTGGGATTAAAGGCATGCGCCACCACCGCCCGGCCCTACTTTTTGTAAATAATTTTCACTGACCCTGGAGCTCAACTGGTCTGCTTGGCCAGCAAGCCTGAGGATCTTATCTCTGTCTCTCTGCTGCTTGGATTACAAGGATCTGCTGCGACCAGCTTTCTACATGAGTAGCAGGATCTGAACACAGGTCCTCACTGTTTGACTAAACTATCTCCTGAGTCCCACACTTGCTTTTAAAATATGGATTTAGTGGGGAAGATCCAGCTAAATGAATCACTGTCTTAGTTACTGTCCTACTGCTATGATGAGACACTACCTCCAAAGGAAATTATAGAAAGAAGAGTTTATTGGGGTCTTACAAGTTACAGAGGGTGAGTCCACAGTAATGCTGGCAACTGGTAGGTAGGCAGTAGCTGAGAGCGCACATTTTTGTCCACAAGTACAAGGTGGAGAAAGTCAGGAATAGTGTGGGCTTTTGAAACTTCAAAGCAAACTCTGCCTGTGACAACATCATCCAACAAGGTCACACCTCCTCCAACAAGGCCACACCTCCTCCAACAAGGCCACACCTCCTCCAACAAGGCCACACCTCCTCCAACAAGGCCACACCTCCTTTTTTTCTTTTGTTTATTTTATTTCTTAAGGCCACACCTCCTAATGCTTCCCAAACAGTTCTATCAACTGGGGACCAGGTATTCACACATATGAGCCTATGGGGGCATTCTCATTCAAATCATTACAGTCACATATATTTAGTTCAGACTTGTGGCTTCTACATTGTCTTCCTCTAAGATTATTCTCTGTAGTTACCTACCTAAATTTTTTCTTTGTCTTTAATTATTTCATTCATTCATTCATTATTTATTTCTTTTTTTTTTCCCCTTTTTAAGATAGGTGCTCAGTATATAGTCCAGACTAGTCCCAAGTTCAAGAGCCTCCTCCCTCACCCTTGAAAGCACAGCAATTATAAACTTGTGGCATCATGCCTAGCCCATTTCACTAATTCTTGTACATCTGCACATTCTTGGGCTATGGTAAATTAATAAGTTAATATCCTAACGTCAGCAGACTCAAATACAACTACGTGGTATAATATAGCCTAGACCCTGTTTTAATTTTAAATTTTTTAATTTTATTATTTTTATTTTTTAAAGTTTGTAGATGTTTGCCTGTATGTATGACTGTATTCAGGTGTGTATCTGGTGCCCAGAGAGCACAGAGAGAGCTCTGGCACAGAACTCTGCCTGGTAAACCGTAGAGCTAGAGTAGCCAGGTTCCCTGAGCGGCCGACCTGACATCCAACCAGCAGGCGGCGACACAGAACAGGACAGCGGAGCGCAGATCTGCTTCTCTAGGCCAAGAGAACGGAACCAGAGAGTCGGTGATAGGAAGTCGAGGTGGCGCTCAACCCCGCGTCCCTGAAGGCTGGTCTGGTCACCCAGTCTGTGTGTTCCCTAGCCGGACTCTGCAGGCCAGGCTGGCGGTGTATGGAATCCAGAACTCGTGCGGAGGCAGGATGCTTGCCGCTGACGAGATCGGCGAAGTGCCGGCAGACCCGGTGAGGCGTCCCTGGAAACCCGGGGAAGGGACGCTGGTGACCCTGCGAGGTGGCACAGACCCCCGTCCCTATCCCCACCCCCGCCCCGGGGACATTGTCCCCGCCGGGTTAACTTGGAAGCGTTTGGCCGTGGTTCCCACGACCCGAGGCAGTCAAGGGCGTGCCAAGGGAGGCAGTCACAGTGCAGTGTCCGATGTCCCAGATGACAGTTTTGAGAGTTGGCGGGAAGGTGGCCTCAGTGTCCGGGCAGGGTAACTCGGACCCTGGGGAGGTGGTCCAGACCTCTGGGAAGGTGGCAGTAGTGTCAGGCATGCCCCTGGGAGAGGCGCCTAGGACCTCTCCGCCCGTCGGCGTGGGACCTTTTGGAGCGCTGTGTGAAGTCCACTTACTTGAGTCTAACTTGTTTGCTACACCTGTTTTTCTGCCAGTGCTGCCCGGAGAGTGGTGACGAAACGAAGAACACAGAGGAGAAAAGTAAGCAGGCTCTAAACCCTTAGTTCTTTTTGTCTGGCTGTCCTTCGAAGCTTGCCTTTTCAGAGTCTGCAAGAGTTTCTTAGCCTATCTTTTAAATGGAGTATTTTTTCTGTACAATGTTTAAATGTAATAAAAATTAGTTATCTTTGCACGTGGACTTTTGTCTCTCTAAGACTGTGAAATGTAGAAAGAATTTTTTTTTTTTGGTTTCTCGAGACAGGGTTTCTCTGTATAGCCCTGGCTGTCCTGGAACTCACTTTGTAGACCAGGCTGGCCTCGAACTCAGAAATCCGCCTGCCTCTGCCTGCCAAGTGCTGGGATTAAAGGCGTGCGCCACCACGCCTGGCTTGAAGTATTTTTTTTTAAAGATGTATTTATTATTATATCTAAGTATACTTTAGCTGTCTTCAGACACTCCAGAAGAGGGTGTCAGATCTTAACATGGGTGGTTGTGAGCCACCATGTGGTCGAGGACTTTTGGAAGAGCAGTCAGTGCTTTTGACCTCTGAGCCATCTCTCCAGTCTGAACTATTTTTTTTAAGCCCTTATGTTAACGGCTAAGTTCAGTGACCTTGACAGTGAGGGAAAGGGTGCCCACATTCCCATGTGGATCCCCGGAGGAAGTTTGCTCTTCCTGTTGGCTTCTAATAAGCTCCCCCACCCTCCTTGGAGCTTGAAAGGTGACTTGGTGCTTAAGAGTGCTTGCTGCTGTTACAGAGGATCTGGGTTCAGTTCCCGGAACCCACGTGACAGCTCAGTACTTTAGTTTTAGAGCTGTAAATGTCCAGTCCTGGCATCCCAGGGCTCTTGCTCACACATGGTACATATAAACTTATGGAAGCAAACACCTGTGCACATAAATCAAATGAACAAATCCTTAAACAAATAAATAATAATTAAAAACAAAAACAAAAACCCAAAGCCTGAAATGGCCTGGGAAGTTACTTGCCAGAGTGCTTGCGTAGAACTTTGGAAACCCTGGGTTTGAACTTGAGCGCTACGCCACCAAACAAAGACACAGACAGACAGACAGACAGACAGACAGACAGCATGGGCTTAGCTGTTAAGAGAATTTGATATTCTTCAGAGGAGCTGATGTCACCTATAGTGTGGCTAACAACTGCTTGTAACTGTAGTTCTAGGAAATCCAATGCCCTCTTCTGGCCTCTATGTGCATGGACTAATGTGGTACATAGACATACACGCAGGCAGAACACCTATACACACAAAATCTCAAAAGTTTACTAAATACCTGCCAGCCCATTTTTAAACCAAAAGGTGAAGAGCAGAACAAAACAAAACAAAACAAAAAAACCCAAAAGGAAACAAACCAAAAAATGCACACAAACCTTCTCTACCTTTGCCTGCCCAGATGCCTTGACTCTTGACATCAGCCAAATTGTCATTTTAGAACGTCAGGTGCAAACCTCTTCATTAAGGACTTTGTCTTTGTCTCCAGTGGCTCGTTAACTGCTGTGCGACAGTGGTGCATGCTCTTTATAAAAAATGAAAGGGGAGAGACATAAAAATCTGCCCTGCCAGGTGTGGCTCACTTCTGAAATACCAGCCCTTTGGAGGCTGAGGCAGGAGGATTACCATGATTTGGAGATCAAGTTACATCACAGAATTAGAGTGTATCTAAAATATTGTACACAAATATTAGTGTATTTTAGCTCTTTATTATTATTATCATTATTATTTTTAGTTATGTGCAGAATAGTTAAGCCTAGACTTGTCTTTTTAAAATTTAGATTATTTTTAATGGTGTTTTGGTTACATATAAGTCTGTGACTATGCATGTCTGGTGCCACAGGAGGCCAGAAGAGGGCTTCAGCTTCAGCCTTCTTGGAACTGGTTTTAAGCTGCTGTGTGAGCTCTGAGAATCCAACCCTGGTCCTCTACAAAAGCAAAAAGAGCTATTCTCTAGCCTGTCTTAAGAAACCACAAATAAAATTAAGTATGATGGTGCATGCTTGTAATCCCAGCACCCAAGAGGTGGAGGCAGGAGGATTAGAAATTGACGATAGGGCTGGGGAGATGGCTCAGTGGGTAAGAGCACCCGACTGCTCTTCCGAAGGTCCGGAGTTCAAATCCCAGCAACCACATGGTGGCTCACAACCATCCGTAACAAGATCTGACGCCCTCTTCTGGAGTGTCTGAAGACAGCTACAGTGTACTTACATATAATAAATGAATAAATCTTAAAAAAAAACAAAGAAAGAAATGGACGTTAAAGTCGTCCTTGACTACCACATGGTAAGTTTGAGACCAGCTTGGGATACCGTGAGATCTTTCTCAAAAGCAAATGAACAGACAGAAATAGGTAATAACAATCTCTCTATAGTTTTGAAGGATCTCACTTGCACCTTTAAATAGTTAGACATACTGGGTGTGGGTTTTGTTGTTTCAAGTGAAGGTAGAATTAGCCTCCTCAAATACAGAGTTCAAGTCTGTCGCTGTACACCACAGCTCATTTGCTTTATTCATGGATGATTCTTTGTTTTTCAATTTTTTATTAGATATTTTCTTCATTTACATTTCAAATGCTATCCCGAAAGTTCCCTATATCCTCCCCCTGCCCTGCTCACCTACCCACCCACTCCCGCTTCTTGGCCCTGGCCTTCCCCTGTGCTGGGTCATATAAAGTTTGCAAGACCAAGGGGCCTCTCTTCCCAATGACGGTCGACTAGGCCATCTTCTACTACATATGCAGCTAGAGACTGGAGCTCTGGGCGGCGGGGAGAGTTCAGGACATGAGTGCAGTTGGATTATTCTGTGTTTTGAGACACTGTGTCTTGTGTACCCCAGGCTGGTTTTAAACTTGCTATGTAGCTGAGGATGACCCTGAACATCCCATCTATGTCAGATATTATTAAAATTTAGAAACAGAAAAACCAATTCTGTTAATATAGAGATTAGAAAAGGAAGAGTTTGGACTGAAAGCTAGGAAACATGGATTTTCGTCTCATTTTTTAACCTTTATAGGTTGAGGCAGACATTGTTATTTATTTTGTAGTTTGGAAGTAGAGACTTAGCCTTGGTTTATTTCTCCTACCAGTGGCCTCTGGCTCCTCACGTCTGTAAACAATCTTCTAATTCTTTTTTCTAAATAAAGTTTTTTATTTCATTTTATTTTATTTTATTTTATTTGTGTGTGTGTGTGTGTGTGTGTGTGTGTGTGTGAGTGTGATCAGAGGACTTGTGAGCTAGCTCTGTTCTTCCACCTTGTGGGTCTTGAGCATCAAACTTAGGACATCGGGCGTGATGGCGGGCGCCTTTACCTGCTGAGCCATGTTGCTGACCAGTTTGTCTTTAATTTATTGATTCATTATTTTTGTAGAACTGAGAATTAAGTGTGGGTTTTTGCTCAGGGTGGGTAAGCACACTATCACTGAGCTACACCCCCAGCAGCAAAACATTTTAATTCATGTAAGTTACATAGAACAAAGGGAAAAGAATGTTTGCTGGAGTAAGGAGAAGAGAGAGAGAAGGAATACCAGGCAGCAGACAGATGGTATGCATTTGTTTTACACTCTGTGTTTGTGTGTGTGTGTGCACATCTCAGGACACACAATTTGCAGAAGTTGTTTCTACACTGTGCGAGTTACAGGGGTTGATTTCAGGCCATCAGGCTTTTCAGCAACTCCTGTTCCAAACGAGCCATCCTGCTGGCCTTGTAGTGTTTCTGTTGTTATGTATGTATGTATGTATGTATGTATGTATGTATGTATGTATGTATGTATTGTGTGTGCATGCACACACATGCATGTACTGTATATGTGTGGGTGTGTGCCTTCCATGGCGTGGTCGTGGAGATGAAAAGACAATTTTGTGAAGTCCGTTCTGATTTATATTTATTTTTATTTAACCCTTTATAAGGGTTCTGGATGAAATCAGGTTGTAATATTTGAAAGGCGTGCACTTTACCTGCTGAACCATCTCTCTGGCCCTGTAACTGGTGTTTTCTGTCGGGGTTTGAAACACAGTCTCACTGGGTAATTAAAGCTGGCCTTGAGTTTGTATCAGTCCTCCTTCAGCCCCTGAGTGCTGGCCTCAGGTAGGTATGAGCTACCATGTATGCGCTGTTATGTTCTGGTACACTGTACATAAATATTTAGCCAGCATCTCATACTTAGGCTTTCATTTAGGCATATCTTCATTTAGACTCTGATAGATTGCTTTCCTAGCATGCTCTGTGCCCCAGGTCTAGCACCAAGCAGCCAGTGTGGTGGAACTTGTACAGTCTAAGCAAGCACTGGGACTATGAGTTAGGAGGGTCAGAAGGTCAGGATCATTGCCAGCTATATAGAAAGACCCCCATCTCAAAAACAAAAACTAAACCAGTGTGTGTATGTGTGTGTGTGTATGTGTGTATGTGTGTGGGGGAGTTTATGAATAGAAGCAGCCACTTTGAAAAGAAACCATTTGCCACAGACCATTAATAGTAGAATGGGAGAAGAAAGCTTATGTAGCCAGATGTGAGTGATGTACCCCTCAGCTCTGCCAAGAAGCGCTCAGGAGGCATTTCTTTTTTTGTTTGTTTGTTTGTTTTTCGAAACAGGGTTTCTCTATGTAGCCTTGGCTGTCCTGGAACTCACTTTGTAGACCAGGCTGGCCTCGAACTTAGAAATCCACCTGCCTCTGCCTCTCAAGTGCTGGGATTAAAGGCGTGCGCCACCACGCCTGGCCTCAGGAGGCATTTCTGAGGTTCAGGATGGCTGAGTCTGTGGCACAGCTGCCCAACAAATAAGTGATGCCATTGAGCCACAGATTCTAGGACAGTAGGAAACCATCTAACTGCTTTTAAATCTCTTTTTAAAAGAGTTTTATTGTTTTTACTGTATAGCCCAGGTTGGCCTAGAACTCTGGATTCCCCTGCCTCTGCACCCTAGCACTGTGATTGTAGGTATGCACTGCCACACTTGACTATTTAGTTGCTTTTGAAGTGGACTTTTATTGAGTAAAAAAAATGTTTTCTTAATTTGTTCAAAAATGTTTAAAATTTTTTTGTGTGTTTATTTGACCCTTGCTCCACAAAGTATTAGTGGTAAAAACCTTTGTCTAGTAAAGCATCCTCTGAGACTGGCAGAAGGCAGAGCCTGCAGTGCGAGGGCTGGTTCATGGGGAGATCAGCTTTTAAATCCAGAGGAACTAGGGGGATTCCTGATCTGAGATAGGAGGGGAGCTCATGGCCATCCCTGCCTTCCCTCTGCATTGCTTGGTTTATTATCATCATCATCATCATCATTATTATTATTATTATTATTATTTTATGTGCATTAGTGTTCTGCCTGCATGTATGTCTGAGGGAGGGTGTTGGATCCACCGGAACTGGAGTTACAGACAGTTGTGAGCTGGCATGTGGATCCTGGGAATTGCACCCGGGTCCCCTTGAAGAGCAGTTAGTGCTTTAACCACCGACCCATCTCTCTAGTCCCTGCATTACTTGTTTTAATGTTTAGTAAATGTTGTCCCCCATTGCCATTCTTCTCTTGTAAAAAATCAATATGTTTTTAAAAGTCTATATAGGTTTTTATGTATGGGATACCATCTTGTTTTTTTTTTTTCCGCAATAAGTTCCAATAACATATTTCAATATTGTTTGTCATATTTATTAAAACTAGAGCAACCTTTGATTCTGGATCATTGTTTGATTCTTTATCAACTTTGAAAAGTTATATGTTATCATACATATGACTCTTGTAATCTCTGAGATTCGGGGAATCTTTCCTTTGTTCTAAACTTTCTCAGCCCATGAGCATCTCTGGTACTTGGTTGATTAATTGCTTGGCTGTTGTCATTCAGGTACTATCTATGTACACTCAGATGCATAGGCATGGAGCGAGAGATAGAGTGTGGCTATGTCTCTTTAAATGATCAGGAGGTGCTGAGAATTGAGCCCATGAACTGGTACATGATAGGCAAGTGCTGTGCCAGGGAGCTGCCTCCAGCCCTCCGTTGACCCTCTAGTGTCCTGGCCAGCGTATCTCTCTGATAGCCTCGCAGTTCTGCTGAGTAGATGCTTTTCCTTCCTGTAGGTGACGTGAACCCTGCAGCTCTTGTTGGAAGCGAGCAGTTCAGCCAAGGTGGCAGTGATGACGACGAGCTCCTTTCCTACGTGTCTGCATTCATAGAGAAGGAAGTGGGAAGTGACCTTAAGTCTCTGAAGACCCTTGGTAAACTCATAGAACAAATGACAGAAAGCAAAGGGAAGTTAGAAGAACAGGTAAGTGTTAGCCCCAGTGCAGTACAGTCACCTGTGTTCATGGACATGGCACATAAGCAGCACTATGTGTATTGTATGTATGCACTGATGATGCAGACCACGAGCGTAGGCCTCCAACCGAGAGACAGGCTTTAAAGACCCCTGCCACGTAGTTTGTAAGTAAGGGTTCCTACTGACTTGCTGTGATAGCTAACAGTTTATGTTGTTTTGATACAGTAATTTCTTTCTTTCTTTCTTTCTTTCTTTCTTTCTTTCTTTCTTTTTTTTTTTTTTTGGTTTTTCAAGACAGGGTTTCTCTGTGTAGCGCTGGCTGTCCTGGAACTCACTCTGTAGACCAGGCTGGCCCTGAACTCAGAAATCCACCTGCCTCTGCCTCCCACGTGCTGGGATTAAAGGCGTGCGCCACCACCGCCTGGCATGATACAGTAATTTCTTATGATAGCTAGCATTGTATATCACTTTCATTCAGTAACTTCTAGAACAGCTTTGTGAGTAATTTCAGAATATGCAGAAATGGTCACACATAACCATTCCAAGTGTGTGTGACTACCCAAGTGTGTGTAACCACCCAAGTGTGTGTAAC
>NC_034591.1:18295183-18299056 GCF_900095145.1 Mus pahari
ACCCAAGTGTGTGTAACTACCCAAGTGTGTGTAACTACCCAAGTGTGTGTAACCACCCAAGTGTGTGTAACCACCCAAGTGTGTGTAACTACCCAGATAGAAAGAAGCATGAGAGATGTACAGTGGCTGCTCGGAGTGGTGGCCACACTGATAACCTCAGTGCATCAAGAGTTCAAGGCTAGCCTCAGCTACGGGATGATTCAGACCATCCTGGGTTCCAAGGAACCCTGTCATAAAAAATGATAAAGAACTGAGAGAACTGTAAGAATGATTGTTTCTTGGGGCTGGCTGAAAGGTTTATTTCTTTTGCTTTTAAACATTTTTAGGGTTTCATTTTACTACGAACATAGCACTTTTATTCATTTGTTTATTTTTTATTTTTATTTATTTATTTTTTTTGTTTTTTTGAGACAGGGTTTCTGTGTGTAGCCCTGGCTGTCCTGGAGCTCACTCTGTAGACCAGGCTGGCCTCGAACTCAGAAATCCGCCTACTTCTGCCTCCCAAGTGCTGGGATTAAAGGCGTGTGCCACCACTGCCTTGGCTGTGCTTTTATTTTTAAGAACCCAATGAAAATAATATAAGCTAAATATAAGAAGGTCTTTATAGTTGGGCAGTACTCTGTCAAAGGGAAAATATTTTATCATATATGTAAGAAATTAATTAGAGCCAGCCAACTCTGGATATGTGGGTGTGTTGTGTCTTTATGCTCTCCCATCCCCGTGTGCTGAATTAGGTTGATTTAGGCCTCCACATCTCTCTGCTTTCCTGTCACACCCACTGATGGTCTCTGTGTAGCCTGATGGCTCAGCTTTTCCGTTCCTGCAAGGCTCTGGTGGAGGATATCACACTCCTGAGTTAGTCGAGGCTGGCCCAATCTGTGGCCTGCCACCATAACTGCCTTCAGCCTCACCGTGCAATCTTATATTGTCCTCAGTCATCCTGAAGCTTCCCCACTTCCTGTGTGGCTGAAATGCTGTTACCTCTTCTCTAACCAACAAGCGAAGCATCTCACATGAGTGTATTGATTTACCAGTCTATCCCATATTTCCAGACTTACTTATAATCTGTTTACCTTTTCAGAGGTAAACTAGTCCTTTTGTTTGTTTTAAACAGGGTCCCAGAGGAGACTTTAATTGTGTAGCAGAGAAGGGCCTTGAACTTCTGGTCTTCTTTCCACCTCTGGAGTGCTAGGATTTTCAACATGTACCACCAAATTGTGTGCCCAGGGATCAAACTCAGGGCTTCGTGTGTGCAAGGCCTGCCCACTGCCAACCGGGAACTCAAGGCGAGAACCTGGAGACGGGAGCTGATGCCGAGAGCATGGAACCTTCATGGGGGTTCCAGAGATCCGGCTTGGGTGGTCAGGCTGGTTCTGTAAATGTTTTACCTGCTGAATCACCACCTGCTACCCCTGGGCTTTAGAAATATGTCTTTAATGTTTTTAGTGTATAAGTAGGTTTTATTATGATATTTTCATACATTTATACCATTGGAGTTTGCACATGCCTGCCGACCCCTGCTCTTTGTCCCTGTCAGACAGAGGAGACACTTCTACCCGACGTAAGTCTTCTAGTAGGAGCCAATACTAAGGCAGCCCTACCCGCTAGCTCCTTCCTTCCCAGCACCTTGGCAGCCAGTGGCCTTAGTTTGCTTTACCTTTGCTTCACTAACAGTCCTGTCTTCTCAGTAGACCAACATATTTAGGTCTTCCCCATAAACCAAAATCCTTCCCTTCATTTTTCAGTAGGTGTCTGTTCATTCATTTGGTTGTTCAAGCATTTTTAAAACGATCATTCTCCGTTCTCTAGCTTGCCACTAGCTCTTTCACCTCTTTAATCCACAGAGACTTGCTAAAAGTCCATAAGTGAACCTTGTCTTAGGGATTCTTTCATTGCCGTGAAGGGACACCATGACCAAGGCAACTCTCATGAAGGAAAATATTTCACTGGGGCTGGCTTCCGGTTTTAGAGGTTCAGATCATTATCATCATGGTGGGAAGCATGGCAGTGTGCAGGTAGACCTGGTGCTGGAGAAGGAGCTGAGGGTTCCAAATCTGGATCTGCAGGGAGCAAGGAGGAGACTTGCTACACTGAATATAGGAGACCACCACAGTGACACACTCCCTCCAACAAAGCCATGCCTACTCCAACAAGGCCATACCTCCTAATAGGGGCACTCCCCGTAGGCCAAGCATTCACGCACATCTATGAGGACTGTACATATTCAAACCACCACAAATCTGAAATTGTCCAATATTATTCTCATTTGTCTCTTAACAGGTTTCCCTCAGTGGCTAGTAGCATTACCATCTGTCCAACACTCAGGTCTTGCTTTCTAATGCTGTGATAAAATATTGTGATCAAAAGTACCTTTGGGAAGAAAGGTGGTTTTGGCTTACAATGCTTGGTTTTTATATAACCGAGGACCACCTTCCCCCTTCCCAGGGGTGGCATTACCCACAGGGGCTTGGACACTTCCACGTTAAGCAAGAAAATGCCCCCACACTTGGCTAAAAGACTGTCTGATAGAGGCATCTTTTCAGATGAGTCTGGCTTGTGTCCGTTTGACAAGCTCCAGCCAGCCCTGCATCCTAGGAGTCTGCTGCTTGCCTTCCTGGTGGGGTTGGCACTAAACCCCAGTCATCTGGGCCCCTCCTGGCCTGCCCTCCTCCCTTCTAAACTGTAAGTGACCCTGTTACCTCCTGTACAAAAATGCTCTTCTGTGACTACTGTGATCTGGTCTCTCCACACCTGCCCGGGCTCACCTGCTCTCTCTTCCCTTGAGTTAGATTCTGCGTGTTAGGAGAAGATCTTCAGGTGATTCTTGTCCATGTTTGGGAGTCAGGAGCGCTACTGTAGCACACTCTTTCTCCCAGCTCCTAGGTCAGGGGGTTTTGTTGGTGACAAGGGATCACTCTCGCTCTGACTGGCTTGGAAGTCATTCTGTACACCAGGCTGACCTGGAACTCGCAGAGCCCCACCTGTCCCTGCCTCCCGAGTGCTGGAATAAAGGTGTGTGCCGCCGTGTCCAGGCTAGTGTGTCGCTTGTGAGAATGCATACTTATATGTGTCTCTTCCATACTTAAGGGCAAATGTTGCCCTTATATACCTAGCATAGTGCTGGGCTCAGAGCGTCTCATCAGGTCTGGCTGAGCGAAATTCTATACAGTTCTGCGTAGTTCTGGGTGTGGTGGCATTTGCCTGTAAACCCAGCACTCATAAGATGAAAACAGAACACTTGGAAGTCCAAGGCCAGCTCAGGATATATGAGACCATCTCAAAATAGAAATAAAATATTAGTCATTTATTCTGATGTCTAATATTGATCTATGTTTACCATACATGATAACAAACACTTGAAGACATTGATTTAGCTACATGACTGGGGGCAGGATATACTCAGGAGTACAGCTGCCACCATAGGCCAGAAGCTTTGGTCCAGTCTGGTTTCTCTCCAGCCCCCATAAGAATATCCTTTAATAAATGACATGCCTAAAGACATTACCTGCATATCCAGATCAGTAGGTCTCACCCTAGGCTTCAGCCAGATCCAGGGGACCAGATGTATCTCTGGTATATGAGGCAGGGCTTCATGTCACTCAGGCTAGCCTCAAACTTCTCTGTAGCTGAGGGTGACATGGCACTCCTGGTCCTTCTGCCTCTGTCCCAAGTGCTGAGATCACAGCGGGGTGCCACCCTGCCTACTTTAAAGGCTCTTTTCCCTGTGGTGCTGAGAATTGGGTGGAGTCTCACGCACACTAGGCTGGTGGTCTACTGTTGAGACACATTCCAGCTCTTCAGCTCTTTATCACTACAGCTCGAATCACAGATGCATTTGTTTGTTTGTTTGTTTGCTTTTTTTTTTTTTTTTTT
>NC_034591.1:18300036-18305013 GCF_900095145.1 Mus pahari
AAAAAAAAAAAAAGAGAGAGAGACTGCCTTATGTAGCCTAGGCTGGCCTAGGACTCAATAAATAGCCAAGGCTGACCTTGGAGTCCTGGTTCTTCTGCTTCTGCCTCCCAACTGCTGGGATTAGCCAAACCTTTTTTTTTTTTTTGGAGGGTTTTTATTTTTTATTTTAAAAGAGTTATTTATTTTATGTATTAGAGTGCACTGTCTCTGTCTTCAGACACACCAGTGTGAGCCACCATATGGTTGCTAGGAATTGAACTCAGGACCTCTGGAAGAGCAGTCAGTGCTCTTAACCGCTGAGCCATCTCTCCAGCCCTCTATTTTGTTTTTAAGACAGGGTCTCAGTATGTAACTGTAACTAACCTGGAACTCAGATGTAATATTCGAATTTACAAAGATTTTTCTGCATCTACCTTCTGAGTGCTGGGATTAAAGATGCGCACCACCATGTTCAGCTAACTTGAAATTTTTAATGGAAAACTTTGAGTTCTGTTGGAACATGTTTTTGGAAAAGTCTTAACTAATATCTTATTGCTAATATTTTTGTGTGTTGTTAGGTACTTACAATCTCATCAGAAATCCCTAAAAGAATTCAAAGTGCTTTAAAAGATGCAGAGGAATCCAAACAAGTTCTTAATGAGTTTCTGGAGCAGGAGACACCTCTCTTCAGCTCCATTACCAGCCATCTGCTGACGGCTCAGCCCTGGATGGATGACCTTGGAGCCATGATCAACCAGATAGAAGAGATTGAGCGACATCTCACATACCTTAAGTGGGTGTCCCAGATCGAGGAGCTGAGGTAGGGTGGCATTGCTCTCAGGATTATAGTTTTCTATGAGGCTCAGTCTCAGAGAGTGTATCTATGCGATTAAGTAATTGAGTTAATTAGAGTTTATAATTTTACCTGTTGTTAGGAAAATAACATTATTATAATGCTTATTTTGCTCTATTGTAAATGAACATACACACTTTTCATGGAGCCTAATTTATACTTGAAAGAAAGTAATATAAGTAGGTTAAAATTTTGTTATTGTTTTGTTTTGGATTTTCGAGACAGGGTTTCTCTGTATAGCCCTGGCTGTCCTGGAACTCACTCTGTAGACCAGGCTGGCCTCTGTTAGTTAAAATTTTAAGGCTAAGCAGTTGCATTTTGAACACATGGTAAAACCGACTGTTTCTAATGCTATACTTCCCTGAATATGATTGTCAGTGTTCCTACTAATATTACGAATTGTCAAATATTGAACTGTATTTTGCCACTAGAATTTGAATTTTTTTTAAAGTTTGTCAACACTCTTTTTTTTTTTTTTTTTAAAGATTTGTTTATTTATTAATTATATGTAAGTACACTGTAGCTGTCTTCAGACACTCCAGAAGAGGGCGCTGGATCTTGTTATGGATGGTTGTGAGCCACCATGTGGTTGCTGGGATTTGAACTCAGGACCTTTGGAAGAACAGTCGGTGCTCTTAACTGCTGAGCCATCTCTCCAGCCCAGAATTTGAATTTTTTAAATTGAGATTTATTTATTAATTTTATGTATATGAGTACACCATTGCTGTCTTCAGACACACCAGAAGAGGGCATATTACAGATGGTTATGAGCCATCATGTGGTTTCTGGGAATTGAACAGAGGATCTCTGGAAGAGCAATTGGTACTCTTAACTGCTGAGCCATCTCTCCAGCCTGAATTTGAATTTTTTAAATATGGGTATCATCTAATAAGAGCTGCAGTGTAAGAAGCTGAGAGGTGGCTTTGCAGTTAGAAGCACTTGCTCTTCTATAGAGGCCCTGGATCCGGTTTCTGGAATTCACACATCTGTAACTTCAGTTCAGGGGGCTCTGATGCTGTCTTCTGGTCTCCATCGGCACTGCACACATATGGTACATGTACATGCAGGCCAAGGCCCTGTACACATAAAATAAATAAGTGGTGCCATACACCTTTAAACCCAGCACTTGGAGGTAGAGGCAGGTGGATCTCTGTAAGATGCTCACTCTGTAGACGAGTGAGTATCAGGACAGCCAGGGCTATACAGAGAAATCCAGTCTCAAAAAAATCAGTAAGTAAAGGCATGAATTTTTTGTTGTTGTTGTTGTTTTGTTTTTTGTTTTTTTTGAGACAGGGTTTCTCTGTATAGCCCTGTCTGTCCTGGAACTCACTTTGTAGACCAGGCTGGCCTCGAACTCAAAAATCCACCTGCCTCTGCCTGCCAAGTGCTGGGATTAAAGGCATGCGCCACCACCACCTGGCCCAGGAATGAATGTTTAAAAAGAACTGTGGGCTGGGTGTGATGGAACACACTTGTAATCCTGACACTTTGGGGACTGAAGCAGGAGGGTTGCTTTAGGCCAGCTTTGTCTACATATTAAGTTCCAGGAAAACCCAGGCTCCATATTGAGACCTGGTCTCTAAAACAACAACAACAAAAAGAATAGCACAGTTAGGCCAGAGTGATGGTGCAAAGCTGTAATCTCAATTATTGGGAGGCTGAAGCAGGAGGATAGCAAGTTCAAGACCAGCTTATGGCTACATGGCCAAACTGAAAAACAAATGAACTATACAGTGTTTTTAGATGAGTAACAGAATTGAACTATCTTTGAATCAGGAAAAATAAGAAAATTCTTTTGATTAAAAAGAGAAATAAGGGCTGGTGAGATGGCTCAGCGGGTAAGAGCACCCGACTGCTCTTCTGAAGGTCCGGAGTTCAAATCCCAGCAACCACATGGTGGCTCACAACCATCCGTTAACAAGATCTGACTCCCTCTTCTGGAGTGTCTGAAGACAGCTACAGTGTACTTACATATAATAAATAAATAAATAAATCTTTTTAAAAAAAAAAAAGAGAGAGAAATAAAGTTCACATATCTTTTGTGAACACTATAGGTTGATTACATCTAGTCTTGCCTCTTAAGTCAGCGAAACATTTTTGCCTCTGTGGGGAGATTATTCTGTTTCATGGTATGGTCTCCAAATCGAACACTGACTGTCTTCCTTTATTTTCTGAGACAGTCTCTCATTAAACCGAGAGCTCTCGGATTGACTAGGCGGGCTGGCGAGTGACTCGCCAGGGTCCCTCTGCGTCCCCTTCCTGTGCTGGGACTGCAGGTGCATTACCATGCCTTACTTGTTATATGGTGTTACAGATCCAGACCCCAGTCTTCAAGCTTGCCCAGAAGTATTTTACATACTGAGCCATCTCCCCAGGACCTTTCCTAAAGGACTTTAAACCCTGCTTCATGTCACTTCATTTCTCTTTGCCCCTCTGGAAGAACATAACAGTAAAAGTAATATTAATAACCTTTATAAGCAGAGTAAGTTGTTTCTAAGTTGTTTGAAAGTTTCCCTTTCATAGTAGCCAAAGAGATTGACCAAAACAAGACTTTAGTTTTCAGAAACTTTTTTGGTACCTGAATTATTTCAAAGAGAATTTTAACCCAAGAATCATATTGAATAAGAATCAAATTAATAATGAGCACCATACAGACAGTTATTTTACTCCCTTAATAATAGAGTTTTTCCCTTAGGCCTTTGTGATGACATTTCTATTTCCATTCTTTTGAACTTAGGAGACTTCATCTCCAAATTTCCCTTTAATGACTAGTTTGTTTTTTCTGTGCTCTCTCTTTCCTTCTATCTGTCAGCCTCTCTGTCCCCCCTCTCCCTCCCCAACTCCCCACCCCCACCTCATCACTTGAACTAGCATCCTGGCAGAGTGTTTTGTAAGGACATTATAGACATCAGTGTCACATGACCAAAATAACATTTTGGATTTTGAGATAGGGTCTTAGTGTAGCCTTGGCTTACCTGGAACTTACTCTGTATACCAGGCTGGCCTTGAACTCATGGAGATCTGCCTGTCTCCAACTCCCGAGTGCTGAGTTTAAAGGCATGTACTCTTGTGCCTGTCTCATTTCTTTCTCTTTTTTTCTAAAGATTTATTTGTTTATTTTATGTATATGAGTGCTCTATCTCGTGTATACCTGCATACCAGAAGAGGGCATCATATACCAGTATAGATTGCTGTGAGTTGCCACTGGGAATTGAACTCAGGACCTCTGGAAGAGCAGCCAGTGCTCTAACCGCTGAGCCACCTCTTCAGCCCCATCTCATTTCTTTTTTTAATTGAAGGGTCTAGGCTGGTCTCAAGACCCCGTGAATTTCTGATCCTTCTGCCTCTATTTTTCCAGTATAGAGTGCAGGGATTACATGCTTGTGTCACTGTGTCTGGCTGTATTGGTACATTTTAAAAAAGCATAATGGTCTTTAATTAATGAAACATTTAATTTGGAGTACATTTTTTTTTTTTTTTATGTAGAAATTGTAACAATAATGCAAAGTAGATAGAAACTGAAGGTTGCTGTCCTTCACTGTCCCGGCTGCTAGTTATATTATCCCAAGGGACTATGACTTCTATGAAAGAAGTCCTGCCTGCAACCATGAGTGTTGCCTACAGAACTGTGACACATCAGTCCTCGAGAGGATGGGGAGGGACAGGTGGAGGAAAACATGTGGAACATAGACACTTAGGGTGTTAAGGGAGGGGACTCCAAGTTCCTGCAGATGTGAGCGTCAGATGAAATGAGTAGCCAACCCATGGTAGTTCTTCATTCTACCTCAGATGTAGTTTTATGCCAACAACGAAGGAGAAAGTTTTTCTGAGCTCAAAATTATCCCAAAGAGGGATTTGAGCGATGGTTTAGTCAGCACCGTGCTTTCTGTGCAAGCATAGACATCTGAGTTCAGCCTCTAGCACCTGAACTAGAAAGCTAAGTTGGAGATGCAGGCAGGAGGGTCCCTGGAGCTTCCTGGCCAGGTGGAGAGTCTAGAATGTAGACTCCAGGTGAACTGCTGAGCTCCAAATTCAGTGAAGAGACCTTGTCTCAAAAATAAGGTAGAGAGTGATTGAAAAGATACCTGCCGTTGTCCTCAGGATGCACATACACACACCACACACACACACACACACACACACAC
>NC_034591.1:18305018-18319342 GCF_900095145.1 Mus pahari
ATATATATATATATATATAAGTATACTTACTCCACAGAAGCTCTCATTAACACGTGTTCTGCTTTGTCCCACAGTGATAACATTCAGCAGTACCTGATGACCAATAGTGTACCAGAGGCAGCCTCTCTCCTGGTGACCATGACAGAACTGGACATCCAGCTTCAGGAGTCATCCTGTACTCATCTTCTTAGTTTCATGAGAGCCACAGTTAAATTCTGGCATAAAATTCTCAAGGACAAGCTTACCAGGCAGGAAATGTCTCATGTTAACTGCTTTCTGAGGAGTATTTGGTAATGTAATGGATCATATGAAACACTGTTTCTTTTCTCTTACAGTGATTTTGAAGAGATTTTAGCACAGCTTCATTGGCCATTCATCTCACACACCCAGTCTCAAACTGTTGGCGTGAGCCGGCCTGCCAGTACCCCTGAGGTGTATGCTAACCTGGAGACCCTGTTTTGTCAGCTGTTGAAACTACAGGCCTCGTATCTTTGTTGGAGTGGAAACTTATTAACACTTCCCCCGCCAGTAGATCTGTGGTTAGTGAGCAGCACATGCTGGGCTTGTGACAGAGTGGCAGAGGGCGTGAGGCACAGGATCAGCCTCCACAGCAGGGGAGAAAGGTTTCCAAGTGGCCATGTAGCCAAAGTGAGGGTCCTGGGTTTGACTTGACATGTAACTGCCTATTGGAAATTATATATTAGCTTTAAAAAATGAATTGTCTGGAAGTGGCAGAGCTGTAAAACAGAGTTTTAAGATAAATAACTGCCTTAGCCTGTGTTCTGTTGCTGTGAAGAGACACCATGACCATGGCAACTCTAATAAGGGAAAACATTTCATTGAGGTTGGCTTAGTTTCAGAGGTTCGGTCCATTATTGTCCTGGTGGGAAGCATGGTGGCATGCAGGCCGACATGGTACTGGAGAGGTACCTGAGAGTTGTACATCCGGACTGGCAGCCAGAAGGAAGAGAGACACAGGGCCTGGCTTGAGCATTTGAAACCCCAAAGTCTACTCCCAGTGACAGACTTTCTCCAACCAGGTCACAGCCCCTAACAGTGTCACTTCCTAAGGGCAAGCCTGTGGGCGCCATTCTTATCCCAAGCAGCTGACCCATGTTGGCACTGCCCACAGGTCCTTTAGGGCAGGAAAACCGGTCAGCAGTGGGAAGATCCTGGGTAAAGCAGTACTGAAGAAGTGGTTACGTCACTTGATTTCCTGAATACTGATTGATTCTAAAGACACTTTATGTTGTCGTTGGTTGTTTATTTCATGAGTATGTGTGTTTTGCCTATTTGTGTGTCTGTGCACCACCATGCCTTGTGCTTGTGGAGGTCAGAAGCAGGCACCAGATCCCTGATCCTTTAGTAAGAATGATGGTGAGCCAACACGTGGGTGCTGGGGATTGGACCAGAATCCTCTGCAAGAGCAACAAATATTCTTAACTTGTCATCTCTCCAGCCCTATAACACCTTTTTAGTGAATCCAGATTCAGTATAAAGTTACATTTTGCATTATTTGTATTAAACCTTTTGCTAAGCAGTATTACATTTGTTGACATTTTTATTGTGTGTGTTCTTGTGCATATAAATATGATTTTGATTCTTTTTCCTTGACTTGCCTGTGTCAGAGATGAGTTATTAACTGAGCCAAAACAACTCCCAGAAAAATACTGTCTTCCTGCCTCCCCTCCTGTGATCCTGCCCATGCAGGTCATGCTGGTTCCCCTTCAGAAGAGATTCAGGTATCACTTCAGAGGCAGCCGGCAGACCAACGTCATCAGCAAGGTGCGCCTTCCCAGAGCGCGGGTGCTCCACTTGCTCTACACTTCCGTGTTTTTGCTTTTGAGACAGGGTCCAAGGAGAACTCCTGCTGCCCTCAGACTTACGCGCCCTCTGCATCTGCCTCCCAAGTGCTGGGATTATGCTACAGTGTCCATTTTACCCTGAGTTTTCATTAATAGTGAACGTTACCTAAGCCTGGACATTTACATGTTTAGCTTAAAGACCTGTCTCTATTCACGTTTCCGTTTTCCCTTCTGGGTTGCTGCCTAATAGCTGCTCTTTGTAGATGTGACTGGGGCTTAGCCCGACAGGCTGCCTGGCTCCGCACTGTCTTTGGGACATCATCACATTTGCATTTGTGTGTGCAGGCTTTATAGCCGATCGATGCACAGGCTTCACTGTACAGACCACCCCTGCAGAGAGAGAAACAGAAAGAAAGAGAAGTGAGTTCCATAGGAGAGAGCAAGGACTGTTGAGTACAGGTGCCAGTGCCACAGTGACTCATAGCTACAGAGGACGTCATGGCAGGAAGTGATGGAATAAGTATTTTAAAGGAAATCATTTTTTTAAAACTTTTTTATTATATATTTTCTTCATTTACATTTCAAATGCTATCCCGAATGTCCCCTAGAACTGAGGTATCTCATCAGCATAGCCTGCCAGTGTTTTTCTGTAATTATAATCTACTAGGATGTTGGTACTGTCTTTATTCTTAATGTTAGCTGTAGCCAATGCAGTGTATGGAGCTGGGTTCACTAAGAATTCTGAATTATGAGCACGGTCACAGCAGGTATTACACAGGTCATACAAATGAATTTAGTGGCAGTAGATTCCTGTTTGTGCTGTATGGGTCTTCTGTTTTGCATAGAGTGTTATTGAAAGAGCAGAATCCTGTACTCAGTAGTCAATGAGGCAAAGCATAAACTGAGCATTAGAAAGGCAGAAACATGATTTAGTATAAGAAAATTCTGGGTTGTGTTGGCTCAGTTTGAAAGTGTGATCCTAATGAATTTAGTACCCTGTCATGGAGACAGCCATGAGATTAGATGCAGCCCTTGTTTATATCCCCAACATTTAGGACACATGGGGATTTGCCAGCCAGTGCTGGGGATTGAACGGAGGCCTTGCGTGTGCGAGGCAAGTGCTCTATCACTGAATTATAGCCTCAGCCTACTATATGGTTTTAAGTTGTCGTCTAGAAAATTTTTTGAAATGCTTGCAGAATCCTTTCTAAAGACAACTTAAAGTGCTGTATGTGGGGCAGGTGGCATGGCCCAGTAGGTGAAGCCACATACTTGCAAACCTGCCAGCTTGAGTTTGATCCCCAGGACTCACATGGTGGCGACAAGGGAAAAGTAACTCCCAAAGGGTGTCATCTGATTGGCGCCCGTGCACAGTGGCACTTGTACACCCACACAAACACATTCATTCAAACATGTGGACACACAGAGCAAAGTGTAAGAAATGTGAATGCTTTGTGCCTGTTTCCTTTAGGTAGTTAGACCCATTTTAAGGCTTAGGTATATTTGTAATTAGACCAGTTGACTTTTCTTTTTCCTTACTTTACCTTTTAAAAAGAGAAAGCAGAAAAAAAAAATGTTTAAAAACCATTTGTAGCTCAGTGTAGGCAGAGCGCTTGTGCAGCTCACATGGAGCCCAGGTTGGTCCCCAGCACCACATAAGTCACGGGTGATGGTGCATATTTGAAATCCTAGCACTCGGGAAGTAGAGACAAGAAGACGCAAAGTTCATTACCCTCAGTTACAAGAGGCTTTGAGGCTAGCGTGGGCTACGTGAGATCCTATCTCAGAACCTCCTTTTTTGGAATGCTATTTCAAAAAACAATGTAAAAGTATCAGTTGTTTGTAATGCCTGATCATGCTAGGTTTGGAGGGCTTTGCAAAGTTTATTTTTCGTTTTCTGTGTAGGTCAGGAACAGTCTGTGGGAGTTGGCTTTCTCCCTCCACCATGTGGATTCCAGGGATCAAGCTCAGGTTGTCAGGCTTGCTGGCAGGTGTCTTTACCCATCAGATGGCCCGCCCTGCTGGCATGGCTTTTTTCTGCTTGTTTAGTTTTGCTCTGGAATCGGGGCTTTGTGTGTGCTGGGCAGATGCTTGTTCTTAAGTGTGAGAGAGACTTTTCTTCATTGTTGTTCTTATGCCCTCGCTTCCTCTTTTAGTGATGCTGGGATTAAAACAGGCTTTGTGTAGCTAAGCAGGTGTTATACCAGGAAGCCACACCTAATCCCAATGTGGTATTTTAAATTATGAGTTTGACTTAAGCCACAATATTGGAATTTGTTGTGGAAGTATATTGGTAAACATTTGATTATGAAGTCTTTTGTGAGTTTGAAGTGCGGGGTAAGAATTATTTTCTTACATATAGGAAGTGCATTTAATTAGAAGTTCCCATCACCATAGAATAAATAAAGAATTGAAACCATTTTCCCTTCCCCTTAGCCTGAATGGTACTTGGCTCAGGTACTTATGTGGATTGGAAACCATACTCAGTTTCTGGACGAGAAGATTCAGCCAATATTGGACAAAGTGGGCTCTGCAGTAAATGCAAGGGTAAGAGGCTGAGCCTATGCCTTTCGGCTTCCTTGGTGTCCCCTGGGCACAATCCCCCATGCCCGCACCTTTCTTTCAGCTTGAGTTTTCCCGTGGCCTCGTGATGCTCATTCTTGAGAAGCTGGCGTCTGATATCCCTTGCCTGCTCTATGATGACAGCCTCTTCTGTCATCTGGTGGATGAGGTGCTGTTGTTTGAAAGGGAGCTGCACAGTGTTCATGGCTATCCCAGCACGTTTGCCAGCTGCATGCACATTCTGTCGGAGGAGACCTGTTTCCAGAGATGGCTGACTGTGGAGAGAAAGTGTAAGTGCTCATGTGGCTGTGGAGCGGGGAGGGCTCTCTGGGGGGGGGGGGTAGTTTGTTTTTGTTGTTGTTTTCTTGGTTGCTTTTTGTTTTTGTTTTTACACAGGGTCTCACTGTGTAGCCTTAGCTGACCTGGAACTCTCTGTATAAACCAAGTTGGCTTCAAACTCATTGAGATCCACTTGCCTTTGCCTCTCAAATGCTAGGATTAAGGGTATGTACCACCACTGCCTGGCAATGTCTGTTTTTGGTGTGTAAAGTTTCAGAGTTTTGATTTTCTTACAGCTCTGAGTAAGAACTCTAGGTGCCTAAATCTTTCCTGGGCAGGATCTACTGAATTACCTTCAAAGACAACCTCCTTTCCACAAGACTTCAGTTTGTTTTGTTTTTTGTTTTTTGTTTTTTGTTTTTAATTACAGTCTACATGTTGGGATATCAAACCAGTAGAAGATAGTGCTGTTTTGTAGATTTTTGCCATACACAGTTTCTACTCTTGGTTGGGTATTTTCAGATGTGCCACTTCTAGTCAGCATAACAATAAGGTATCTTATTTAACTCTGAAGTAGATATTTAAAGTATAGTGTGATTAGTTAGTGGGAGATTGCAAATTTATTTTGTATGAAAAACATAGTTCCTAAAAAAAAGTATGAGTTGATAATTGAAGGATGAAATAACTCCTTAACTGATCCTTCTTTCTTTGTGTTAGTTGCTCTCCAAAAAATGGACTCAATGCTTTCGTCAGAGGCCGCCTGGGTATCTCAGTATAAAGACATCACTGATGTGGATGAAATGAAGGTTCCAGACTGTGCGGAAGTCTTTATGACCCTGCTTTTGGTTATAACTGGTAAGCCCTGGCCTTTTAACATACAGTGCTAATTTAGTATTATTTTTTTTTTAAATATTCATTTATTTAAGTACACTGTAGCTGTCCTCAGACACCCCAGAAGAGGGAGTCAGATCTTGTTACAGATGGTTGTGAGCCACCATGTGGTTGCTGGGATTTGAACTCCAGACCTTCGGAAGAGCAGTCGGGTGCTCTTACCCACTGAGCCATCTCACCAGCCCTAGAATTAATTTTTTAAGCTGGGCATGGGGGTACACACTTGTAATCCTAGCTTGTGAGGTAGAAGCAGGAGGATTGAACTCAAGGCCAGTCTCAGCTCCAAAGCAAGTTTGACGTCAGCCTGGGATATATGAGACCCTGTCTCAGAAAACCAAAACAAATGAGTGAAGAAACAACAAAGTAATTGCAGTGAGTGGACCTGGAGAGATTGCTCAGCGGGTGCGAGCACTTGCTGGTCTTACAGAAGACCTAGTCAGCTCCCATTTCTAACCTGTGAGTGTCCAGTGATCTCTTGGCCTCCTCAGGCACCTGGCATGCATGTACATCAAAATAAGCCTTAAACAGTAGTGTGTTTCACATGTACCTATTTTTTTTAGTAGTTAATAAAAACTGGTATAGTAACTTAATGTTGTTTCTACAGTAATAAAAATCTGTGAGAGTAGCCTCACTTTTGATTGAGCCAGGTGTGGTAACATACACCTTTAATCCCGGCATTCTGGAAGTCCTGACATATCTGTGTAATTTCTTAAGAGTTTGATCATAGGGGGCTGGAGAGATGGCTTAGTGGTTAAGAGCATTGATGACTGTTCTTCCAAAGGTCCTGAGTTCAATTCCCAGCAACCACATGGTGGCTCACAACCACCTGTAATGGGATCTGATGCCCTCTTCTGGTGTGTCTAAAGAGAGCAATGGTGTACTCATATAAAAAAAAAAAAAAAATAAAAAAAAAAAAAAAAAAAAAAAAAAAGAGTTTGATCATAAAGGCAGTAAAGCTGGGCTTTAGGGAAAACCAGCCGCCATGGTGAGTTCCCTTCATGAATTGTTTACTCTCTCCACAGACAGGTATAAAAATCTCCCCACAGCCTCCCGGAAGCTGCAGTTCCTGGAGCTACAGAAGGACCTAGTAGATGATTTCAGGATCCGGTTAACGCAGGTGATGAAGGAGGAGACGAGAGCGGCCCTGGGCTTTCGGTACTGTGCGATTCTCAATGCCGGGAACTATATCTCAGCAGTGCTGGCTGACTGGGCTGACAATGTTGTGAGTTAATGTGCTTTTATAGGAAATAATGTATTAGTGCCTTGGTCTCCTTTAGCCTTTCAAATGTTGACTTTGCTGCAAGCCAAAAATTTACATGTTAGACAGAAAGCATAGTGATGCCAAATGTAGGAGATGTGAGTAAAGGTCTAAACCAGTTGAATATATACTAATAGTCTAATGACTTACTCTTAGGAGGGTTGGAGGGGTCGCTCAGGGGAGCATCTGAACATCCACACCAGCGAGGGCCTGAGTTTGATCCTCAGGACCAAAGGAAGAAAGGAAGGAAGGGAGGGACGGAGGGAGGGACAGAGGGAGCGAGAGAGAGAGAGAGAGAGAGAGAGAGAGAGAGAGAGAGAGAGAGAGAGAGAGAGAGAGAGAGAGAGAAGAGAGAGAAGCAGAAAGAGAGGGAGAAGGTGAGGAAAAAGAGGGAGAGGGAGAGGGAGGGAGAAAGAAAAGAGGAAAAGGAGAAAGCAGGCAGGCAGGCGGGTGAGCAGTGCAGCCTGTGCTCCAGCACGTGGGGTGTGGACTGGCAGTCTGAGATCATTCTCGTGACATTGTGCATTCCAGGCCAGCCTGGGTTACATGAGATCCTACTTCAAATCAAGCAAAACAAAAGGGAAGGAAGGAAAGTAAACAAAGACAGACGGACAGACAGACTTTCCTGAATAACTGTATAGGATGAACCATTTTTCTCTTCCAACTTTGTACTCTGGAAATAATAGTATGCTAAATGCCACCACAGAAAGTAATTATTTTACAGTGAGGTTAAAATCAATACATTTAAGTTGGTGGTACAGCTCAGTGGTGGGGCATGGTAGAAAGCCCTAGATTTATTACCCAGCACTGCAAAGAAAAATGAAGTCCAGGGCTTGACTTTTTACAAAATATCTTCAAAACAGGACTGTCCTAGTTCCTGTTGCTGTGATAAAACACTGTGCCCAGAAGTAGCTTGCCATCTGGGGAGGCAGGACCCGAGCTCAAGGCAGGAACCTGGAGGCAGGAGCTGATGCAGAAGTCATGGATGGCTGCTGCTTACTGGCTTGGTCCCCGTGGCTTTCTCAGACTGCTTTTTACAGTACTCAGAACCCACAAAGGGGCTGGCCCTGCCATGTTAATCAATAATTAAGAAACTGCACTACAGGCTTGCCCATAGGCCCATCTGATGAGTGCATTATGCAACTGTCAATTGTTTTTGTTTTTTAAGATTTTTAAATTTTATATGTATGACTGTTTTGCATGCATGTTCAGTGTGCAGTGCCCACAGAGGCTAAAAGATCCCCTGAAACTGGAGTTAAGGAGGGTTGTAAGCCACCATGTGGGTGCTGGGCACTGAACTTGGATCCTCTGAAGGAACAGTTAGAGCTCTTCACTCCCTTGTGTTGTCGTAACCTCTCTGCTGCAGCTAACTTGATTTTTTAAAAGTGTATCTCACATACCATATTTAATGATAAGTATTTTAGATAAGAATTCGGTATTTGTATGTGTGTGTGCATGCGTGGGTGTTTACACACAGAGACCAGAGGTTAATATTGGATTTTATTCTTCTCCCTTTCCAACTTAGTTTTGGAGGCAGTCTTTTGGTGAACCTGGAAATTGTCTTTTTGGCTAGACTGGCAGGCTATTAAACCCTGGGATCAAACCAGCTTTGCCTCCCAGTGCTATAATTATAGGTGCACACCGTCACGTTGGGTGCTTTATGTTTGTGTGACAGGGAATTTACCCACTGATCCATTTCCCCAGCCCAAGAAATACTTAAAAAAATCAAAACAAAAGAAAGCATAGCCACAATTACATTGAAAAAAAAACTAATGTCTCATTTTGCAAAGTGTATTTAAAGTAAGTATGACTGGCAGTGGTGGTGTCCACCTGTAACTGCAGCTCTCCAGGGCTATCTTTCCCCTCTCCTTGAAGAGTATATGTGTCTTATCCAGTGTTCTGTTGCTTTGGAGATACACCATAGCCAAGGCAACTCTTATAAGAGAAAGCATTTAATTGGGGGCCTGCTTTCTACAGTTTCAGGGGCTTAGTCCATTATCATGACAGGATCCTGGCAGGATGGGCAGGCACTGAACAGTAACAGCGAGCTACATCTCAATCCACAGGCGGGGGTGGGGGAGGGAGAACAGAGAGAGACAGAGACACACAGAGAGATAGAGACACAGAGATAGAGAGAGACAGAGACAGACAGACAGACAGACAGGGCATAGCATGGGCTTTTGAAACTTCAAAGCCTACCCCTAGTGACACTCCTCTTCCAACAAGGCCACACCCACTCTAATAAGTACGGCCAAAAACAAAACCTTAACTGGGTGGGGGGACTATAGTTTAGTGTGATACTTGAGTACTCGCCCAGTATATGAAGAGGCTGTATGTTCATTTCCCACCAAAAAAAAAAAAAAAAGAAAGAAAGAAAGAATTTACTCGAAATATGTGTGCATAATATTAATATCATTTGCTGGAAGAAGGAAAAACAGTGACTTAGTGAATATAATGCAGAGTACATTGCCTAGTGTGTTCATCTTATAAAGCCGCATATAGCTATTCAATATAGAGTGCAATGCCTAGTGTGTTCATCTTATAAAGCCAGCCAGCTTGTAGTTGTTTGCTTTGTGCTTTTGTGTTGTGTTTGACTTTCAGGGAGTACTTGGTTTTCAGCTCCGCTGACCCGCTCTGCTAAGACTTTTCACACATGAAGCAGATGGCCATTCTTTTGCCAGATGGTTCAGTGAGAGGCTCATGCCAGGATAGAGTTTTAGTGTTAATGAATTCCTTGTAGAACATCATGGCTGTGTGGTGCTACTGTCTGTTAACGAGGATGAGTGAGTTAGCTATTCTCTACTGTGGAAGATTAGAATCTGTTGCTGAGACCAAGAAAAAGAGCAGAAGGAAGGGCTGACTGTGACTGTGTGGCTCTGACTGTGACTGTGACTGTGGCTGTGGCTCTGACTGTGACCGTGATTGTGTGGCTATGATTGTGACTGTGACTGTGGCTGTGACTGTGACCGTGATTGTGTGGCTATGATTGTGACTGTGGCTGTGGCTGTGACCGTGATTGTGTGGCTATGATGGTGACTGTGGCTGTGGCTGTGACCATGATTGTGTGGCTATGACGGTGACTGTGACTGTGGCTGTGACCATGATTGTGTGGCTACGATGGTGGCTTTGACTGACTGTGGCTGTGACTGTATCTCTTGATATGACTGTGGCTGTGGCCATGGCTGTGACGACTATGTGGCTGTTACTATGACTGTGTGGCTCTGATTGATTGTGTCTGTCTCTGGCTGTTACTGTAATTATGGCTTTGGTGTGTCTCTGTCTGTGACTGTGTGGCTGTGACTGTGACTGTGACTGTGACTGTAGCTGTGTCTCTGGCTGTAACTATCACTGTGTCTGTGTCTCTGGCTGTGACTGTGACTGTGGCCATGAATGAGACAGTGACTGTGTGGCTGTGACTGTGTGACTGACTGTGTGACTGTGGCTGTGACTGTGGCTGTGTGGCTGTGACTGTGTGACTGTGACTGTGTGACTGTGGCTGTGACTGTGTGACTATGGCTGTGACTGTGACTGTAGCTGTGTCTCTGGCTGTGACTATCACTGTGTCTGTGTCTCTGGCTGTGTCTGTGTCTCTGGCTATGACTGTGACTGTAGCTGTGTCTCTGGCTGTGACTGTATGGATGTGACTGGGTGACTGACTGTGTGGCTGTGACTGTGGCTGTGACTCTGTGACTGCAGCTGTGACTGTGTGGCTGTGACTATGTGACTGTGTGACTGTGGCTGTGGCTGTGACTGTGTGACAGTGACTGTGGCTGTGACTCTGTGACTGCGGCTGTGACTGTGTGGCTGTGGCTGTGACTATGTGACTGTGTGACTGTGTGGCTGTGACTGTGACTGTGTGACTGTGGCTGTGACTGTAGCTGTGACTGTGTGACTGTGTGATTGTGTGACTGTGTGACTGTGGCTGTGACTATGTGACTGTGTGACTGTGACTGTGTGACTGTGGCTGTGGCTGTGACTGTGTGACTGTGTGACTGTGTGACTNTGGCTGTGACTGTGTGACTGTGGCTGTGACTGTGTGGCTGTGACTGGACTGTGGCTGTGACTATGTGACTGTGTGACTGTGTGACTGTGTGACTGTGGCTGTGACTGTGACTGTGTGACTGTGACTGTGTGGCTGTGGCTGTGACTATGTGACTGTGTGGCTGTGGCTGTGACTGTGGCTGTGACTGTGGCTGTGGCTGTGACAATGTGACTATGTGACTGTGGCTGTGACTGTGACTGTGTGGCTGTGTGACTGTGGCTGTGACTCTGTGACTGTGTGACTGTGGCTGTGGCTGTGACTATGTGACTGTGTGGCTGTGACTGTGACTGTGTGACTGTGGCTGTGACTGTGTGACTGTGTGACTCTGTGGCTGTGGCTGTGACTGTGGCTGTGACTATGTGACTGTGTGAATGTGTGACTGTGGCTGTGACTATGTGACTATGTGACTGTGGCTGTGACTGTGTGACTGTGGCTGTGACTGTGTGGCTGTGGCTGTGACTGTGTGACTGTGGCTGTGACTGTGTGGCTGTGGCTGTGGCTGTGGCTGTGACTGTGGCTGTGACTGTGTGACAGTGACTGTGGCTGTGACTCTGTGACTGCGGCTGTGACTGTGTGGCTGTGGCTGTGACTGTGACTGTGGCTGTAACTGTGTGACAGTGACTGTGGCTGTGACTCCGTGACTGCGGCTGTGACTGTGTGGCTGTGGCTGTGACTGTGACTGTGGCTGTGACTATGTGACTGTGTGACTGTGGCTGTGGCTGTGACTGTGACTATGTGACTGTGTGACTGTGTGACTGTGGCTGTGACTGTGGCTGTGACTGTGTGACTGTGTGACTGTGGCTATGTGACTGTGTGACTGTGGCTGTGACTGTGACTGTGACTGTATGGCTGTGACTGTGGCTGTGACTGTGTGACTCTGGCTGTGACTGTGACTGTGTGGCTGTGACTGTGGCTGTGACTATTTGACTGTGTGACTGTGGCTGTGACTGTGGCTGTGACTGTGACTGTGTGGCTGTGACTATGTGACTGTGGCTGTGACTGTGACTGTGGCTGTGACTGTGTGACTGTGTGGCTGTGGCTGTGTGGCTGTGTGACTGTGGCTGTGACTGTGTGGCTGTGACTGTGACTGTGGCTGTGACTCTGTGACTGTGTGACTGTGGCTGTGACTCTGTGACTGTGTGACTGTGTGGCTGTGGCTGTGACTGTGTGACTGTGGCTGTGGCTGTGACTATGTGACTGTGTGACTGTGTGACTGTGACTGTGGCTGTGACTGTGTGACTGTGGCTGTGGCTGTGACTATGTGACTGTGTGGCTGTGACTGTGTGACTGTGGCTGTGGCTGTGTGACTGTGGCTGTGACTGTGTGGCTGTGACTGTGACTGTGGCTGTGACTCTGTGACTGTGTGACTGTGGCTGTGACTGTGGCTGTGACTGTGACTGTGGCTGTGACTATGTGACTGTGTGGCTGTGACTGTGGCTGTGACTGTGTGGCTGTGGCTGTGGCTGTGACTATGTGACTGTGTGGCTGTGACTGTGTGACTGGCTGTGACTATGTGACTGTGTGACTGTGACTATGGCTGTGACTATGTGACTGTGTGACTGTGTGACTGTGGCTGTGACTGGCTGTGACTATGTGACTGTGTGACTGTGACTGTGGCTGTGACTATGTGACTGTGTGACTGTGGCTGTGACTGTGTGGCTGTGGCTGTGACTGTGACTGTGATTATGTGACTGTGTGACTGTGACTATGGCTGTGACTATGTGACTGTGTGACTGTGGCTGTGACTTTGGCTGTGACTATGTGACTGTGTGACTGTGTGACTATGTGACTGTGTGACTGTGGCTGTGGCTGTGACTGTGTGACTGTGTGACTGTGGCTGTGACTGTGGCTGTGACTGTGTGACAGTGACTGTGGCTGTGACTCTGTGACTGTGGCTGTGACTGTGGCTGTGACGGTGTGGCTGTGACTATGTGACTGTGTGACTGTGTCTATGGCTGTGACTATGTGACTGTGTGACTGTGGCTGTGACTATGTGACTGTGTGACTGTGGCTGTGACTGTGGCTGTGGCTGTGACTGTGTGACAGTGACTCTGGCTGTGACTCTGTGACTGCGGCTGTGACTGTGTGGCTGTGGCTGTGAATGTGGCTGTGACTATGTGACTGTGTGGCTGTGACTGTGGCTGTGGCTGTGACTGTGTGGCTGTGACTGTGACTGTGGCTGTGACTATGTGACTATGTGACTATGTGGCTGTGGCTGTGACTGTGTGACTGTGGCTGTGGCTGTGACTATGTGACTGTGTGGCTGTGACTGTGTGACTGTGGCTGTGACTGTGTGAATGTGGCTGTGGCTGTGACTGTGTGGCTGTGACTGTGGCTGTGGCTGTGACTATGTGACTATGTGGCTGTGGCTGTGACTGTGTGACTGTGGCTGTGGCTGTGACTATGTGACTGTGTGGCTGTGACTGTGACTGTGGCTGTGACTGTGTGAATGTGGCTGTGGCTGTGACTGTGACTGTGGCTGTGACTGTGTGACTGCGGCTGTGGCTGTGACCGTACTAACTGGGTCCTGGCCTTGATGGTGCTGATTTGTCTTCACACCAAGTCTTCCAGCCATCCTCACAGTGTTTCATCAAAGGTCTGTTCTCGCCAAGTCTAGAAGCAGAGAAGAGGACGGCAGCTTGCCTTCCTGTGTTTCTGATTGGCTGTTGATAACCATTTGTTGTTGGGCCATGCCACTCCTGAAATGTTCAACCTCTCAGAATTTTCTTTCTAGTTGTCTGACAGAACTCCAGTTCTGCAGTCGGCGATAAGTGCAGGCAGGTGTGTGTAATGAATGGACTGGGATGCCCACTCCACAGGTTATTTCTGGTTGCATTCTGATATATCAGGTTTCTGATAGCCTTCAGTCTGTGTCTAGAAAAACTGAATACTTAAAGGAGCAGGCTCACTAGCAGAAAAATACAGTATCACAAATAAAAACTACTGCAGCGAGAAAAAGAAGCTGGCAGGGGAAGCACACCCCTGGCTTCTATGCAGTGGGGGCACAAGCAAAGGGGTGCCACACCTTCAAGGTCAGCTCCATCTGCAGAGGTCCAGGCCAGCCGAGACTACACAGTACCACAGAAAAGAGTGCACAGCAATCACATGGGAGGCTGACGCAGGCTGGCCATGGGTGCAAAGCTACATTGAACTAATTATTTGATGCCAGCCTTAACTACACAGCAAGATCCAGGCTCCAACGAAAACAGAACCCTCACACATCAAAACCCAACCCAAACCAAAGCAACAGACCTGCTCTGTGCAGGCAGAGCTTCAAACCCCTGGCTATGGCTGGTGGTGACATAGCTGCTGCAGTTTCTGAGGGAGGCAGCCTGGCAGCTCTTTTTTTTTTTTTTTTTTTTTTTTTTTTTTTTTTAATTTATTTATTTATTATAAGTAGCATCACAGTTTTAGTGAGGGTGCACAGGAAAACATGCACTCTTTTTGTTCAGTATTCATTAGCATATGCTTTTCTTTGATTTTTTTT
>NC_034591.1:18319882-18321100 GCF_900095145.1 Mus pahari
GAACTCACTTTGTAGACCAGGCTGGCCTCGAACTCAGAAATCCACCTGCCTCTGCCTCCCGAGTGCTGGGATTAAAGGCGTGCGCCACCACGCCCGGCACGTTTGATTTCGAGAGAGATGAAGACTTTTATATTTGCTTTGAGTCAGAGTCTCCTGTAGCCCACACTGGCTTTGAACGCATGGTAATCTTCCGGTGTCGGCTCCCGAGTGTAAGAATGCAGATATCTGCCACCATGCCAAGCTGTGTGTGTGTGTGTGTGTGTGTGTGTGTGTGTGTGCACATGCACTTGAGTATGTGCCTGTGCTTGTGTCATGGCATACATGTAGAGGATAGGGTTGTTTGCTTACACTATGTGGGTCTTGGGGATTGAATTCAGGTCATCGGGCTTAGCAGCAAGTAACTACCCATTTAGCCATCTCACTGGCCCTGAGCTGTACACATTAAATAAGGAAATTGTGTGATATAGAGGTTCTGTTTTGCCATGTCCAGAATTGTGCCAATAAATGTAATAGCAGATGTTTGTTTGCAGTTCTTCCTGCAGCTGCAGCAGGCAGCACTGGAAGTCTTTGCAGAGAACAACGCCCTCAGTAAACTGCAGCTGGGACAGCTGGCCTCCATGGAGAGCTCGGTCTTCGACGACATGATCAACCTCTTAGAGCGTTTAAAGCTTGATATGTTGACTCGCCAAGTAGACCATGTTTTCAGAGAAGTGAAAGACGCTGCGAAGTTGTATAAGAAAGAAAGGTGTGTCCTGTGTCAGTCACCCTTTACACACGTTAGTCTGAGTCAAAGACGCCATTTCTACTCCCTGTTTTCGATTCTGTAAAATCCTCACTCCTAGTCTTGGAGATGGAACGTGGGGCTTTTCTGTATGGTAGCTCTAAGCATTGGTTCTGATGGGATCGTTCCAGAATCTATTCTTTTGAAAAATTCACTCAGAATAAATAAGTGATGGTCACTCACTTTACAAAGGAAAGTGCCCTGTGGTCTATGCCTTGTTGTGCTTGCTGTCACAACTCTCCTGCCTCTGTACCCGAGCATGGCACCTCCACACAGTTCTGCAATCAGTTTGGAAGTACCGTTAGTTTGTATGCTAAAACCAGAGCATAAGATTAACTGGTATCGCCGGGCCTGGTGGCGCAGGCCTTTAATCCCAGCACTCGGGAGGCAGAGGCAGGCGGATTTCTGAGTTCGAGGCCAGCCTGGTCTACCAAGTG
>NC_034591.1:18321168-18324854 GCF_900095145.1 Mus pahari
CATCAAAGTCTTTATGATATGATTACAAACTATCCTTTTGGGATAGCATTTGAAATGTAAATGAAGAAAATAGCTAAAAAAAAAAAAAAAAAAAAAAAAAAAAAGATTAACTGGTATCTTTGGAATTCTAAAGATAAACTTTAGTTTTTAGCTTTATAGTAATTGAATTTAGGACATTTTTCAGGAAATATTAATTAAAAGTTAAAATATAAATATAGAGACATTTATTTCTGGTAGAGCTTTAGACATCATGATTTTTTAAACTCCAGATTTCCCCCAGGACACATTTAAAATTGCTTTTTGAAACCTTAAGGATACAAAGTGGTAAGGGTCAGTCTTGTGAAGGTTGTTTGTTTTTCCAGATGGCTGTCCCTGCCGTCTCAGTCTGAGCAGGCAGTGATGTCCCTGTCCAGCTCAGCCTGCCCTCTCTTGCTGACCTTACGGGACCGTCTGCTTCAGCTGGAGCAACAGCTGTGCTTCTCCTTATTCAAAATCTTCTGGCAAATGCTTGTAGAGAAGCTGGACGTGTACATCTACCAGGAAGTGAGTCCGGATGGGGACTGGGCTGAGAGGGCAGCGAGGCATGACCTGCTCTTTGCTGCAGAGAAAGAACCCTTGACTGGCATGGCAGCTGTTACATGGATCACTTTTTGTTGCAGATAATCCTTGCTAACCACTTCAACGAAGGAGGAGCAGCCCAGCTGCAGTTTGATATGACAAGGAACCTCTTCCCTTTGTTTTCTCACTACTGCAAAAGACCAGAAAACTATTTTAAACAGTAAGTCCAATGTCCAGTTGTAAGTATTGGTGTATCCAAACGCTAGAGGAGTTGGCTGCTTTTAATAGTTTCAGAGTTTTGTTGATATATTTTGCAATAGTATCAATTAAAATCTGGAGCTAGAGATGCTCAACAGTTAAGAGCACTTGATGCTCTTGCAGGGGACAGGGGTTTGTTCTCAGCACCTACATGGTAACTCACAAGCATCCTTAGCTCCAGTTCCAGGGCATCTTACACATTCTCCTGGCCTCCACAGCATCAGACACACACACAGTGCACAGACATGCATGCAGGCAAAACAGATACATAAACTTAAAAATCTAAAAAGCAACAAATTGCTGGCTCCTTGCCAGCAGGTCCAGGCGAGAGGAGAGAGGTCCTGGTCCTGCCAGGGATGGCGAGTGTCATCGGCCCAAAAGAAGTACACTGAGCCTAGAGTCTGGCCAAAGCAGGAACTCAACTTTATGGCATCAACCTCTCACTTATATAAGTCTGGAACATAGGGAGGGGGATTTTTGGTGGGGTAAGATGATGTAGGGGATGAGGAAGGGTGGACGGAGGGTATGGAGTGACTGACAGGGCCAATGGCAAAGCTCTACATCAGCAACAGTGGGGCAGAGGCAGGGCCTAACAGGTCTTGCTCAGTCATCCCAACAGGGAAGTAACTGAGACAGGTCTCAAAACTGGAGCCAGGCTCAGGTTTGTCCTCAAGGCCCAAACCAGGGCCAAAATGGGGCCCAACATAATTTAAACATTAAAAACATTCATTGTATGTCAGTTATATTTTCAAAACACAATAGGGAAACCAAAATAATGCACATGGTATACATCGACAGAAAGTTGACCAGAACCGGGTATAAGTTATATGTTGGACTTGCTACCGAGCATCTGGGTCAATGCTATTGGCTGATTACTGGGAGAGTAAATAGAAAATGATATAGGTATAATTCTGCCACCTGTAGAAAATAAGGAAATTAGGAAAATGCAGAAAATTAGGTTTAGTGCCTAACAATAGCCCAGACCAGATGAAAATCAATTTTCTTACAAATTTAATATTAAGTTTAGCTCTAACTATAGTTATAGACATGAGAACAGTTACTAGGAATCTAGTAAAAAAGTCATTAATTTAAAATTTACATTAAGTATCGAGTCTGTACAATTTGGAAATATTCCTTTGAAACATAAAAGGTTCTGCTTCCTGGGAGCTATGGCTGTTTCTGATTTGCTTTTCTTTTTTTGAAATAGGTTTCATATCTCCCAGCCTGGCTTTGAACCCAGTGCACAGTAGCAGAGGAGGAGCCTGGGCTTTTGCCCCTCCTGCCTCTGTCTTCTGAGTGCTGTGTTTGCAGGTGCTCACCCCACACTCCAAAGCCCCTCCCATGCTTCATTCATGTTAGGCAAGTACCCTACCTAGTACATTAAATCTCCAGCCCCCTTTTGCTTTTATTATTCTTTAAATATTCTAATTTTGTTTCCATAAGTGTGGGGTGGAGGCCAGATGAGATCTTGTGGGAACAGTTCTCTCCTGCCACGCAGATGCTAAGGATTAAACTCAGGTTACCAAGCCTGCCAGCAGCAGCTTTATCCTCGACCACCATACCAGCCTTCCTATTTCTGTTTGGTTTAGGCTTTCTGAGACAGTCTCGCTATGCAGCCTTGGCTGGCCTGGAGCTCACAGGGTAGACCAGGCTGGCCTGGAGCTCATTGTGGTCATGCTTTGGCTTCCAGATTGCTGGGATTACACGTCCACCATTGTCCCCAGCCTCTTTATGGTTTGGTTGGCCTTGCTGTCTCGCCTTTTTGCTGCCTTCATGTTTATTCCTTTGCTTTTCCCTCAAGTCCTAATTCTAGCTGAACTCATAGTTAAATTTGATAATCTGTTAGCATCAAACAGTGTCCTGAGATAAGTCCTAATGACATATCAAGACAAGCCTGAATGATCTGTTAACCCTGTACAGCTTGTGTAGTCCCAGCACATGTGGAGCCAAGTAGTCGATAGATAGTTAAATGGTTGTGTAGACTCTCCAAAGGTCATTGTGGTCCCATGGGTGGTCCAAAGAGCTTCTCTTCTTTCTTGTTTTCCTAAACAGTGTAAAAGAAGCCTGCATCATTCTGAATTTGAACCTTGGTTCTGCATTACTCCTGAAAGATGTCCTGCAGTCAGCGTCTGAGCACATTCCTGCCACAGCAGCCTTAAATGAAGTTGGAGTTTACAAACTGGCTCAGCAAGACGTTGAGATTCTGCTTAATTTGAGGACAAACTGGCCTAACACTGGAAAATAGTGCGTCTTTGAGGAAAGTGTTGTTTAACAAAGACGAGAGTTGGGTTGAAGTTGTCTGATAAAGTTCTGAATTAATGAACCTGGACAAAAGAAAACTTGGCAGAGTAGTTTCTTGTCTTGAGTTACGATATCACTAAAACGGTCGCCATCCTCCATCCTCCCAGTCCTAAGAAAACAAAGAATGAAAACTCAGCTGTGAGAAGCAGAGTAAGTGCATTGCAAACAGGAATGGAGACATCTGAAGACGGAATGAGAGCAGAGGGCAGCCATACCTGACCCCCACTGTCCTAATCAAGAGGAGCTGTTGTCAAAGCTGAGTGTAGCAATAGATTGTAGAGACACTCAGGGCGCATGTTCATAGTTGAGGTTCCTGTATCCATTTTGGGAATTCAGTGTTATATAAGACATAGGTGGAAGACACCTATAATCCCAGCACTCTGAAGGCTGAGGCAGGAGGATCACTGAGGGCTCAAGACTCTCCTGGGCAACATAGTGAGACCTTATCTGTTTCACCAGAAAAAGACCAAAACAAAACAAAAACCCAAGACCAAAGCACAATAGTTTTATGAGATGGTGGTTAAGCTATGGTTGTTCTTCTTCTTCTTTTTTTTTTTTTTTTTTTTTAA
>NC_034591.1:18326639-18330792 GCF_900095145.1 Mus pahari
GTGTGTGAGAGAGAGAGAGAGAGAGAGAGAGAGAGAGAGAGAGAGAGAGAGAGAGCACCAGCATGCATGTGGACAGAAGCAGAGCATTTTTTAGACAGGGTCACTGTACATATAGCCCTGCCTGCTTCTCCCTCCTGAGTGCTGGGATGAGAGGTGTGTCCAACATGCCCCAGACTGATGAGGTTTCCCAGTGAGGAAAGACTGAACTTCCTCTCTACCTCCATCATCACGCCTCCCCTTGCCAGGGTGAGCCTTCCCTGCCCTCTCTTCCTAGTTGCAAAAAGTTAAAGGGAAACATTCCAGTCAAGGGTAGTAGGTGTGGGGAGTGGAGAGATGGCTCAGCAGTGAAGTGCTTGCTGTGCAGGGGTGAGGAGCTGGGTTTGAATCCCCAGAACCATGGGAAGCTGAGCACTGGGCTGAATTCAGTGTTTCCCCAGCTAGATCCAAGGCAGGGGTGGAGAGGCCTCGAAGCTCACAGGCTGCCTCGCGTGGTCTACACAGTGCAGCAACAAACAACAAAGACAAAATGGGAGGTGAAACCTGACCCTGGGATTGTGCTGGGCGCCACATGTGTGCACTCAGGTGAGCACGCGCGTGCGCGCGCGCGCGCGCACACACACACGCACACAAGGGTGGTGTTACTCTAAATGCAATGGTATTGATACTTCAAAATCATACCATGTCATTAAAATATTAAAAACCTTACCCTTCATCTTTGAATTTATCCAAAGCTATTAAATGTCCATCAACATTCAAAACTTCATGTGCAGTACACAGACCCAAGGTTTTCAGTACTGCAAAAATGAGAAGAAATGAAAATTTACAAAGAATTGTTTTTATAGGTTTATAGGCCTTTATGCGAGTGACGCCATTATCTTAACCACGGGCATGATGTTGTCCATAAAGAATGGAGGCGTCTGTTAACTTTGTGATTCTCAGCTGTTCCAATATAGACATAAAAGACAGCTCCTGGTTTTTCTGCAAATCAATAGTTGAGTTTCATTCTTCTATGAAGTTAAACTGTCACAAGTGGAAACAGTCCCTGGAGTTGAATGCCAGCCGAGCGGTGGTGGTGCATGCCTTTAATCCCAGCACTTGAGTTCCAGGACAGTCAGGGCTATACAGAGAAACCCTGTCTTGAAAAAAAAACAAAAAAACGAAAACGGAGTTGAATGCCTGTGTTGAAGGTGCTGTGCTAGTCACTCAGGGTGCGGGCCTTGGTTCATGAAACAGTACAGCGGAGAATGGTTATGGAACTGGACAAAGCAGTGTTCTACCTCATATGACTAATGTCAGTCTGGAGATCATCTGTGGGAGCGGGATGGAGAGCGAGCCGCCACAGACTTCCACGATTCCTTGAAGAGTCTTGATCTGCCCTACTGAGCATTAGATATAAACTGGCTCCCAGCAGATCTGTGAGACAGCAAAAGGGAACCCAGGCCAGGGCAATGGGGGCATCCTCCATTCTCACAGATGACAATATTCCCCTCAGCCCCCACTCTTTCTGAGTTACCTCATTAGGCAGGGCTTTCATTGGAGCACATGGTGGTGAGATACAGTTGGTCAAGGATTTAGGGGCTTGGGATTGGTTCAAACACTGTATATTACATTGGGGGGGGGCTGGGCAATAAACTCAGATCTGCACCCTGATGCTGCTCTTCGGAGTCGGATGTCCCTGGATCCCATCACGTGACTCTCACCTCTACCCTCGGTCCTGTTGCCACATGGACCTGGGCGTTTTTATAAAGCTCTCCAGATGATGTAATTTGCAGATAGAGATGGAAAGCAGGAAGACAGAGGGGGTTGGCATGGTGCCGGGAAGAAGCTGCCCCGCTGAGACACAGGTGCCCCGCTGAGACACAGGTGCCCCGCTGAGACGCAGGTGCCCCGCTGAGACACAGGTGCCCCGCTGAGACGCAGAGTCTTAGGACAGATGCAGTTTCTGACAAGGCAGCATGTTTACATATAACACAGAAGCCGTGCTCTGCATCAACAGGCTCTCTCTTACATGGTTTTAAAAACAAAGTCCACTCTACTTTCCAAAAATACTGCAACAGTCATGGCAGAAGTCAGGCATAAGGTGGACAGGTTTAGATGGAAGTACCACCATCACTGTGTAGCCCTGGCTGTCCTGGATCTCACTCTGTGGACTAGGTTGGCCTTGAACTTAGAGATCCACTCTGCCTCCCGAGTGCTGGGACTAAAGGTGTGCACCACCACACCTGGTATCTCTATGTATATTTTAAGAAAATCACACTGGGGCTGGTGAGATGGCTCAGTGGGTAAGAGCACCCGATTGCTCTTCCGAAGGTCCGGAGTTCAAGTCCCAGCAACCACATGGTGGCTCACAACCATCCGTAACAAGATCTAACGCCCCCTTCTGGAGTGTCTGAGGACAGCTACAGTGTACTTACATATAATAAATAAATAAATCTAAAAAAAAGAAAAACTTTAAAAAAAAAAAAAAGAAAATCACACTGATCATTTTGACTAGTAAAGTGTGTATCTCTGTCTTAGTTATTTTTCTGTCGTTGTGCTAAAATGCTCTTACAAAAGCAACTTAAGAAAGGAAGAGTTTATTTTGCCTTACAGTTTCAAGTTAAAATCCATGCGGGTGGGCAGGGAGAGCCTGCAGCAAGAAGCAGAGTGCTAAATGCTTCTGAAGCTCAGATCACTTTCTCTACTTAACTCTACCCTAACCCTGGGAGTGCTGCCACCTCATGAACAGGCTTTCACAATGCAATGAACTTAATCAACATTGTCCCCCACAGATGTGCCCAGAGGCCCATTTCCTAGATGACTTTAGTCCTTGTCAAGTTGACAACTGGAATTAACTACCATAAAGACTGTTTTTCACGTTACCACAGTACTGTTTGGGAAAACTGTTGGCATCAGGAGCTGTCTATAGCCTCCGAATCCAGTGATGACATCACCCCTAGGTACAAGGACCCTCATGCATCTATTGCCATGGCAACCACCCACCACATATTCCCAATGTGCACCTCACCTGCGCACCTTATCTGCACGTCTCACCTGTGCACAGTGGTGCACATGATTATGTCACCACCCAAATAAAAAGCAGAGACCCCCCCAACCCTTTTCCCCTTCTTCTTCGCCCCCTTCTTCCTCTTTCTTCTCTTCCTGGCTTCCCCCAATAAACCTCTTCTCGTGGAGCTGTGCTGGCCTGATACGAGCTGCCTTCTAACACAACATCCATCATTGACTGAATAGCCTCTGGGCTCAGTGCATAATGAAAGACCCTCTTTATTAGCTGGGTTTCTCCTTTGACCTTGTCTGGGAAATTCAAAACCCCCCACATATGCCTCTACCTAAGGAGTGTCATGAAGCCTAAACTAGATTATGCAATTAATTTCCTTTCTCCTGATAAGAACTCATTCAGCTAGCACCTGAAATGAGTCCTGTAAAGCTTCCCCATGCTAATGAGACATTTTGGTACCTTAAGCCTTCAGCCAATGACCTTAGCACATCCTGAATATTCCTACCTTCAGTCCCTCAAAATTATATAAACCTTGAGTCACCCCAAGTAAAGTTGACTCTCAGCAGCTGGTCCAGGTGTGTTATTCACTGTACATACTCACAGGGCTTCTGAAACTCCTGTCTGTTGTCTCTGCTCCCTTTGCCCACATGGACCAAATTGGCATATGATCCACAAGGGCCTATTCTAGTCACAATACACTTCACACCTCCAAAAAAAATTTTGTTTTTAGTATCTTTATGTAGGTGGGTAGTACTCAAGTTTCCAGTGGTCTACAAATGGTAATCTGAGTATCACTCAAGGCTAGGCATGATGGTGTATGCCTATAATGCCAGCACTGGGTTGAGGAAGTTGAGTAGAAGGATCAGGAGTTCAAGGCCAGCCTTAGCTACCTAGTAAGTTCTAGGGAAGCCTGGGATATGAAGCCTTGTCTTTAAAAGCAAACCAACCATAGATGGTGTGCTGCCTGGTTTTATGTCAACTTGACACAAGCTAAAGTCATCTGATGGGGAGAACCTCTGAAGTAGAAACTTCTAATTTCTTTGGAAAGTTAGTTTCCCAAATGATGTTTTGCTGGGGTACACAGGATAGCTTGCTAAAGCAGACCAGGAAAGACTTTTCTTGAAGCAGATACATGTGAAAGGATTTTTTTTTTTT
>NC_034591.1:18330912-18333165 GCF_900095145.1 Mus pahari
CGGATGGTTATGAGCCACCATGTGGTTGCTGGGATTTGAACTCCGGACCTTCGGAAGAGCAGTCGGGTGCTCTTACCTGCTGAGCCATCTCACCAGCCCGAAAGGATGTTTTAATACAGCAAACACATGAAAGGACACTTGATGAAGGAGTATAAATACGACCCCACAGACAGTGGGAGATGAGCATTGAGCAGTGGTTTGGTTTGTTCCGCCTCAATATTCTTCACTAACCAATATATGTACTGGTTCACTTTGCATAGCCTTGGTGAGCTCAACCTGTGGTAATGACTCCAGAGAGAAACTCTCCCAAGAACTGCTTGTGAGGTTCCTGTGGCAGCTTGCTGTGGGGCAATGGGCTACGGGCAGACAGCCTGGTTTCCAGTCCAGGCTAGATCTTGAACCCCGGGACCCAGTAGTGATAATTCACTTGCATGAGATGGAAGGCGTTCATTCATGTTTCCTGGACCCTGCCGGAGTTACCACCCCCACAACCCCCACAGGAGAGGCATGGCTATTAGCCAATTAGGAACAGCACCAAGCCCCCCACACATGCAAATAAGGTTTCCCCCAAACTCTCAGTCCAAGCCAATGAGAGAGGCTTGCTATCAGATCCTAAATCACCGCCAGAACGGTATACAGAGAGGGCCATGTAGGGAATTAAAGGTATGCGAGAACCATTCCTTTGTGAGCCATTTGTTCCAAGAGCTGCCTGGGGCCTGCCTTCCGCATTCCTCACTGGATTGTAGGCTTGGCTTTCACTGACCCAGCCTAACATGACTGAGCTCAGAAAGGCTCGGACCTGGAAGGCGTGGCAGAGGCTTTGCCTCCCTGCCTGCACTTAGTTTTCTCCCCACTGGGGCCTTCCCACCTGGCCTGGGTTAGAGATCCCCGTGGAAAACCTCTGGCACCCAAGCCCACAGCTTGCCACTTCTGAGGCCTTGCCTCGGGCTGGTTGGTGAACTTTGTGGTTTCTTCAGGATTGATCTACAGCTGCTGGTTCATGCCTGGTGTCTGCCTGCCTAGAAGACTGGTCTACAACTGCTGAGTGGTATTTGGTGTTTGCTATGGAACTGAACTGCTGCCAAAGACGACTGAGCTCATCCCCAAAGAACTATTGCTGAACAGGTCCACTTCCCCCATATCCTAATAACTTTTCTACTTCCTCTGCTGGGTGGTGGCTGAACCCTTATTAAAATGCCTCCATAAGATTGGGTTGGTGGTCCTGGGATTAACATTAGCTGCTTTTCTAAATTATAGACTCCACGGAATTGAAAAGATTGTTTCTCACCTGGCCAAGGCTGACTTAGCCCTTATTCTTTTAATCTTCCCAACATTCCCATGAGAGATGTACTATTATCTCTGTTTTCCAGTGGAAGAGAGTAACATTTAGCCTTGCCCCAAGCACCCATTATTAAGGGATAGACTCTGTCACCCACTGAGCCCTCTCCCTGGCATACTGAGCTACAGGCACCAAGAGACCCTTTATCATGTTTGACTTGTGGGGTGGTGAGGGGTGGTGGTGCCTACAGAGTCAATGGACAGCAGACAGGCTCCAACAGCATGGAGGCAGGGAATGAGGAACGTGGGAGAACATGGTGTGGGGAGCAAAGCAGCCGGCTGGGATGCTTCGCCTGGGAAGAGGAAGAGGTAGACAGAAAGCCAGTGGAGGCAAGACCTTTATTACTTGGTCAGACAAAGAGGGGGAAGCTAGGGAGTTGGCTCAGCAACTCCATGATCTGATTTTTTTTCCCCTAAATATTCTATGGTCAGAAGCTCCAGGTTACCCACAGCATCCTGGCGGCTCGTCTCAGCCTCCTCTTCAGCTCAGTTACGTGAGGCAGCTCATCTCCTCCTCCAGCCTTCTGTCCTGGGAACACAAGCATGGGTGTGGCAGGCAGCCTTTGAGGGCACATTCGCAGTAGGGTGATGTCAACCTTTTCATGGACTTGCCTCAGAATCTGTTTATCTGATGATGTGGTTTTGAGTGATAGGAACACTGAATTAGGTTGATTTAAAAAAAAAAATGTTTGCAGTTCTGCAATCCGACTAGGTGATCTGCTTGCAGGGATGGCTCTGACTGGCTACTGGCTACTGGCTACTGGTTACTGGCAACTGGCTACTGGCTCTGGCTACTGGCTACTGGCTCTGGCTACTGGCTACTGGTTACTGGCAACTGGCTACTGGCTACTGGCTCTGGCTACTGGCTACTGGCTCTGGCTACTGGCTACTGGCTCTGGCTACTGGCTACTGGCT
>NC_034591.1:18333505-18342034 GCF_900095145.1 Mus pahari
GCTACTGGCTACTGGCTCTGGCTACTGGCTACTGGCTACTGGCTACTGGCTACTGGCAGGAAGTCTCAATTTATGGATCCCAAGCTTCAGAGTGTTTTCTGCTGAACTACACCAGAGTTGCTTCAATGTATTCCACTTTCAACATATTTCCCGTGTGACCTTGGTGAATAGGTATGTTAAATAGGTATATAAATCCAACATTTACTGTTAGAAAGAAATCAATATCAAAACAGTTCTTTGAAGTCAGGTATGGTGGTGCATACCTGTATACCCAACATTTTGCGGGTGGAGGCAGAAGAATTAGGACTTCACTGACATCCTTGGCTAACATAGGGAGGTCAGGGCCAGACTGAGATACACAACCTGCCTCAGAAAACCAAAGCAAAGCAAAGCAACCAAAGCAAAACATGTTTGGAACGTAGAGCAACAGAATCTAGTATGCTTGAACCCTTCCATCACTTCCCATCCTATACATACAGAAAGAGAGCAAGAAGTTTCACATAGAGGAGAACTGGATGGGAACACAGAGATGATGTTTCTCCTCCTGTACCCGGTGAATGCTCTTGAGGTCATGTGAGAAATCACCGTAGAAGGATGAAGGGGACTGGATCAGTAATACTGATCCTGTACATTGGCACAGGAAGCTCTGTTCTTTCTGGACACTCTGTGGAAAAGATGATGGGGCAGTGAGCTTTACAGAGTATAAACATGCAGACATTGACCCTGAGAAAACAATAGGAAATGTCATGGAAAAATCTCATACTCTGTGCTTTATGGGAGTTTTTGAAAAATATACTTGCAATCCTGTTAAAATAATAATTTCCCTATATTCTGATCGCCTTGCAGAATCTTCTCTTAGAGCGTGCCCCAAGTGCCCTTTCCATCTCTGTGCTGCTGTCCCACAGTGCTCTGTTCTCCCTGTGCCGACTGCTGAGGCACTGGCAACTCCTTGATGATGACTGATGCATGAGGTCATAATGACGGCAATTCTTGCCCAAAGCGTTAGATGTATAGATCATTTGGGCCTTGTCCTTCATTCTAAAGCTAAGCATTCCGCCGGGTGTGGTGGCGCACGCCTTTAATCCCAGCACTCGGGAGGCAGAGGCAGGCGGATTTCTGAGTTCGAGGCCAGCCTGGTCTACAAAGTGAGTTCCAGGACAGCCAGGGCTATACAGAGAAACCCTGTCTCAAAAAAAAAAAAAAAAAAAAAGGAGTAAAACTAAGCATTCCATTCTTGCAAAACGCATGAGAAATACTTCATCTGGTTACATCCACATTTGTAAAGTTGTCTTTCACATCAGATGGGCATTGGTACAGACTGCACCATTCTGCTGTGTATCACTTGAAAGAAACCACAGGTGCCGAATAACAGCTCTTGGTTAGTTCAGCCATGTAACAATGAGTGATGAAGCAAAGTCCTGAAGACCAAGAATGCTAGAATCGCACTAATGTTCTGAAACTCAGGGCTAAAATACATTCAGCAGTTTGTGTTCTTTGTGGCGCTTTCCCCAAATCTTGGCAACTTGTTATAGTCCTGTTATGGAATTTATCACAGATTGATTAATTTTGGTATTATGCTTTCTTTAATGTGTACATATCAATCTCTTGTTTTCAACCCAATATTCAATGCTTTTAAGTTTCTTCTGACATATAGGAATAATCTCCTGTGGCATCTGGCTCTTATCTAGTCCTTCCTCAAAGTACTCCTAATGCCACCACAATGATATTTACTTAAGGGCTAAAGTATGAGACATTCATGACTAGGAAGGCAAAAGTAACTCAATGTTATTGAATGGCAAGATATGCCTAAAGGTACAATGGCACTCATATCGTGTATGCAACCATTAGCTGTCTCTAATGAGATTTCAGAGTCGCTCAAGAGATGGGAGGTAATGCCATAAGCATTCCGGGGAGGAGCCAACTGAATTTAGGATATACATCTTTTGTTGATAAATGATCTTGCCTCTCTTCAGTGTTCCTTCTGTGTTTTCTATCCACAGCATTTTAACTATAGCGTGACAGGAGAACATTTTTTGATTATTATTATTATCATCACCATCATCATCATCATCATCATCATCATCATCAATATGTTCTTGCCTATCATGGAGAAAGGGACATTTGGACCACAAAGCTGGCCACCAGGCCTACCTTGCAGGCAAGGGGTTTCAAAACTCTTTTCTATAAACCCCAAATCTGCACATGTATGTTTTTGGTCAATAAATACATAAACAAATAAAATAACCAGAAGGCAAATATAACATTGAAATTTCAGAATTAATGCCTCAGTAGACCAGAAGCAAGTTGTCAATAAGATCCTTGTCCTGTAAGATTTAGATTTTTTTAGCCTGGGCTTAAAATCAGCGGAAATTGAGAGCACCAAGCCCGTTCAGTTACATGTGTGTGGTTGTGCTCATATCTTTCTTCCAGTTATTAGTGATTTGATTGACTCTTTAGAACATAAGAATAATTTCATCTAAGAGTACACTAATATTCCCATAAGATGTCATTTTCTATAAATGCATGATCTGAAACAAAATGCTTCACACTAAATACAATTTAGTCATATCTGAACTCCTCACAATTCTCCCAGAGAGTTCAACTCCATTTACCATGAACTTAGTTTAAACAGCAGGTTTGGTTGATTCTGGGCTAGTGACTGAAAAGGCAGAAATGGGAACTTCATGCCTCCTACTCTCTTTGTGAGTAACTGTGACCATGTCCCCAGTGAAAGGCTATCTGGTGCCATCTGATTTTAGAACTGTTGAAAATCGCAGTAATGAACAGCTGAGGAGGTAGATGTCCAGTCTATACAAATGTTCCTAAGCTACTGGGGCGTAATAAACTTTTTCCCTTCACCAGCAATAGAATCTATTTCATCAATCTAGGGTTTTAATGATTTCTTTTATCTTGTCAAAGCCTTACACTGGCAGCTTTGCCCAAGTCATTTATCATTAGAGCTTCACAGGAAAATGCAAGTAGCTGGCTTATAAGAAGCCGAAATTTAAAGGTTAAATAATGATAAGTTTGCAATTATTATTACTTTGGCTTTAGACCTAGGAATAGGGAAGCTTGAAACTTTGGGGAACAATTTTAATTATTCTTTGTGGGATGTGGTTAGTTAAAGTTTCTTTGTGCAGTGTGCAGCAGTTACTATAGAATCAAATGCCTAGAATAAATGTGAGCCAGTTTAGATGGGCCATATCATTATTATTAAAATTTTAATTATGCACTTAAGTTTCCCACATTTGGGGAAACCAGAGAGTAAGCACATCTGGAGTGCAATGGATAAGCCTCCCCTGGGAAAATCACCTTCATGACCTCCGTATCTCTCCTATCAGGCAAGTATTAAATGTGTACTCTAGATCATCCATTTCAAGGCCCAGGGAGAAAGGAAAGGAGAGGATCATGGGGAATCCCGTCTTCTGGCCATGGCACAGCTGCTGAGTTGCTCTCACCAACTGTAATTTCCGGCATAACACTTCATCAATTTTTGTATAGAAAGGAGAAACTCTGCCCCTCCTGAGAATTTATAAGTAGTTAATGTCTGGGGCAAGGGACAGCTCATGAGACCCCACCCTTCTCTGAAGATCTACAGGCAGCTAATGGTTCCTAGGAGAGGAGGAGACATTTTCTTCAGTGACATAGCCCCTGGTAAAGTCACCCATGTGCCTTTAAATAATCCCTCACCTGCCAGGTGTGGTGGCGCACACCTTTAGTCCCAGCACTTGGGAGGCAGAGACAGGCGGATTTCTGAGTTCGAGGCCAGCCTGGTCTACAAAGTGAGTTCCAGGACAGCCAGGGCTACACAGAGATACCCTGTCTCGGAAGAAAAAAAACAAAAAACAAACAAACAAAACTCCTGAGTAGTAGTCAAAAGACATGGGCCCTCTATTATACTTGAAATGTTAACATTATTTTATTTTTTCCGCTATAAAAGTTAAATTATTTGCATAAATCATCTTGAAAGGTAGCGTATGACTATAAGATCACACTCTTTTAGAATTAGCCAGCCTGGATTCAAACCTGGAATTGTTTGTGTTTTTTCCCTCTAATTTGGGAGAAAATTAACCAAGTTTCATCTTCAAAAGGAAGATCATATCCTACTTAAACCGGTATTGTGAAGACTGAATGAATAAAGTGACAAGTCACTGTAAACATCTTCTTAACCTGTGTGACCCTAACATCTTCTGTGAGTCCTGGAGGGGACTGCAATCACCCATTATGACTTGGGCAGAAAAAAAGCTGACCCTTTACAATGACTAAAGCTATGCAAGTTTCCAGTCACAATTCGGTAATTCCTACCTTCCTCCTTCCTGAACATCTATGTGCTGGGCTCCAAATATATAGCAGGAAACAAAGTACTACATCAATGGGGCTTACACTCTATAGGCAAAAGATACAACTTTTCACGTGTGTACAATCAGGTTGGTAAAAGTTCTTTAAGATGAAGAGCCAGCTAGTGGAGGCACACATCTTTAGTCTTAGCGCTTGGCAGGGGCAAGGGCAGAGGCAGTTCAATGCCAGTTCCAGGAAAGCCCCAATTTTTGACTGAGGTTTGAATATGGAACCTTGTGCATTCAAGACAAGTGCCTTCTGGCCCCATTCTTTTAATTTACTTTATTATTTTATGTGTATCAGTGTTTTGTCTGCTACAAAAATCAAACAAAAACAAAACAAATATATATATATATATATATATATATATATATATATATATATATATATATATATAAAACCAAGATTAAGGGAAAGAATAAGTAGGTGAGACAAGACCTGCTAATTTCCATGAAGAATCAGGAAGCCCTCACTAACAACATCTGGACAAAGTACAGAATAAAGAGGAAGCTGTGCATATGGGCATCCAGGGAAGGAGAATTTCAGTATTGTACACTACATGTTGAGAACTTACCTGACTTTCTTGTGGACAGAAAGATACCAAAACGAGGTACAGAGAATGAGTCCCAGGCAACCAAGAGACCAAAGGTACATAAAGCTGATCACACTGTGTCTTGTAGGTCATGGAAAATGAAGGATTACTCTTGATACTACACAGAGGCAGAGAAGCTACTGCCAGTGGGGAATAATACTCCAGTCAGTCACATTGGAATCAACCAGTTTGGCTTGTTTGATTTTTAAATGGATAAAAACAAACAAACAAAACCCCAGCTTTATAGCTAAAAATGAGGAATGCAGACATCAACAGTGAACGTCTATGTCAGGAACATAAAAGGACCACTCCCGGCCCATGCCCAGCCTTTCTTTTTTTTCTTTTTTCTTTTTGGTTTTTTCGAGACAGGGTTTCTCTGTATAGCCCTGGCTGTCCTGGAACTCACTTTGTAGACCAGGCTGGCCTCGAACTCAGAAATCCGCCTGCCCAGCCTTTCTTAAACTGAATGCAACAGTCTCCAAAATACTAAGCTCAATTTAGAGTCATGGCTCCAACGAAGACACCTAAATTCAGCCGGGCGTGGTGGCCCTCGCCTTTAATCCCAGCACTCAGGAGGCAGATTCTTGAGTTCGAGGCCAGCCTGGTCTACAAAGTGAGTTCCAGGACAGTCAGGGCTACACAGAGAAACCCTGTCTCAAAAAAACCAAAAAGACACCTAAGTTCATTCAAGGCAAGCCCTGAAAGACAAAACCAGATTCTAACTGTCCCTGTTGCTGAGCCCCACAATCTCACTTCTAGAAACCCTGCTTGACTAAGGCCCACCAAAATACTCCAACAGGAAGGCACTGACAATGAACACATGTGACAGAGGGATGGAGCAAGGACACTGCCAACACTTTTTTTTTTTAAATCTTGCCTCAAGTTTATTTGTAAAAACAGCATAGGACACTGGTCATCTGCAAATAGTGTAGGTAGGTGTGTCCCAGCAGTCCATCGGTCTTTGCATTGGCAGAAGTCTTCTCTATGGGGCTTTCACAGGGGCCTCAGCTGGAGCTGGAGCCTCTGCCTTGGTTTGAACCTTGGGCTTTGGTTGCCAACACGTTTTTAAATAAAAATCAGACATGCCTAAATTCAGAAATGGAATGCTTGCTAAAAATGCTTTCTTGTAGTTGGCACTCAAGAATTCCACTTAAATATTGCATGACTTATGCAATAAGCCTCTAGTCTTCTGCCTCCAAGGCAAATGTAACAAAACTTGATACAGACTTCCCTAGCCAAGAATTACTTCCATTAGAAAGGGCTGGGGGTGGGGCACGGTGTTTGTTTTTGAAATGGCAGTCCAGGCAGAGGTCATTCTCATGTTCATACAGTTAGACACTGGGTGTTAACACACTCAATGGACCCTTCCCAAAGGATGTTATAGCTTGTTTAGGTTCTACCTGGTTTCATTAATTGCAACTTCTAAGTAAGTAAATGAAATTATTTTTGTTAGCATGGAAAAAGCTAAACAAAAGCAGGCCAGTCTAAGCTACTCAGCAAGATTCTTAAAAACCACCACCACCACCACCACCAAAAGGTCAAAATAAGCCAAGTTATGGTGGTGCACTCCTTTAATCCCAACACTAGGGAGGTAAAAGCCCATGGATCTCTTGAGTTCAAGAGATGGTCTACAGAGTCCCAGGACAGCTAGAACTACACTAATAAACTGATGCTAAACATATATATATATATATATATATATATATATATATATATATATATAAAAATTTTTTATTTAAAGACCAAAACAAAATACAGTATGTCCCAGGAAAGCAGTAAAAGACATGACTCATTCCATTAGCTGTCTTTTCTTCTACTGGAAGAAGGTGCTGTATTGAGCTTCTTCTCAAGCCAGCTCTACTTTGCTTACACCCAAAGAAAATTCTAGACTCACATTTAATCTACAAATAAATCAGACACAATCCCCCAACACTATTCCCATCCCCTAGCAGTGCAGACAGTAAACCGTCATTTCTTATAGTCAGCTTCATGTCAGTGCAGTGGAACGTCCAGTCTGTCAAAAACTGACATCCCTACTCTCCCCACTTAGAACGTTTCTGAGGCTGATGATCTGCGAAGGGGAACTGCACCTGACAAATGAACAACCAGGAACTCACTTGGAAAGGTTTTTTTTTTTTGGTTTTTCAAGACAGGGTTTCTCTGTATAGCTCTGGCTGTCCTAGAACTCAATTTGTAGACCAGGCTGGCCTCGAACTCAGAAATCTTACCTGCCTCTGCCTCCCAAGGCCTCCCAAGTGCTGGGATTAAAGGTGTGTGCCACCACGCCCGGCTAAGGTTTTTACTTTTAAGGCAGTACTCAAGCACACACATAGATTTTTCTGTTCTAAAGAAAGATGGAATAAAAGACTCGAGTCTCATCTATTAGTCCCAGCATACTTAATCCAAGCAGCTCAAGGCAGACCAAACAGATAGCTTCAGTGGGTAAAAACAGTTACTACCAAGTTACCTCCCCAGACCACATGGTAGAAGGAGAGGACAAATTTCTGCAGTAGATTGTCCTCTGACTTCCACTCTGGTAAAATATAATATAAACACACACACCAAGAGAGAGACACACAAAGGTTTCAAAAAGTATGAAAGATAAAATATAACATTGTTAAAAATATTTATTTTGATAGTCTATCATAGGTCAGTACAGGCTCCTCCACTCTGCCACAGATGTGTTGAAATGACGTCTCCTTTCTCATCCAGCTGCAGTATACACCTTCCATGTTGGATTGCGTCCAATCCCAGATGATGAAACAGTCTTTTATCCCCAAAGTAGGCTAAAATGTTTGAGAAGAGGAAAAATAAATTAACATGGACACAAAAACTTTCTACACACAGCTGAGGAACCAGGTCTCACACATTCATGGTTGTTTCTCTATTAAACTCAGTTACTAGAGGACAAGAATCCATAAGCAGACAAATTCAAAAAATAAAAAAACAAAAATCCAACATACAGAAGAAATACAGTTCTGTTACTTTTGAATGTCGTTACCTTAAGAAAAGGAAAATTTTAGTAATATATAAAATGAAGTCAACCAAAAGATAAACAATGATTTTCATTAATGTAAATGACCAGGGAACTGAAGTAAAACTATTACTACTACATAAAGCGTCAATAACATAACAAACACCTACTGAGTATTTTGAGTGAGACTGTGGAAAGCCCAAACTCTAGTTACCATTCCTGCTTCAAACTACCACAAATCTGACAGGAAAATGGCTAGGAAGAGTGACACTGATCTAAGGGTCACCCTGGCCCACCCACATCCCTGGGAGCAACCAGCCACTATTTGCAGTTCTGTTAACTCCCACCCAGAATCTTTAACTCATGAAGGGGGACAGATTCCCATAGCATTTGTTAAAGGGAGGAGCACCAGGATCCAAGAAAGAAAAGAGACTTGTTTCGTGTCTAAATCTTATTGATTAAAAATGTGACTTTGGATGGGCTGGCGAGATGGCTCAGTGGGTTAGAGCACCCGACTGCTCTTCCAAAGGTCTGGAGTTCAAATCCCAGCAACCACATGGTGGCTCATAACCATCTGTAACAAGATCTGACGCCCTCTTCTGGAGTGTCTGAAGACAGCTACAGT
>NC_034591.1:18342869-18349842 GCF_900095145.1 Mus pahari
AAAAAAAAAAAAAAAAAAAAAAAAAAAAGATACACAAGTTTACCCTTTCATGGAATAAGGAGATAAATTAGTTCTTTTCTTTTAAAAATGTGTATCCTTATGATTATAACATAAGTAAAAGATTTTTAAGGTGGGAGGAAGAAAGCAAAGCAGCTACACGATAATTAATACAAGCTAGGCTAGACCACAGTACTTCTCCTAACAACCCAAGACTATAATGACTGGTGAAGTTATGGGTCATCCACTTCCCAATGACTCAATACCAATTAATATATGAGTACCTGCCTTCAAATGTTGATATTCAAGAGCATTACCTTAAAACTGATGGTTCAGGCATCCCAGGATCTGCACCCCTCGTAAATCCTAAAGGAAAAAAATTCCACAGCCATTCATTCATCAGAAAGGATAGCTGTTTCCACTGTGCAGTTAGCAGATCATCTTAGCATGGCTTACTTTTATTTAGTCCCTCCCAAGACTATTACAAGTCTCAAACCACACTGGAAAACTCTGCAAAGCTTAAAGAAGGTGTAAAATGACCCCTTTTCTGAAAGTGTAATTGAGGGTATCTTACTTTATCTTCCACAAACTACTCTCTTGATGAAGTAAGACTCAAGATAGAAAAGGTAGGAAAATAATTTAATATTATTTATCTACCTATTAGCTACAGTGTCCTCACATATAGTAAATCCACTGTCATGACAAGCCCCAGGAAAGGAACCAATGTGCAGCATCCAATTCTCAGACCCAAGACCCTGACAAGTAGCTAAAGCTTCTAGCTCAACAGAATCTCAATCTAGACATTCTAGACAAGCTGTGCTCAACTTTAACAATTATCCAGAAGTTGAAGGCAGGAAGAGCTGAGATTACAGGCAAGCCAGTCTAGGTTGCATGAAAGGGGCTCATCTGGCCGTTGTGAGGGCGGGGGTGTATCTCAGGAGAAGAGCCTAGTGCACCTGTAATTCCAACCACACCGGAGATGAGGCTGAATTGCAAGTTCGGCCAGCCTCGCCTACAGGCAGACTATGAAAATAGGGCTCAAAAAACTGTATGGACAACACGGCCTACAAAAGTAAAGCCAGCAGTGGGTGGTGGCACACGCCTTTAATCCCAGCACTCAGGTGGCAGTTGGGATTGAACTGGCCTACCTAGTGATTCCAGGACAGCCAGCGCTACATAGAGACACCCCCCATCTCAAAACAAGTAACAAAAAAAAGTAAGTTGTCACAATTATTTATCTGATACCTATATAATATCACTATCTGAGATTTTTTTCTTTCAAAATAGAGGAAAGAGCTGTATGTGCTGGTGCAGGCCTGTAATTCAAACACTGGAAAGGTAGGGAAAAAGAGAATCAGGAGTTCAAGGCTAGCTTGAGCTACATGAGGCACTGTCTCAACAGTAATACTTAGGAACACCAGGAAAATACTTAAGTCCTATCAAAATATTCAGGTTATCACAGCTCACACACATCTCACATACAACAGCCGCCTGGAGAAATGTCCAGCCTAGTTAAAGGCTCGGCCAAGGCTACAGATGAACGTATTTTATCTTATAACGCAAGTCATCCAAAACAAAGCAGAAGCGGCAGCTTGTGAAGGTCCGGCTTTAACGTGGAACGCCAGCTTCCAGATTAGAGCTCTGAGACCTGGAGCTAAAACCCTCGGCTGTTTCCCTTTTACCTTACGGGTTGAAGAAGGCAATTAAGATTAAAAAATGTAAAACTACTCAACCAGGAACAGGGTAAGTTCCAGAGTGGAGCCCTAGGTGCAAATATTCGCCTGGACACAAGGAAAGGACAACTTTATGGCTCTGTTTCTTTCCCTGCAGAATGGGGTCTGTAACTTTTGGGAGAAAAAAAAAATCACCGAAATCCTTCATTATACAAGAAAAGCGTAAGCATCCAACGGTCACAATCACGCTTTATGGCAGTGACGTTTTATCCTGATTAGCGTCTTCCCACTTCGGCTAACCTACAGGAGGGGAAACGCTCTAAAAGCCAAACAGAGGATTAATCTTTCTTTAGGGGTCACATAAACCTAAAACCGATCTTGAAAGGCCTTGCTTTTATTTTACAGATGTAAGTAGGGCATATAAGGGGTTGTGTGACTGGTCAAACACTACTCAAATAGCTAAAAGGAACTCGAAGATGGCTTCTCGAGCCCGGCCAGGCACCCTCGGGAAACGTGGACAACGCTCAGGCCGGGTTTATTTCCCTCGCCCCGGACGACACAAAAGGAGACTCAGACCCACCAACCCCTGGCCTGCGGCTCCTCCCAAGTTCTTCAATCACTGACCCAGGTAAATCACGAGAGGAATAAAGCCCCAGCGGATGGCAAACTGGCCGCCCTTGAAGAGCTGCTGCAGCCTCTGTTTGGCTTCTTTGCTCAGCTTCACCATGGCGACGACGGACCAGCGGAACGAGGAGCCCACCAACCACCACCGTGTCCGGATTCCGGAAGGGAGAGGAGCTGCGCATGCGCCATGTGGGGCCTTTACGGCAGGCGTCGTGAAGCATCGCCGACAGAGGCCGTAATCCGTCGCCTTCCAGCAATCTGGCTCCGCCTGGCGTCCCGGGGAGGCGCGGGCCGTGCGGGTTCGCTGCTTCCGCCTTGGTTTTGTTGTTTTATTGTTAGGACGAATCCGGCTTTTCCCGGAGGGGCCGGGGCGGGGATTGTCTTTCCAGATAGGGGCTCCTGTTTAAGACTTTGCTGCCCTCGAACTCACGGAGCTGCTACGGCATCTGCGTCTCGAGCGCTGCGATTCAAGGCGCGCTGGTTGCTGAAGACTGCAGGGCACACTTACTTGCAGCCTACCTTTTGTCTACAATTATCTTTATTATTATTTTTTTTCCAGCGTCTTTCCAGAGTTTTAAAGCACACATCCCGGTGATGATCTTTGAGAAAGAAGGAATGTCCTTCTCTCTGTTCTGCTATCTTGGCTAAGTTCCTTACTATCCCAGACTCAGTTTCTTCTATGGCTGCTAAAACCGGACGTCACCGGGCACTCTTCAGGTTTCCCATGCTCTTGTTTTTTTTTTTTTTTTTTTTTTTTTTCTTCATTTAACACATTGTCAAATCTGGAAAGTTTCGCGTGAAATCTGGGTTTATTTGTCTGTTTTTCTTCGAGACAGGGTCTTACTTTTTAACCTTGTTTGTCCTAGAACCGTTTTATGTAGTCCAGGCTGGCCTGGAACTCAGAGATCTGCCTCCCTCTGCCTCCCTGGTGATGGGATTAAAGGCTGCACCACCAGTTTTGTTTGGCTTTTGGCCAGACAGAGTCCTTTGCAACAAATCGGAGTTGATAAGTGACTGCTGTTGGCTGCGTGTGAGTGGGGGCTTCCTCGTCTTCTGGAAGTTCTAATACTTAACAGGCCAGCATATTCTGGCTCACATATTGTCTTTAAGGTAGAAGGTTGGCGATAGTCCTTTGAGTGTTTGATGACAGGTCTAGATTTCTCAAACCCTAAGAGAGTTCCTTCTTTTTTATGTGTATGGGAGTTTTGCCTTTGTGTGTGTGTGTGTGTGCGCGCGTGCCTGTACGTATATATGTTGTGTATGGATATGAACTCTTGTCTTGGTGCTTACTCAGACTAGATGTGTGGCATTTCCCGGGTGCCAGAGTCACACAGGTGAAAGGCAGCTGCCTGAAGTGGTGGAAAGGACCCAAACCCAGGCCTTCTGCAAGAGCAGTACACACTCCGCCACAGCCAGCTCTGCAGCTCAGGATTCTCTTTTTTAAACTTAAAAAATTTGAAATATATGATTTTCTTCCATTCCTCCTCCTTCCTCCAACCCCTCCAGCACTCCTCTATTCCATCTAAAAATTCCTGACTTCTTCCATTGTTATTGTTTTACACACACACACACACACACACACACACACACACACACACCCCGCTGAGTCCTTTCAGTCTAACTTGCGTGTACACAATTTCCAGGATGACCACTTAGTAGAACTGATTAGGGCCTTGTTTCTGAGGGAAGACTATTTCTCCCACTCTGCATCCCTTAGCTGCCTATAGTTCTTTGTCTAGGGGTGGGGCCTCATGGCATTTTCTCCTCTGTGTCTGCATGTCTGTTGGTATTGTCATTTCTCAGGTCTTATATAGGCAGCCATATTGTTGAGGTGTCATAGGGGTAGCTTCCCTATGGTTTCTATGAGACACATCCTCACTCTAACTGATCTCAAACTCTTTTTGTCCTTAACTAGCCTTCGCCAGCGCAATGAGCAAAGCAACTAGAACACTGGGGGAAATTTGAAAGGCATTGGGGATTGAACCCATGGCCTCAAGAATGCTAAGAAAGGGCTCCATGGCTCAGCTGTCCCCCTAGTTCTTTTTTGTTTTGACAAAAGATATTAGGGTGTCTCAGCTGGCCTTCAGTTTGCAATCATAGTCCTTAGTTTCCCAAGTAGCAGGCCTGCACAGCTGGGCTGGCTATAACTCTCACTAAACCTAGGTTCTGAAAATAAGCTTAATTTTCAGAATTACTATGAGGAATGAAAGCAGTTACTGTTTGTGAGAGTTTTTCACAAACATGAGCGTATTGAACCTGTTGTCATATCATAACCAATGACAGCCAACACCCAGAAAGACAAGAGTGATTAAGGAAAAAACAGTTTCCTTTGTACTCTTGGAATCAAAGAAAATACTGTGAATCAAAGAGCTAGCCTTGTAAGGTGAACTATTAGGAGAAATTTCACAAAGAACAAGGCACTTAGCTAATGTTAACACTGCTGTTGTTAGCCATGATGTTTCACACATTATTCTGGAAGCTTTTCAGCAAACTGCTCTGAGTTACTAAGGTATAGACCCCACATAAAGGATTTACCATCCAGCTGGGCAGTGGTGGTGCACGCCTTTAATCCCAGCACTTGGGAGGCAGAGGCAGGCAGATTTCTGAGTTCGAGGCCAGCCTGGTCTACAGAGTGAGTTCCAGGACAGCCAGGGTTATACAGAGAAACCGTGTCTCGAAAAAACCAAAACCAAACCAACCCAAACAAACAAGATGAACAACAAAACCACTGAATTAAAAATAAAGAATTGGACTCTAGCCTGAGAGCAGTTGCAAACCTGCCAAATATTTTAGGAGGAAAAAACAAAAGAAAAGAAAACCATGCAAAGCAAAGCACTTTTCGAGCCTGGATAGATTCCCCTTCCCCAGTTTTCTCTTCCTTGTCAAAACAGAAATTACAACCAACGGGGCAGAGAACTTATCTAACTAAACCACTCAATGGGCTCAGAAAAGGATCTACTGAGGATCAAATAACCCTTCTGCTTACCTGGCCAAAGCTCTTCTGTGTAGGAAAATGTCATCAGCACAGATTTGGGGGGGGGGGGTCAGGGAGGGGAGGGCTCTGAATCTGACAGAAATAAAAATCATGTAACTACGTTGAGAAGGTATGAAAGGGCACAGTGGGTGTTCTCGTCCCCACTTCTGTCTCTTGGTGCCAGTGCTCCTACATAGTCTTCTAGATACATTTGCATCTGAAAACAAAGGCACACAAAAACTTTACCCCTTTAAATACACATATATTTATCTCACATTTTAACTCAAAAATATATCAAGAATTCATTTGTCTAAAAATAAATGCATTGCATTGTAATAACAAGCATTTAAAATTCTACCTGCTCCTCTTCTTGGCTGCACAGTTCTTGCAGGAGGAAATGGTGTCTGCCCTCTCATATCTCCTTCCAGAGGTAGTCTGGGCGAATGAAAATGAATATCTCTCTCTCTCTCTCTCTCTCTCTCTCTCTCTCTCTCTCTCCTTCCCTCCCTCCCTTTCTCTATCTCCCCCTCTTCCTTTGAAAATTGACAAATAAGATACATACCTTATAGACACAGCATTCTGTCTAACCTTCACCAGTTACCCGGCAAACTGCCAGGTAGGCCTGATCCTCTATAAAAGGGGTTGCTTGCCCCCTTCTCCCTCTCTTGCCCTTCTCTTGCCCTTCTCTTGCTCACTTGCTCCCTCTGGCTCCCTCATCTGTCCCCATTCCCATGGGCCTGCTGAAACATCCCCTTCCCCCATACCTCACTACACCCCCATTGAACATATCTTATACCTCTTTATCTTTTTATAAACACATCAAGCACTATCTTGTCTCTCTTTTTATTTAAGCGTATTTTTAGAATGCAAGTGACGTCTCTAAATTAGCAGTGTCGCACCAGTGTGAGTCTCCTAACTGTGACAATGCTATAGTTATGTCTGATCATTTCGTTGAGGGAGAACTGAATGAAAGACCATAAGACTCTTCTATTTCGGAGTTTCTTGTGAGTCTTGATGTCTGTCAAAATAAAAGAAATGTAAGTATTTCTTGATGATTATTCAAAATTAGTATACAGCTGCCTTCTTCCAGAAGCCCTGGGTTACTTTAAATAATTTATTAGCTTGCAGCCAATGAAGACCAACTGTCATCTCTGCGCAGGTCCAATCTTTGATTTGATTGTCAGATATCATGAGTGCGCCCAGCTAAAACCACAGTGTGCTGGTTAGTTCTGTGTCAGACCCAGCTAGGGGCATCTGGAAGTAGTGCACCTCAATCAAGGATCGCCTGCAGGCAAACCACTGAGTCCTCTTCTTGAGTGATGATTGATGTGAAAGGGCCCAGCCCATTGTGGGCAGTGCCACCCCGGGGCAGGTGCCATCCCTGGAGAGGTGCCACCCCTGGACTGCAGAAGAAAGCAAACTGAGTGAGCTTCAGTTTCTGCCCCGGGTTCCTGCTTCTGTTCCTGCCCTGACTTCCCTCAATGACAGTGTGATGAGGACATGACCAGTAATCTCTTCTCCCCCAAGGAGCTTTTGGTCCCTGTGTCATATCACAGCAATAAAACAAAACAAAGTGGGGCTGGTGAGATGGCTCAGCGGGTAAGAGCACCCGACTGCTCTTCTGAAGGTCCGGAGTTCAAATCCCAGCAACCACATGGTGGCTCACAACCACCTGTAACAAGATCTGATGCCCTCTTCTGAAATG
>NC_034591.1:18357073-18370419 GCF_900095145.1 Mus pahari
GGGTGGGGACTTCCATAAGAACATGTCTTTGTGGTGCACTTAGCCTGTTCCTACAGGACTCAGCTGCAGCATTCATGTTTAAGTGGACTTAACTAGCAGTCACGTTTCTACTCACCAAGCAGGAAGTCGGTTACCCAGGGAGGTCTTGGGAACTTCAACTTTGAGTTAAGGCCTGTTCCAAATGGCTTCAGTTGGTTCCTTCTTACACACTGTCTTCTGAATTCTCCACTTGCGTTCCCACAAGCAATGGACGAGTGGGGTCTGGGGTGCAGGCGTTTGAAAAGTGTGTAAGTGGTAAGATGGTGGTGTCTTCCTTTTCAGTTCCTCAAGGGCTTGTGACGCTTAACATATCAGGAGCGCAAGAAGACTAGACAACTCTTGAGGGCTGTTGCTATCAGGAGAAATAAAAGGTGGCTTACATGTGGCAGGATGTGGCAGGAATTTAATGGCCGGTGTTTTGATCTGTTTGGTTGGTTTACGTTTGTTTTTATATGGCTAGGGAGATGGTTTGGCGGTTAAACAGTGTTCAGCTCTTGTAGAGGACCTGAATTTAGTTCCCAGCATTCAATTCAGGAGGCTCACAGCTTTCCAGCTCCAGGAAAGCTGACACCTACGTCTGGCATTTCGGGCACACGCAAAATCACAGACAGACATAATTTTAAAATTGTTTAAGTCTTTTTTGGTGGTGGGGGGGTTGGGAGAGAGGCTCTGGTGCAGCCAGGGGGCGCGCGAGGGCCAGCGCTGGGGAACCGGGGAAGGGGCGAGCAGGAGGGGCGCTGGGCCACTCTGGTTGGCTGAGCCCCGGCGCTCAATGTCCGGTAGATTTTAAACTCGGCCCCGCCCTGGCGCCCAGCTCTTCCGCCTCGACGCGCTCCTGGTAAGTACTGTCGGCATTGCGGGTCCCATGATCACCCCACGTGGCCTCGGAGATCTCCACGGCGGTCTCCCGGGGCATCGGTCCTTGCCCGTGCGCGTCCCTTCGGTGAGGGACAGGCGATCGTCCTTGCGCTGCCCGGATTTGTCCCCTCCCGGGTGGAGGCTCGGCGTCCGGACGGCCCGGGTCATGGGCACACTCGTGACTCCCGCCCGCCCAGGATTCCGGTGACAGGGACATCGCCTATTTAGGAAGCGAATGGGATCAGAGATCGGAAAGTAGCAGGAGGCAGGATAATCCCAGTGTTAGCAAGGACAGGGGTAATTTCGCCCACGCAGGCGCGTCCTCGCCGCTGCACGTGTCCTTCAAATGCCGCTTGGCACAGAGGCTGGGCTTTTCGTTTTGTGCTCGTTTGTTTTAAAGTTTGAGGGTATATTCAGACGGATACCTGCAAGCGAGTCCAGCAGGACTACTGCTTGTGGACGTTGTACATCGTGGTGCGGAGCCGGCTCCGCACCACGATGTACAACGTCCACAAGCAGTGTGCGACTGGTTTAGCACTTGANCAAGGCGACCTCTAAACCATGATGTAGGAATCGTGATTGGGAGTTCCTAAGGACGCGTATAGGTGCTTAGTGAGCACCCAGGAGTCCTCCCTTTTTAAGAGGTGNNTGGTNGAGACATCAATTAAAAGTAAATATCAGGGCTGGAGAGATGGCTCAGTGGTTAAGAGTACTGACAGCTCTTCTAGAGTTCCTGAGTTAAATTCTCAGCAACCACATGGTGGCTCACGACCATCTGTAATAAGATCTGATGCCCTCTTCTGGTGTGCCTAGAGATAGCAACAGTGCATTCTTATATAAGAAATAAATCTTTTAAAAAGATTATTTGGTTATTGAGACAGATTGTCATGCTGGCCCAGAGAATATTTCTGCTCTAGGACCCTAAGTATTGGCACTTATGGACATAAGCCACCATACTTGATAAAGGACATTTTAGAGGACAAATAGGCTTGTGGGCTCTTGTAAATAAGTTCCCTGGGTGGTAGTTTTCTTTCCCTTAGAGGTTAGGTTTCTGCTGAGGCTGTTCGACAGAAGTCTGAGCTTAGAGTGAAGGGCANCATGAGCCACTTTCTAAGGTAAAGACTTATTTTTCCCTTCCTCATTCAGCCTCAGCAGACACATCTGATGCTGCTTCTGGTTTTGAAATCAAAGAAAATGTTTCACTTTCCTCAAGGAATAGTATCTCTAGTAAGACTTGTCCGGCAGTGGTGGCACACACCTTTGATCGAAGCACTTTGGAGGCAGAGACAGTCAGTTCAAGGCCAGCCTGGTCTATAGATTGAGTTTCAGGACATCCAGGGCTACATAGAGAAACCCTGTCTTGAAAAACAAAACAAAAAAAGTTTTTTGCTTCTGGGGTGGAAACAGTGGGAAAGATGGCCCAGAGGGAATAAAATGGACTCCCAGCTGTCAGCAGCATGAAGGTCAGAGTTCTGCGCAGGAATAAATGCTAGTCAGAGTCGGGACTTTTTTTTTTCCCCCGGTTTTTCGGGACAGGGTTTCTCTGTATAGCCCTGGCTGTCCTGGAACTCACTTTATAGACCAGGCTGGTCTCGAACTCAGAAATCTGCCTGCCTCTGCCTCCCGAGTGAGTGCTGGGATTAAAGACTCGCACCACCACAGCCGCCCAGAGGCAAGACTTACATCGTCAAATGCAGCTAGTAGCCACCAGGAAGGTCCTTTCTGAAAAAAGCTGTGGCCTGCTGCTTGTAACAATGCTGGTTCTCCTTTTCTCTTTAGGGCAGGTGTGTGCTGTGTCCATGATGATAATGAATTCAAGGTAGGTGTTAGATGGAAAGATTTGACTTTCCAGGCACAGTTCCAGGAACAGTTCTTGGCCAAGGATGAGAACTCTAACCTGACTGGATAACCTGCTGTGATGGGTTAAAGGATTTACCTGAGGCCAACAGAACAGGCAGGAATTTAATGCAGTCACCCCACATCTTTTTAAATTAGGTGAGGGGTTGGAGAATGAAGTGAGAGAGGGCTTAGCATTGCCAAGCCGGGTTACCTTTGATGCGGGACCTGGTGGAGAGAGCCAACTCTCTAGAGATAAATTCTTGGATCTTCATTTGTGTGCTAGCACACATGTGTGCACACTGAAAATATTAATGTAATAAATGGGAGCATTGGTGAATGAATTAATACTTAGAGGGAGATATGGCTTTGCATTTAAAATTGTGTTCAAACATTTCTGAGTAGATGTACCCAATGTACTGGGTAGTACGTTAAGGGTTCTNTTTATACAAAAAGATAGTTAATGTCAACATAGTCTACACATGGGTGTGTTGCTTAGTTATCTCATCGTTGTGGGTCTAATGACCTCTGTGGTGTTTCTTCTTCAGCTCTGGAGTTTGAGATGAACTGGTCCGACTTCCAGAAGGAAAGGTATGCATCTGTGTGTAGAGTCAAGGTTTTAGGTTACTTTGTTCCTTTCATAGCGGGAACAGATGAATTTTGAGGCATTCTCTTTGCATATAGAGAACATGAGAATTTTGTGTCTGTAGAACTAAGTTCCATTATTTAGTTTTCTATGCATCAGCCCTATTCTGAAACATGCCACAATATTAACATAAGAGATCTTTTGAAAAATTTGGCATTATTTATAAAATTTTTACTTTTATGTTTTGCCTGCATGTCTGTACCATGTGTGTGCAGTGCTTGTGGAGGCCTGTAGAGAAATGAAGCAAATGATATGAAAAGTTAATGTTTTCAGAGAACCTCATAATTCTAAGTAAGAGTCTTGGTTATGTAGAGTGAAAGAGCTTTACATTCTCCATGGTAATGCGCTGTGGCTCTCCCAGACATGAGCAGAGTAAACTTGGCAACTATGGTCTGGTAGGCGTGGGGTGGTGGCCACAGTCTCACCGGATCTCCATCCAACTCCAGACACAATTCAGAGTCAGCGGGCCAGCCATTCCAAAACTTGCTCACATCTGTGGCATGGAGGGTGGGGACCGAAGGGCTTTAATTTGCAGTAAAGGGAAGCACATGACCTGTTCAAAAAATGCTGATACCGTTAACATAACCAAATCTGGCCTGGTGGAAGACAGTATGAAGGACTTAACGTGGCCCACAAACTACCCATCTCCAATGCAGGAATCTCACTCTAGGGCCCTAGCCCTATCCCGAGACCCACTGGTCTCTCATCTCTAATAAATGATTGTTTCTTATCTCTAGGGTTCTACCCCCACTCCAGGAAAAGCCAGTGCAGTTACCTGACAGTGAGTAAACCCGATGCTTCTGGTGGTTTCGTCAGATCTACCATCATCTGCCAGCCTGACCTGCTTTGATCCCGCAGACTGTCCCGGTCCCCTTATGAACAAAAGGCTGTTTGTTGCACAGTAGCCCTATGGTTTGGTACAGTTGCTGCAGGTACTTACAATGGCTGCCTGAACTTAAACTGGGAGGGTAGCCATTAGGAAACAGAAACCTCCCTCCAATAGTTCTTAGGAGTCTTGTGACTTAGAAACCCTGCTCTTCATTCCTTCCTAAATGGCCAACCACCATGGGCAAGGGATCACCTGTCACCCATAAGCCTAGCCTGAGCTGTGCAGTGGTGCTGCACACCTTTCATCCTGGCAGAGGCAGGTGGGTTTCTGAATATGAGGCCAGCCTGGCCTACAGAGCAAATTCCAGGACAGCTAAGGCTACACAGAGAAACCCAAACACTCCAGCCTGACGGTGTCAGGTACAGACCTTTCCTGAAGGTTCAGGCTTGGGCCTGCTCCATAGACCCAAAGGCCAATTCATGATAAAGTCAGTTAGGCTTCTTTTTCCTTGCTAGAGAACTGGCCAGAATCAAGTAGCCAGCAGTCTGCTAATCCAGCTGATGTGCTTGGAAGGCTCTGCCCAGATGCAGCATCTCCTCCCTTGTCCTTTTTCCTCCTGTCTTCCCTGACTAGCCAGTCCCGCTAGTTCAATAATTGAGCTGTCCTCTGAAACAGTATCCTAGTGTAGAAACATAGTTTTAGTGGTCAAGATAACCAGACCAAGTCTACAGTCTCCAAAACAAGATTAGCCATTCTCAGAAAAATTCCCCTGCCCCGCCCTGCGCTGAATTCCAAAGAAAACCACAAACTGCCCTGACCTTGCTGCCAAAATTCCCCGAGATATTAATTAGCTGACCAATGAATTTAAAAACATATTGCTGCTTTGCTTACCCTCCATAAAAAGAGTATAAAAGAGCTGTGCTTTTAGAGCTCGGGGTTGACTCTCCCTGCGAAGCTTGAGCAACCCTGCGCGTGCATGCATGTGCATCAGAACATTAAACCTCTTGCCATTGCAACGATCTGTCGTCAGGTTGTGTCTTTGGGGGGGGGGGGTCTTACACCTAAGTCATTCATACCTGCCGATCCTTTGTCCTTGCTCCACATTTCTTCTGTATCCTGATACCACCAGTGTGTAACAACTGATTGGGATTTGGTGAGTCACATCTGGCAGAATCGGGGACTTTCAGTGGGAAGAGGGTGAGTACGCCCCTCCCCGAGGAACATCAGCAGCATGCCTCTCACCCTGACCTGAGGATAGTCTGGTTCTTCCTCCTTCTGACTGTCTCCCTGAGGGTTTGCCCCCAACAGCCCTTTGGGCATTGGGCAGAACCTTTCTGAAAGAACCTGGTAGCACAGCAACCGGCCTTAGGGTGGCTGCTGGCTTTCTTACATTTGCAGGCAGGAACTTCTGTAGTCCCTGAATAAATCCCCTTTGACTGAGTGCTTTTCTGCCATGGGAAATTCTACCTCTCACCAGCTGGAATCCCAAATTAGAGGCCTGCAGGCCCTCCTCTAGCTTCAGGGGCTTAAAATCTCCCAGAAAGAAGCAGTTTCCTTCTGGGAGGAGGTCCTTTCCTTAGCCCCTTAGATGAACTCCAGCAGCCTCTATGATGCTGAGGTATCCCAAACTCCAAGAATTCCTAGAAGGGGCAACTCCCCGTTCTTCCTCCCCATGTTGTGGCCATTCAGAAATGCATGGGTCACTCTGAGTAGGAAATTGAGGATGAACTCCCAGCGAAGACTGAGGAGGAAAGCCCTGAAGACCTCCCTGTGGCTGCCCTTGAACAAGCAATTGAATACACTAGACAAAATAATCTGACCCCCCCCCAACCTCTTTTTTTTTTTTTTTTTTTGGTTTTTCAAGACAGGGTTTCTCTGTGTAGCTCTGGCTGTCCTGGAACTCACTTTGTAGACCAGGCTGGCCTCAAACTCAGAAATCCGCCTGCCTCTGCCTCCCAAGAGCTGCGATTAAAGGCGTATGCCACAATGCCCGGCTCTACACCCACCTCTTAATCCTCCACTGCTGCCTTACATCACTCCTGCATCACCCTCTAAAGACACTCAGGAAAAGACTCGGGAAGATCCTGCCCCCCATCTCCGCATGCGCATTGACTGATGGGGGTCGGTGCTCTTAGCTGCTGAGCCATTTCTTTACTCCCTAAATGGTGTTTTTCGTTTTGTTTATTTTATTTTTCAAGACAGGGTTTCTCAGTGTAACAAAGTCTTAGGTATCCTGGACTCACTTTGTAGAACAGGCTGGTTTTGAATCCGTAGAGAGCTACCTGCCTCTCTCTCCTGAGTGCTGGGTGTGTACGACCACTCCTGGCCATCTAAGCTGGGGTTCTCAACTGAGGGACTACTTGGTAACATCAGGAGACACTTGGTTATCACAACTGGGTGTGAGATATGGCTAGCAATATCTAGTGAGTAGTGACAGGTGTTACAAGGTGTCCTGCAGTTATGTCCCTACAACAAAGGCTCTTGTCCAAAATGTCAGTAGTGCAGAAGTTGGAAACTTCTGTCATAAATGTCATTTCCTACTGGACACAGCCAAAGGCACTGGAAATGGTGAGAGCTGTGAAGCCAGCACAGCTGTTGGACAGGATTTTAGCAAAGCTGAGCTAAATGCTGTGACCGCTGTAATTCTGTCTCTAACTTTTGGGTTTTGGTCTATGTGTGGCATGCTTGTGGACTTTCTGCATTATGATTCATTTTAGATTTCATCTTCCCAAGAAAATTATGTCTTAAATCCTTTTTAGGAAATCCGAAACCCAACTCTGCTTTTAGTGAAATGACATTATCTGGGCACTATTTGGATGCCTTTCTTATGCCCTGGTGATTAGCTCAGATAAGCAAAAGCTAGGAATCTCTAAATGATGCTATGGCTCCAGGAATGTTTTTGGGGTGTCCTCCCCTAAGCTAAGTCAAACAGTATACCTGGTGCAGAGTAAACAGACACAATGGGCAAACTCTGACTGGCCAGAATAGTTAGTAACAGATTCTACACTCATTTTTACAATATACTTAGAACTTTCTGGAAATATAATTTAAAGATGGGGAGTCATACGGGGTATGCCCAGAGGAATAGAATTCAGTAAATAACACGGATTGATTAAAATAGCCTTCTCCTACTCTATAGTGTAGATGATGAAATGATAAAATCAAAGAAGCTATAGATTAGTATTTGCCATTCATAAAAAGTCTGGGTCAGATATTCTCTGTCTGGAGTGTTTTAAAACTGCAAATACTGCCTGCTTTTACAGGTTGCCAGATAATAAATGTGTTTGCTTGGCCGAGACCGTCTCTAGATTCTTTGAATTGGAGTTACAGGGCTGATAAGGCAAACAAGTTTGCTCCAGTTCTGACTGAACTTGTGACCCCAGACAAGTAATGAAAAAAAATCAAACACGTATCCAGAAACATGTCTGTACTTTAGCCGGTCTGTCTGTGAAACCTGTATAAATAAAGAAGCAACCTGGTTGCCAGTCATTCAGAGCTGCAAGATTCCCCTGACCGCCATGCCTGACTCACTCTCCCTTGCTGACTTCTTATCTCTTCTCGAGGGACAGAACCCAGGCTGGCACCTGAACTTACCCTACTTGCCTAGGTGCGAATGTTACAGGCGGTTCCTGGCACTCAGACAGGTTCCGTGAAGTATGAGCCCTAAGGAGCTCTGTGGCTAGGTTCCAGATGACCTTGTATAACCCCACACTTAGAAACTAGTTAATCGCTAGATATCCCCATGTGCTCATTGCATACAACACAGACTCTCAGAGGTGCTTGATTGATTGCTGAAATGAGGCTTACCCACACTGGCCACCAGATGAGAAAATCTGTGACCTGGCCCAAGGTTTGTAAGCCAGGAAGATTGTTTTCATCTCTGGAAAATGGCTTCACTTCATGAAAGACACTTAACCAAAGAATGCTTCCAGAAGAGCAGCAAACTCAACCCAACCAAGACCACCATGGCTGGCTAGCACACGGGCCAGAATATTCTGTTTGGTTATGCCCCCAGAGAATAATAAAATATAAAAGCACTGAGTTCATTTCCCCACTGCTGAAGCCTACTCCTGAGTGTCACCTTGAATTGCTGACCTTCCCTCCTGTGCTTCCCAGGTACTGGAATCACTTAGACTGTAGACCACCACACCCAACTTTTTTTTTTTTTTCTTTCTTGAGACAGGCTATGTACTACTGGCTGTCATAGAACTCACTCTGTAGGCCAGGTTGGCCGGGAACCTACCTCTGCCTGCTGAGTGTTGCAGTTAAAAGGCGTGGGCCACCCCACTCAGCCATGCCCAGTTGTCTAAGCAATGCTGGGAATTGAAGCCAGCCTGTATGCTGACCCCCAGGATTGTGCCGGAAGCAGGTGACATCACTGGCAGAAAGTGACACATTTGCTCTCAACTGTAGAAAAGGCACAAGACATGCTCAAAACAGCTGGAGACACTCTGTGAGTGATGGGTCTAAGTTGCCCCGAGAGCTGAGACGAGGTGCCCCTCCTCTCAGGTGGGGGCATCCCAAGTGCCTTTCCCAGATGCCTTCTTCCTCTTGCATGAAAGAAATGGAGCACATGGCCAGGGGTCACAAACAGCATGGAGAGGGAAACCAACATGCCGAACTGCTGCAGCCTCGGGCCCAGCATGGTCAGAGTGAAGTGGATAGGGTCCAGGAGGAGGTTCAGTGAGCACTATACATCATTCACAGCCCCTCACTCTGCTTCTGGAATGTTCTCCCAGAGAAGCTGAGTCACAGTGAGATCAAAGGACCAGAGGCCTTCAGGACAGCCATGTAGGGGGAGAGGAGATGTCAAAAGGTCTCAAAAGGTTGTGACTTTGGCATGAACTAACGTTGCCTTCTGTAAATGCGTTTTTCTGTTGCTCAATTTTCTTATCTATGAGATGGAGATATTTCAAACAATCCCTACTGGAAGGTTCCATGAAATCAGTGTGTCACGCTGCCTGCCTTCTGTGCTTGGTCAGTACTGCCAGAGTCTGAGGTGTCAGTAGTTTGTGGTGTTGGTGCTGTCTTCAAACATGGTCACATAGTAACTAGGAGGTCCTCAAACTCAGTTCTGCCTCAGCCTCTCAAGTACTAGAATTAACAGGTGGGGCCCATCCTCAAACTATATTTTGTTAACCCATGCCAGGATGCAGGCACTGCCATGCCTATCCTGTAATCATTTCTCAAAGAATAAAATGGCTTTTATACAACAGTGTTCTTTTGATTCACTTTCACAAGCACCAGCAGATACACTTTGCATGCGTTTCCATGTCCCCCGTTCATTGCAAGGCCTGTATAGACCCCAGTGTTTCCTGCTCACCTTTGAGATGGGAGGGGGGGTCAGGCTTCTCTTCCCCCATTTCAACTCCATAAGGAGATGACATTCTAACATGCGTTAGAAGCAGGTTGGGAACCTGATGCTCAGCCCTCACACAGGGACAGAGCCACCAGCTGTGCTGAAGATGATATTCTCCCTTAGTGGTGACAACTTCTCTCTGGGTGTTCAGGTTCATTCCCCTTTGGAGACCAACATTCCAGCTTCTTCTAGCCTGGTTGGTTTCCCAGACAACTACATTCTGAATTCTCCAACACACTCTGGGGTCTCCTGTTTGCCTTTATCCCAAGTATGGGACTTAGCTCTGGACTCAAAAATTATATGGAAATAATATTCCATGCTTTCTGTTTTCGTCCTTTTCAGACTTGCTCATGTAGGTGTTCCCAATCTGGGCTGCCCTAACAGTGTCGCTATGGTGCACCATAGTCTCTGATGTTCTCCCTATTCCTTTGGGCTATCCTAGTTATACCACATGGCTTCTAGGTCCCCCATGCTTGCTGGGAAGAGCATCACCCAGTGCTGGGCTGTGGTCCAGTACTTAATTCCCTGACCCTGGCCCTCAGCAAGAAGTGCTCACAAGGATAGATGTGGCAGAGGTACAGCATAAAGCGTGGGGTAATTATACACTGAGGATTAGTTCTAAATTAAGGGCGTGAAGAATTACAGCGAAGACTTTAAAAAGGGGAGCCACTTGTGCTGGTTGGGGTTTTTGTCAACTTGACATACATTGGAGTCATCTGGGGAAAGGAGGCCTGAGTTAGAAACTACCTCCATTAGATGGGCCTTTGAATTCCTAATGAGTGATGTGGAAGGCCTTGCTAGGCAGGTGGTCCTGAGTTGTATAAAAAAGCCATGTGAGCATAACAACAGTCAGTCCTCCTACAGGTCGCTGCCATGCATGAACACCAGGTCACTGCCATGCAGTGCTCCTCCAGGTCACTGCTCCAGCCCCTGCCTCCAGGTCCCTGCCTTGGCTTCCTTTGGTGATGGACTGTAAGTTGGTACATGAAATAAGTCCTTTCCTCCTCTAAGTTGTGTTTGTCATGGTCTTTATTGCCGCAATAGACAGCAAGTTAATGTATCACTGATAAGTATCGTGCTCAATCCCACTACTGGCATGATTCTGTAAGGCGGTCTCTTTTGAAGTGGAAACACCCATTGAGTAAATACCTAAGACGGGCCCTGTGTGTGGTACTGCTCTCAGCAAGGGGGCCGTTGATCCTGGCTCCCAGGTTGACCATAGTAACCATGCTATCAGAGGCCTGTGCATCCTCCTGGGCAGTGGTTTCTTAATGTTTATGGTTCTAATACCACAGCACCTACCAACATCTAGGTTGTTTGCATAATGGGAATAAATGTAGATGATACTTGATGGCATTGGGGGGGTGGAGTTAGGAAGCCCAGGGGCCCCTGTGTCTTGCTGCCTACCGCAGACTCCACTGTCATATCACAGCACTCGTGAAAGCACTAAAATCACAGCTAAAATACAGTCATGACAGTGGTGACCAAGGACAAGAGTTAACAGTTGCAAAGCCCTCTAGCTTTACAAATGCCGTGCTGGCCACACTGCCTACAGGAGTTACCTCAAGACCTCCTTGATGGTAAAGGGGAAGTACCACAGTTATTGTCCCACCTACTGATCAACAAACAGAGACCAAGGTGCCATGCTAACATCAGGCAGTGAACCTCTAGGTCCTGAACATCCCCAAGAGAGTCAAGACAGCTCTGGAATCTTCATTTGGAATACAGTAAGAGATGTCCTTATCGTCCTGGGAAGCAGGAGTTGCTAGGAATGTTTCTTTTTCCATTTTTCAACTAAACACTTATCACAATGTACTATCATAAATTACACAAGTGCTTCTTGGCCAGTCTTCTCTCAGTTTGTTTGAGAAAAAGGTAGGAATGGAAGTTAAATAAAAGTAACTCACCTGCCACGTACCTCACTCAAAAGACTTGAAGGTCAGATAATCTTGGGATGAAAAACCTGGCTTTTTGTTGTTGTTTTAGACAGATCTTGATCTTTGTGTTACCCTGGCTGTTCTGGATCTCCCTATGTAGAGCAGGCTGGCTTTGAACTCACAAAAATTGTCTTGTCTTTGCCTTCCAAGGGCTGGGGTTAAAGGTATGAACCACTCTACCCAGCGAGCACTGATTTAGATGTGAAGCAGAGGTACGCTTCTCTTTCCCTGCATATACATTAGAGGAATGAGGCTCCACAGCTAGCCCATTTATAACCTCTTGAAGCAATCTTCAAAACTTGTTTCTTCTCTTTCAGCGTTTCCAAGCTTTAGCAGAGCATGGGGCTCTTGAAATCCAAGACAGAAGTCAGCAAGAAATGTTCTAGTCCCTTGGTCCCATTCCCCTAAAGCCCAAAGATGAGAAGATGATGCTCCAATACCCTAAATGGCAAAGATTTCATTTTAGTTAAGTCTCTGAAAAAAAATGCAGTATCCAGGGGAGGTCTGTGGGTCTTTGATTCACATCTTCCACACACTGCACACCTTCTAGCCCCTAGTTTCTGACCTGACTGGGGCTAAACTGGACTTTGACTGTGATGACTTTAAATTTGAAAACTTTTGAATTTGGCAAAGAAATGATGCTGCCTGTTTGGAGACCCACTCATAGGACTCCATGTTCCAGACTCTTCCCAGCTAGGAACCTGGAGGTGTAATCACAAGAGCCAAGGTGTTGCTAACTGGTCACCATCACCATTGATCTATGGTGACATTTTAGGGCTGTCAGGCATCAAAGGACTGAAGTTTAGTTATTTTCATTTTAATAAACACCCCAACAAAAACAGGTGTGTTCTTACTGCTAGATATGAAAAGCATGATGTGACACCCAAGGGCAGTTACAGCTGTGCAGGGAAGAGGAGACTCATGGTTAGCCACGCCACCCCCATCTCTGGGTGAAGGGGTACTCTGACCTCTCCCCCCGCGTCCTTACCATCTCTTGTCTCACCTCATCCCTGTTCTACAGAGAAGAGTTCAGTGGAAACACAGTGCAAGACCCTGACCCTCAGTCAGTGGTACTTACTTCGAGATGCCCCTAAGTGAGACACTGACACAGATCTACGCAAAAGCAAGAGGTTCATCTTCAGGCATGTTGGGGTCAGCCCTCAATCAGTCCCTTGAGGAGAGTGATGAGAAGGCCACCCCGAATGGCTATTATAGGCAGGTTTTATACTTTTTAGGGGTGCAGGTTACATCACCAAGTTCAAACTTACTGGTAAGCATTTTGACCTTTAGCAAGCAGGGCACACATTTGAACTCTATCTGGGACTTTCCAAAGGGTCAAGTGACTGTCAGCACATTCTGAGATTTTTTTTTTTTTTTGTATTTCAATTTTTATTCATGCAAGTCTGAGAGGAAAGAAATGGAGGGAGGCAGTGAAGTAGAGAGGGAGGAAGGGAGGGAGGGAGGGAGGGAGGGAGGTAGGGAGGCAGAGACTGAAACAGAGAGATAGAGAGATGAGATTTTTTTTACTCAAGAATGTTCCTGTGGGTAGAGAATAGAACTTGGCCTGGCCTTGACCCCAGGTGGGAGGGGGAAGCTGTAAGGAGGGTGTGGGACTGGAAAAAGCCCTTAGGGTTCCTCAACAGTGTTCCTGTAGATGCTGTCTACAGCACATACTTTCCTGACATTCCAGGAAATAACTGTGGTGCTTCCAATTCCCCAAATCTTATAGCTTTTATTCTTCAAGTCTGTCTTCACAAATAACATGTTTTTTTTTTTTTTTTTTTTTTTTTTTTTTTTTTTTTTTTGAATGGTGCTGAAAATATATACAATAGTTTAGTTGGG
>NC_034591.1:18370446-18371799 GCF_900095145.1 Mus pahari
AAAAGCCCTTAGGGTTCCTCAACAGTGTTCCTGTAGATGCTGTCTACAGCACATACTTTCCTGACATTCCAGGAAATAACTGTGGTGCTTCCAATGCCTCTATTCATTTATCTTTATTTCTTTAAGTCTGTCTTTACATATAATTTGTTTTTTTTTTTTTTTTTTTTTTTTTTTTTTTTTTTTTTATGAATGGTGCTGAAAATATATACAATAGTTTAGTTGGGAGACCAATGCTTCTACGATCACTTATCAACACCACAGGCTCCAGAACCCCATACCCCGTGTGACCCACCAAGATCACACCTGAGAAGAGCAGATGACAGAGGTGTAAGACTCAGGCTGCTCAGGATCCTGCTGGCCATCAGGCAGGACTGTACTTGGGTTGGTTTAGGTCCCTTCCAAAGGTGTAAACATGTACCTGGTCATCAAAGCAACTCATGGTTTGAAGGGGAGTTCTTGTTTAATGGGAGGAAAAAGGTAGCCGCATCAAAAGGAGAGCAAAACCGGAGAACACAGAGTGTCAGTTTCCCTACGTGGAGCCATCTGGCAGGGATTCCTCTGGTGACCAAGCCGTAATGCTTCCAAAGCCAGGTAAAGGGAATTGTTCCCACTAGGCGACACAGCTGAAAGGGCTGTGAGGATGCTGAGCAAGGAGCCTCCAATGCCCTGGGGCTCAGCACATACCATGGCAATGCAGTCAAACCCCAGAACTGTCACGTAGAGGAATGCCAAACCTTACCAGCCAGGGCGACCGTCTGTCAGCAGTATGTTTCCCATCCCTCCCACTGTGTGTGGAGCAGCCTGTGTGTGTCTTGCTGGACGAATACCCCCATCTTCCTGGCCTTCAGTGGGACAGTCCTGAAGTACATGACACAGTCCCTGAAGATTCCCCACTCTCCCTACAGTCATATTCATGCCATTCCCTTTAACAGCATCCCCCCCCCCCCCCCCGTGCCCTCGTTTCTTGTCCCACTTCCCTTTCTCTTCCTCGATGCCTGGATCACATTGCAAACAGATTAATTTTCACCCTAGAGTCTTGTCTTAAGATGGGCTCAGGAGAGAACCAAGCTAAGGCACAGAGGAAAGGGAAAGGGAGGGACTAGTTCAGGGAGCACGAAGACCGAATTGCCACATGCTCAAAATGTGAGCTCCCGGAAATCATCACAGGCACTCACTGGTTACTCTTTCTGGAGAACTAGGTGCTTGTGGAGGTGGATTAGAAATACACAACTATTTCAGAAGTACACAGCACAGGGTGTCTTAGTCAGGGTTTCTATTCCTGCACAAACATCATGACCAAGAAGCAAGTTGGGGAGGAAAGGGTTTATTTGGCTTACATTTCCATACTGCTTT
>NC_034591.1:18372059-18379684 GCF_900095145.1 Mus pahari
TGATAACTCCAGCTGTGTCAAGTTGACACAAAGCTAGCCAGTACACAGGGAAAACTGTAAAGTCTAGAGGATCCAAGTAGAGCTCTGAAGGAAGGTGAGGCACAGGGGGCAAGAGGTGGGAGCTGTTTATTATAGAAATGAATGTACTGCCAGGCTACTGGAAACAAAGATGATAACCAAACAACAATGGTCGAAATACAGAGAATGTCGATTTCAGCTTTACTGAATGGGAGGGGATAAAACCAGACTTTTCGTACAGTACCCTACTGAAATCTCACAGTGTCCTGATAAAACTGGTTCTGTAATTGTTCTTACTTTGCAGAGAGGCAGAGAATATGGAATAAAGTAACTTTGAAAGTTCGCATAGGCAAAACATGGTAGATGAGTGGGCTTACCCCACTTATGTATTCATCTGTCCATTTATCATCTGAATATATACCTCTATATATTGATCTTTCATCTCGTTCATAAAATTGATCTAGTGGTCTTTATCTGAAAAATAAATTGAGGAAAATGAGCACTAATCATAAAACAAGCCCATAAGAAGAAACTGAATCAATCGGGGAGATGAGCAACATTGTCAAAAGGTGAAGATGGCTCTTATTTGGGAATGACATCATGTCTACTGGCAGCGTTCCCACCCCTGTTCATTCCCACATACATAGGCAATTTATCATTTTGAAACAAATGCTGCAGGGATCCACTCTGTTATCTTGACCAAAGAGTGGCCCATCCTTCCTGACGCATTTGCCTCTCTTTAGGGGCTTTGGGGGAGGACTTCACAAGCAAGATGGGAAGGAGTAACTTGTCTCCCAAGATGGTAGGACAGGCTAGGCAGGTCCCAGGGGCATGCTGCTTGCCCCTGGACCTTCTCAGAATGGAGCCCCTGAAGTTTCAATAATCCATTTAACTGTACAAAGTAACCCTGCCTGCCTCCTGAAATATGGTCAAGCCATATGAACTCAGCTGCAGCCCACAGTTTGTATGTGCACTTGCAGACAGAATATTAAGATGTGGTTCGACAATGGAAAAGAATAAATGAAACACGAACATAGGAAGAATAAACAAAATGAGAGCCCTCGCTGAGTTTGCAGCCTCCAACGAAGGTTTGCTGCCTCTCTAGGAAGTGCCCCGCTGTGTGCTGCTGGGGTTTTTACAGCCAATTGGGGAACTAGTTGATAAACCCTGTACAGAAATAGAACCTCTACAAGAAGGGAAACCAAGTTCCATCTGAGAATGAAGCCACGCCTAGTCACATGAGCTGCCCATGTTGTCACCTGGCTCACTGTCACAGGGGCCAATGACCTGGTCCAGCTGCCTCACTGCTGTGTCCTCTGCAAGGGGGAGGGGGAAACACTGAGACTTTGTGGATGGATGCTGCCTTTTCTGCTGACCTTGACACCGTGTGTTCCCTGGGCTTGTCTCGAGGGTCAGTGATGTGGACAGCAATGGCCCTTTCAACCTGGGTGACAGCAGCAAAGCCAGCTGTAGTGGATGTGAATGATCAACTTCGTAAAGTGAGAGAGAGTAGGTTACCTACAGTTCTTGCAATGCTGATAACAGTGATGTCACCAATTTATCGCCAGCACAGTGGCATGGGAAGGAAGATAGAGGAGGGGTAGGAGGTGGTGTGGAAGAGGTGAATGGGAAGAATTCTTACTGTGTTAGGCGAATAGTCACCAACCTCATACCTACATTCATCTCACTTAACTCTTACAATTCTAAGAAGCCAATGGTGCTTCCGTTTTACAAACTAGGAAACTGAGGCACACAGAGGGGGGAACTGTTTTCTCAGGATTGCAGAGGAAGAACATGATGGAGCCAAGACTCAAAATACAGGCCATCTGACTCCAAAGCTTATGGCTTCTACCACCTTTGAAGAGAATGTCCCCAAATTCATTTTCAAACCTGTAATAAACTTGAGCCAAAAATTTACCCTGAAGTCCTTTAAAATAAGTTAACAGAGAGAAGGAAAGTTTTCCTGACCCCAAGCAGAGGACACAAAGAAGTCTCATGCGGCTTTTCTTAGTCTGGGTGATGTTGTTGAAGCTGCAGCACATCTAAATAAGAACTGTTTAGAAAGAAAGCATGATAAGGGGTTCCACTCAGCAAGGCGAGTATTTTAGACTCCTTAATAGCTTCCTTTATCTTGTCCATCAACACACAGGCATTACAATTGCTCAAGTATAGGGTAGCCTGAAGTGTTCAGCTCTAAGTGGGCAATTAGAACACATTGCATCAGAAGCCATGCAGGCTTTGTAAATGGAGGCAAAAGGCAAGCTGTCAGAGCATCCCACTGTCAGAGCATCCCACTGTCAGAGCATCCCACTGTCAGAGCGTCCCACTGTCAGAGCGTCCCACTGTCAGATCGTCCCACTGTCAGATCGTCCCACTGTCAGATCGTCCCACTGTCAGATCGTCCCACTGTCAGAGCGTCCCACTGTCAGAGCGTCCCACTGTCAGAGCGTCCCACTGTCAGAGCNCGTCCCACTGTCAGAGCGTCCCACTGTCAGAGCGTCCCACTGTCAGAGCGTCCCACTGTCAGAGCACCCCACTGTCAGAGCATCCCTCTTTCAGAGCATCCCACTGTCAGAGCATCCCACTGTCGTCAGAGCATTCTGCTGCACTCGCCACTTTATCAGAATGCTAATTTCTACCACCACCATCAGCAATAATCAAAGGTCACGCTGGAGGGTAATATTTTGTGGAGAATGTAGGAAGTTATCACTGGCAAGAATTTAGAAATCTTTTCATTCATTTATTGTCTGGGCCTAAAATGGCTCCAGAATGTCGGTAAACGAAAACCTTCCCTCCAGAACCACAGTCTACCTGTGCATTAGGTGATAGCAGTGGTGGTCCTTTCCTGGGCATCTCTTCTGTGCGGAACTTCAAAAAACTGGATTTCATGAAATCCTTCCTTTCCCAAAGTGAGCTGAGAGTGAATGAATGTGTACATGGACACATGTGCCAGTATGCGTGCCTGTGTATATTTGCCCCATGCTACAGATGAGGAAAGTTGAGTTCCAAGAGGTTAAGTCCACTGCCCCACGGCATGAAGCTGGTAAAAGATACCAGATTTCAGCTGAAGTCGATCCTAGATCTGTTTGGCTCCAAATCCCTTTCTTCTACAGACTACGATATTGCTTTTCCTGTGGCCCTTAATGGCTGGTCACCCCTATTCCTCTGCCCATTGCACTGGTGAGGGTGGTACTGTCCACAGCTGGCCTGTGTTGTCCCCCGTGAGGCTCACAATCCAGTCCCTGTGGATGGTGATGGTAAGAGCAGTGCCAGCCAGGTTTGCCACAGCTGCTAGGGTGATCACCATTGCATAGCAGGCCGCCTACCAAAGGAGGGGAGAAGAGGCTGGAGGGAGGCCAAGAATAGACCTTCTGGCCCAGGGAAGAACATGCTTATTTACTGACTGCTTGAGGAACATGTAAAGGGAGCCTGTGACCTTTGAGAGGAGAAGGCCCTGTGTTAAGTCTAAGCCAAACCCATTTTATTCCTCTGCCCTGTCAGACCAGATGCAATGCTAATTTGTACCTTGCAGATGAGTCTGCTGTTCCACTGCTTCATCCTCTGTGGGATTTGGGCTCCAATTCAGAAGTTAGAGGCCTGGAGGGCAGACAAAAGGGTGCTGAGGGAGCTAGGTAGAGAGCCCCCCCCCACAGACACCTGGCTGTGTGGATAGCATGAACCCCTTTTGCACGGGAGTGAGAGGAGAGACACTCTTGCTGAGGCAGCCATGTCAGAGGTGCTCCATCTCCCTCCTGTAGGCAAACACCAGCCTGAGGACCACTTGTCAGGAGTTGTGAGTGAGGACTGAGGCATGAGCAACTGCAAACGGAAACCCCAGGGCTGGGTATTTGATATTGGCTTTAAGAGGCAGATCACAGCTACATCACCATCTAATGCAGAGCCATTATGTCTGACTTCATGTTTGTGCCCACCAGGTTCATCATTTCCATCAGCAGTCCCAGGCTTAGGCAGGGCTCAGGGCAGGCTTCATGAGCACTTAAGCCTCTGCAACACATTTATTTATTTATTTATCTATCTATCTATTTATTTTTTAAATATTTATTTATTATTATATATAAGTACACTGTAGCTGTCTTCACACACCCCAGAAGGGGGCATCAGATCTCATTACAGATGGTTGTGAGCCACCATGTGGTTGCTGGGATTTGAACTCAGGACCTTCAGAAGAGCAGTCGGTGCTCTTAACGACTGAGCCATCTCTCCAGCCCTATTTATTTATTTATTTGTTTGTTTGTTTGTTTTTGAGACAGGGTTTCTTTGTGTAGCCCTGGCTGTCCTGGAATTCACTTTGTAGACCAGGCCAGCCTTGAACTCAGAAATCCGCCTGCCTCTGCTTCCCGAGTGCTGGGAGTAAAGGCGTGCGCCACCACGTCCGGCTGCAACATATTTAAAACCAAAACCAAAACCAAGCAAGCAAAACCAGAGCTGAACTTTGCAAGTGAATGCAAGCATACCCTGGAAGAAAGAAGACAAAATAAAAACAAACAAACAAACACACAAACTCAATCCGGGTTCCAGCTAATTTAATGCATGTGAAATTCTAAGGCTACATCTGACTCTCCTGGACTTAATCTCTAGCCAAGGCTTAGCAACTGGGCCTAAGAAATAACTCTCCAGGTTTTAAAGCAATTGACTTTTCTATGACCTGTCTATCCAAGTTTGTTGGGTGTGACTAAAAAGCCATGCTTTTTGACTAGTCATGGAAAGGACAGGACAGGTAGGAAAGCCTATATTCTTTCCGGGCAAGGGAGATTTTTTTAAACTTATTTTATTAGATATTTTCTTCATTTACACTTCAAATGCTATCCCAAATGTCCCCTATACCCTCCCCCCACCCTCCTCCCCTGCCCACTCACTCCCACTTCTTGGCTCTGGCGTCCCTTGTATGGGGCATATAAAGTTTGCAAGACCAAGGGGCCTCTCTTCCCAACGATGGCTGACTAGGCCATCTGCAAGGGAGATTTTATGAAGCTATTAATACTAAAGATGAAAAGATCTCCATTTAACAAGTTAAGTCCCCCGTACTGAGGTTAGATATCTGGCACAGGGTGTATCTTTTACACACAGAAGTTGTCTTGACTGAAAATAAAGACGTAAAACTTGTACAGTGACAGGAAGGTAGATAAGTGGAATAGAACTAAAGACCCAGAAATGAACCTACATACCCATGGTCACCTGATCTTTGACAAAGGAGCCAAAACCATCCACTGGAAAAAAGGCAGCATTTTCAACAAATGATGCTGGTTTAACTGGTGGTCAACATGTAGAAGAATGTAAATCGATCCATTCTTATCTCCCTGTACAAAGCTCAAGTCCAAGTGGATCAGGACCTCCACATAAAACCAGATGCACTGAATCTAATAGAGAAGTGGGGAAAAGCCTCGAACACATGGGCACGGGGGAAAATTTCCTGAACAGAACACCAATGGGTTATGCTCTAAGATCAAGAATTGACAAATGGAACTTCATAAAATTGATTGCAAAGCTTCTGTAAGGCAAAGGACACTGTCAATAGATCAAAATGGCAACCAACGGATTGGGAAAAGATCTTTACCAATCCCACATCTGATAGAAGGCTATTATCCAATATATACAAAGAACTCAAGAAGTTAGACTCCAGAGAACCAAATAACCCTATTGAAAAATGGGGAACAGAGATAAACAGAGAATTCTCAATTGAGGAAATTCGAATGGCCGAGAAGCACTTAAAGAAATTAACATCCTTAGTCATCAGAGAAATGTAAATCAAAACAACCCTGAGATTCCACCTCACACCAGTCAGAATGCCTAAGATCAAAACCTCAGGTGATAGCAGTTGCTGGCGAGGATGTGGAGAAAGAGGAACACTTCTCCATTGCTGGTAGGATTGCAAGCTGGTCCAACCACTCTGGAAATCAGTCTGGTGGTTCCTCAGAAAATTGGACATAGTACTACCTGAGGACCCAGCTATACCACTCCTGGGCATATATCCAGAAGATGCTCCAACTGGTAATAAGGACACATGCTCCACTATATTCATAGAATCCATATTTATAATAGCCAGAAGTTGGAAGCAACCCAGATGTTCCTCAACAGAGGTATGGATACAGAAGATGTGGTACATTTACATAATGGAGTACTACTCAGCTATTAAAAGCAACAACTTCATGAAATTCACAGGCAAATGGATGGAACCTGAAAATATCATGCTGAGTGAGTTAGTTCAGTCACAAAAGAACATAAACACTATGTACTCACTAATAAGTGGATATTAGCTCATAAGTTTGGAATACCCATGGATGGAGCCACAGTGTCAAGTACCGGTCACCTGGGACTCCGGGGACTGGACCACCAACCACCAAAGAGTACACATGGACAGACCCATGGCTCGGCTGCTTATGTGGCAGAAGATGGCCTTGTTGGACGTCAGTGGGAGAGGCCCTTGTGCCTGAGGGTGTTCATGCTCCAGTGTAGGGGAATGCCAGGATGGGAAGATAGGAATGGGTGAGGGGTAGGGGGAGCACCCTCATAGAGGCAGGGGTAGGGGGATGGGATAGGGGGTTTCTGGAGGGGAGACCTGGAAAGGGGAAAATATTTGAAATTTAAATAAAGAAAAGATTCAATAAAAAATTAAAAAAAAAAATCCTCCTCCCGCACAAAGTGGGTGGTGGTGGTGGGGCCAGCAGCCTCTCTGCTTCGATGGTAAGGGAGCTGACGTCTGTTTTTCCTAGAGAAATCTCTGTGATTGTGTTCACTGGATTCAGCAAGTGACCAAGGCGCTTTCCTCTGGAAATTACAGCTAGAAAAAGTAAGAACATTTTGTCTGGTGTAAATATACGTGTAGTCACTTCATTTTGGTTTCTGAATGGTTTTAAAAGTGTAAATATGTTCTACATGTCTTGGTTATAGAGTATTGGCTTATAAGTTATTGGGTATGATTAAAAGTTTGTAACATTTGTAACAGAAAATTAGCTTAAAACTGGTAACTCGGGGTTGGAATCATTCTAGACAACAACATGTGGCGTGAACCAACCCAGGAAGATAGGTCTCTAGACACTTCTAAATTTTATCCTAGAAACTAGACTTATAAAATATAAGATTTAAAACATTGCCTCTTTAATGAGGTATTAAAAGCTATAGAGTCATGCTTTCATATATAAGAACTGGCAGCCAAACTTTGTAACGTGAAAGTAATGCACTTGGTATTGATTTTAGAGAGAATGGACTGTTCACACTGTTAAAAACTATGGTCACGCTCTATTAAAAAAATCAAGCAAGTGGAGATTATTGCAAGATTCATGAAAGGCTAATGAAACTAGGAACTTACGGGGCATTATAACCGGCTCACCTACTCCAGCTGCCATTCCAAAATATAGGTATAAAATTATAGATTTAAGAGATTGTTCTGATATGATTCCTTTATATCTTGATGGTTATAAAAGGTTGTGTCTAGTATGCCTGCTTGTAATCTTGAATAATTCAGGAATCGATATCATTGGAAAGTTTTGCCTCAAGGGATGGCCCACATTATGTCAAAAATTTGTTTCTTTTCAAAACAAGAGGTTAGAACTTTGAATCCTTCAGTGTATATTATTCAATATATGGAT
>NC_034591.1:18383149-18391793 GCF_900095145.1 Mus pahari
CTAAACAGAACACCAAAGGCTTGTGCTGTAAGATCGAGAAATGACAAATGGGACCTCATAAATTTGCAAAGCTTCTGTAAGTCAAAAAAACACTCTGAATAAGACAAAAAGGCCACCAACAGATTGGGAAAGAATCTTTATCAATCCTAAATCAGATAGGGGACTAATATACAATATATATAAAGAACTCAATAAGATGGACTCCAGAATATCAAATAACCCTATTAAAAATGGGGTACAGAGCTAAATAAAGAATTCTCAATTGAGGAATACCAAAGGTCTAAGAAGTTCCTGAAAAAAAAATTCAACATCCTTAACCATCAGGGAAATGCAAATCAAAACACCTCACACCAGTTAGAATGGCTAAGATAAAAAATTCAGATGTCAGCAGATGCTGGCAAGGATGTGGAGAAAGAGGGACACTCCTCCATTGTTGCTGGGATTGCAAGCTGGTACAACCACTCTGGAAATCAGTCTGGCAGTTCCTCAGAAAATTGGACATAGAACTACTGGGTGATCCAGCAATTCATCTCCTGGGCATATACCCAGAAGATGTTCCAACTGGTAATGAGGACACATGCTCCACTATGTTCATAGCAGCCTTATTTTTAATAGTCAGAAGCTGAAAAGAATCCAGATGTCCCTCAACATAGGAATGGATACAGAAAACGTGGTACATTTACACAATGGAGTACTACTCAGCTATTAAAAATAATGAAATAATAAATTCATTAGGCAAATGGATGGATCTGGAAGGTATCATCCTGAGCGAGGTAACCCAATCACATTAAGCATTTAAAATGTTTGTTAACAATTTAATATTACCCATATTACTGTGATTCCTTATAATCCTCAAGGATAAGGTATTGTAGAACAGACCAATGGAACTTTAGAACAATATCTTCATAAAATTTTTTAAAAAGGGAAAATTGTATCCTCACACACCACAAAATTATTTAAATTATGGTTTTTATTTTAAAAGTTTAAAATTTGGGTGCTAAGGAACTCCCTGCATATGGGGAAGAGGGCATGTTTGTTTGTTTGTTTGTTTCTGCAGGATGGTGAAGGATCGTGCTAGCTACCAGAGTGGTTAATGAGACATGCTGATGCTGGGACAAAGAATGATGCTGACTGTGAGCTTGCAGACTGCCCTGACAATGACAACAGGGAAGCTGTATTGGGCCTATGTCCTTGATCCACCCCCTTACATCCAATGGTATGGGCAGGTCCAGAAGTTATGGTAATGGTAACAATACTCAGTTGAAAGATATGCCTGCAGGAGGAAATTTCACTATCGGTAAAGCAATTAATTACCAAGGATTGGGAACTGGTGTCTCAAAGCAGAATGCTACTAGATGTCTGAGCGTATCTCCTACTACATTGCAGGGAAAAGATCTTGACTCATGAAAAGATGGTTTAAATGACATTTGAGTAACTTTATCCACTGGCCTAGAGGCTGAGGGATACCAGGCACCACAACATTTTCTGCATTGTATTTTGGTTCAATTAGTGCCCCACATAACCTATTATTCAGCGAAAATGGTATTAAGAGCCTTAGTTAGACAAATTGAGGGACACCTTATGAGACAAAGGAGAGAACCTATCTCTTTGACTTTAACACTAATTCTAGGGGCAAGGCTAGCCCTGGTCGGCACTGGAATAACTGTGCTAATATTATTTTTTTAAAAAAGGATTATACCAGTTTAAAGACAGAAATAGATAAAGGTATCCAGTGCCTAGAAAGGTTCATTTTCCACCTGAAGCATGACATGCATCCCTTGGTTGAAGTGTTGTTACAAAACAGGCAGGAATTAGACTCAGTCTTCCTTCAATTAGGACTATGTGCCACCTTACCCGAGAAACACTGCTTCTATGTCAACCATTCTAGAGTTATTAGAGAATCATTGGCTAAAGTTGGAAAAAATATAGATAGAGGCCAGAGAATAGGAGAACATTCCAAAAGTTGCTCCACTCAGTGTTTAATTCTTCCCCATGGTTAATTGCCTTAGTGTAAACCCTAGCCAGACCCTTGATTATCCTGCTTTTGCTGCTAACCTTTGGACCCTGCATTCTAAATCGCTTAGTTACTTTTATTAGAGAACACGTGAATACAGTACAGCTGATGATACTTAGACAACAGCATGAAGATATACCGCTCAATAATTCTACCTAGGAGTTAACAGAACGTGGTTAATTGCTTTAAGATTGAAGCACTCATAAGAAAAAGGGGGGAATGAGAGAGTCCAGACTTGGAACTTCCCACTGAGCCTTAGGGAAAGTCCCTGAGTCTCCTCCCCTTTCCAGCCAATTATCCAGCCACCTGAAGATAGAGAAGGTCCTTGAGTCCCCATCCCTGCCCAGCCAATCAATGTAAAGGTCACCAGGACCACCAATCATTATGTGCCTAGTTGCTGTTTCTATAATCTGCCCTCAAAAATTGTTTAAAAGCTGTATGAAAGAAAGAGAAGGGGTGGCCCCTCCTCTGGGTGCAGGATGACCTCAGCGCACCGGAACAATAAACCTCTTGCTTTTGCATTGAACTCTGTTCTTGATTCTCATTTGGGGGTTTCCTGGTAGCTAAGGCTCACTTATATAATCAGTGCTCACCAGCTTTATCCTCTTCACGAACAACTGCAGCCTGAAGTCAGAGGCAAACATTGTTGAGTCCTGCCTGCTAGCATAGCTGTTGTCATTTTGTTCCATGCCTGACAGTCACTGACACAGAAAAATAGCTTGACTCAGAGCAGGGTCGTGATGACCACGCAACCTGTTATTTTCTGTGTGTTCTGAGGTTGGTTCATCTTAAGAATTTCCACAGACATAAGCTCCACATAGGACCAATAAGAATAAAGGTCAGTTAGAACTGATCTGCCTAGTCATCCAGAACAGCATGAGTCAGAGCTGACCACCAAGCAGCACTCCCTGCACCTGTGTGTGAGCTCACTGTTGTTGCCTTTGTAAGCTGGCCCTGAGAAATGTTCTAGGTCCAGACTTAAGTCCTGAGTTTAGGCTGTGATCCTGATCAGTCTTAGGATATGTGTTGAATAATCTATCCCTATCTGACTGAGATCAATGTTTGTGTGCTTTGTGAGGCGATTCCTGAGCCCCAACACAGGCCTTTTCAATGCAAAAGTCATTATGATAGGCTTCCCAGTACTCTTGCAATCATTTTAAAGCAGAGTGTCCAGCACATAGTCAAAGATATCCTGTCATAGGAGCAAGGAAATCACTACAGATGAAATCTAAGCAACAGCAAAGACAGACCTACAGACTGCACAAATCCAGGTTAGTAACAGTGAACTAACTATTCCAGTTAAAAGCTAAGATTGATGAGTTAGATTTTAAAATATAATTATATTCTATATAAAGATGAATATTTCTTAAAAACATAAGAAAACACAGAAGTAACTGAATGTGTAATGATGTAGCATAAAACCCACGTCACTAAATGGACACCTTGCTTAAAGGCTTTACCAGAAACAAAGGAAGTCACTTTATACTGATGAAATCTGGATTCACTAGAAAGCTACACAAATTCCAAGCCTCCTTGTATCTATGAAAAAGAGTTCAAATCCACGACCCAAGGATGTACCAGACTGAGATGAGAAACAGCAGCCAATGGAGGTGTTTTTAAGTCCCCATCTCCCTCTTTATAATTGATAGAATAAGGAAAAATAGATGAATGTGTGTTAATGTGTGAATTTGTATATCTGTGTGTAGTTGATCTAAAAGTCACATCACAAATGATGCAACAAATTCAGAATGCACATAAAATGTGCACAGAATATGTACAGAATATGATACATGAAGAACATCATGGAATTAGTCATGTGATGGGGTAAGATGGGGTGGGAATATCTTGTTGTTCTCTGATCTTAAAGCACTTAAGATAAAAATCACTACATGAAGAAGCCAGAAAACTCCCATAGGCTTATAAATTAGTTTCTAACAAGTTCATAGGTTGAAATAATAAAATATTCTAACAAAATATAACAAAACTTGCCACATGCATGGTTAGAAAAATTTGTGATCTTCCATGTTTCTACTAGAAAGGAAAGGCTAACTTTAATAAGCAAATGATGCATGTTCAAAAGGTAGAAATGGGGGCTGGAGAGATGTCTCAGTGGTTAAGAGACACTGACTGCTCTTCCAGAGGTCCAGAGTTCAATTCCCAGCCACACAGTGACTCACAAACCATCTGTAATGGGATCTGATATCCTCTTCTGGTGTGTCTGAAGACAGCTACAGTGTACTCATTTTAAAAAAAAAGTAAGAAAGGAGCCAGACATGATGTTCCATTCCTGTAATTTCATTAATTTTTAAGAGGCAGAGGCAAGAAGATTGTGAATTCATGGCCAGCCTGGGCTACATAGAGAGAGCTGATAGCGTGACACAAGAAAAAAGTGAAAAAGAAAAAAAGAAAAAAAGAAAAGATGAGCAGCAAAGAGAGCAAAGGAAACATGTTAAATAAAAGTAAGAAATGGAAGAGCCAGAGGCTGGAACCGCTGCTCCGTGGTAGAGCAGTTACCTCGAGAGAGCAAGGCAGTGGCAGTGTGCTTTCTGTCTCAAGCACAGAAAGCAAGAAGCAAGCAAGAGGGAGGAGAGAGGAAAGGAGAGGAGGAAAGGAAAGGGTGTGTGAGAGAGGAGGAGTCAGGGAGGGAGAGCCAAACTTAGTCAACTGGAAATACAGTGAAAATGAGGACACACGAAAGAGAGGGTGTGAAGCTTGGGGGGAAGCAGGAAGCAGATCTGGGAGAAGGGGAGATCTGTTGGCAGATATCAAAACACATGGCATGACATTCTCAAAGAAAATATAAAATATTAAAAATAAATTAATTTTAAAAGCCAATGGAGCCAAAGCTGGCTTTTGGGAAACGCTAATAAAGTGAATTATGCTATGTTAGACAAGGAAATCTACACAGTAATGAAATGTTTCAGGGCTGCTTCTGACAATGTAATTATCATGAACATGATAGTAAGCAAAAGATGATAGAATGTATACCGTAGAAGTCCATCTATATGAACTTCAAAGACTAAACAACTATACCACTGAGGATTGTCAACAGCAGAGCTACACTGGAGAAAGAAAAAAATCATAAATGAAAGATAGCAAGAATGGGTGCCATGAGGCTCACAGCTCGTAGTCCTCCAGGGCGCGGACAGTGTGGCTGAAAGTTGTCTCTGAGAGGTGGCTTCAGAGCTGGTTGTGCCCTTCTTCCCTGGGGTTCCACATTACCCACTTTATAGTTTTTTTTAAAAAATCATGCTTTAGACATATGTTTTGTTCATTTTCTTGTATTCATTCTACATTTGGTCATTGAAAACATATTTCCTCTTCTCTTTTTCTTGTATTTGCTGTCTCCCCCCCCCTTCTTCTGAGTAATAGCAGTGGCTGTCCTAGAATTCACTCTGTAGACCAGGTTGGCTTCGAACTCTCAGAGATCCTCCTGCCTCTGCCTAACAAGTGCTGAGGTTAAAGGTGTGCACTACTGTACCTGTCTCATTTAAAACAAACACCTAAATTTTGCATGCTGTATTTTGGGACATTCCATCATCTTTAATGTACGTTTTCTTAACAATGTAAAAACATTAATTTCATAATTCAGCTTACCCATATTGATAAGGCACAGCTAACATAAAATCTTGGACTCATGAGGTAGATCAAAGTTGCTTTTAAAAGATAGACATCCAAATAATTATGATTATTAAATCCAAATTGAACATATGTTCAAAGCCAATTCTCCAGTAACTGAGAAAATAGTGTTGCTTAGCATTAATATACTTTCAGAAAGTAGCCTAGTAAATAAAAATGCAGGCAACAGAAAATATATTCAATATATATAAATTAGGGAATTTCCAGATTCTTTTTTCATTGGCTTAAAGTAGGTGTCTCTTATTGTTCCAGGTGAAAATTCAGCTATGTCCCCTTTCTCGAGTGCAGAGAGCCAGTTACTCCGTACTGTAGAAGACATGACCTATTGGACAATGGAAAAGCCTAGAAGCCCCAGCTAGCCCAGGCTGGGGAGGTAGGACAGGCGCCTTCAGCGGACATTACTCCTGAACATTTCAGAGAGCATGTAGGAGTTGAGCTAGGAACAGAACTGGGGTGGACCTGGCCCTCTGGGTGGGGAAGAGACAGAGGCACAAGAGAATCTCGAGGTTAGGGGGTGAAGTACAAATTATGGATGATGGGAAACTGGTGTGGTAATTTCTCTGGAATTCCTACACCCAGGGGGGCTGAGGCAGAAGACAATGCCTAAGGAAGAAAGGAAGAACGACACAGGGAAACAGAAGGGGGCGCCCTTGTCTCTCTGGGATTAGAGCAGTAGTGCCTCCCTCATCCTCACTTAACTGCAGCACACATTTGGTCCTCCATCATTGCAGCCAGGGTGGTGGAAAGCAAGCCACGGAACTTCTCTGCTCGATCCTCCAACATTTACATCTTACCCAGAAAAACCTGAAGTCCTCACAATAGTTTAAAGTGCTCCGCGTCCTACTCCACTCATCCTTCACTACACCATTCCGTTTGATGACTTCCCAGCTGCAGGAACATCATTCCCGCCTTTGTCTCTTCCACTTGCTCTTCCCTCTGTCTGGAATTCTCCTAGTCATACACTCGACTCCAGCAGCCTCTAAGTCGTCTTCCCAGTAGGTCATCTCCACCTGCCCAGGCTTCAGGAGCTGGGCACAGCAGCCTGGGTCTACAGTTCTGACTGCTTGGGAACCTGAGGCAGGAAAATTGTTTGAAAATCATTTGAGTTTACAAGTTTGAGACCAACTTAAGCTACAGGGACACAGGTGTCCTTCATGCTCCCAAAAAAAGAGAGAAGGGAAAAACAAAAAAGAACGGGAAGGGAAAGGAAAGGAAAAATATTTTCTACACTGATACTAACCAGCGGAACTTTCTGGAATGGTGGGAATATGGCCCCGTTGATGGCTGGGAAAGCTCTGAGTGTCTGCAGAGAAGAGGAAATGAGGTGTGATAAGGAGCTGAATTTGTTTTATCACATGAGCTTGGCATGGAGCTCATGTGGAGGTCGGAGGACAGACAACCTGTGGAGTCAGTTTTCTCCTCCAGGTTTATGAGGATTCCAGAGATCTGACTCAGACGTCCAGCTACACCGAGAGACCTCACCAGCCTTGAACCCCCCCCCTCGATTTCTCTCTTGCTTCTTTCTTTCTGTGTCTCTGTTTCTCTGTCTCTCTCTGTGTCTCTGTGTCTGTCTCTCTGTTTCTCTATGTCTCTCTGTCTTTCTATGTCTCTCTCTGTCTCTCTGTCTCTGTCTCTGTCTCTGTCTCTGTCTCTGTCTCTGTCTCTGTCTCTGTCTCTGTCTCTGTCTCTGTCTCTGTCTCTGTCTCTGTCTCTGTCTCTCTCTCTCTCTCTCTCTCTCTCTCTTCTTTCAAGACAGGTTTTCTCTGTGTAGTCCTGGCTATCCTGGAACTGATTTTGTACAGCAGGCTGGCCTCAAACTCAAAGATTTGTCTGCCTCTGCCTCCTGACAGTTGATAAAAGCATGCACTGCCACACTTGTCTTGAATTTTTCATTTTAACAGAACTTCTATGTTCTAGCTGCAGCACCTACACACTTGTCATCTCCTTTGCTAGTAGTTCCTTACCATCTGTCAGTAATATACTACATAATTCTATATATACTATACTACACTACTACACTACACTATACTATGTAAATTAATTCTGTGTCATATTTATAGTTTGCTCTTCTTGCTACAAGGTAAGCTCCCCAAGGAGAAAAGTTCAGAGACAAGTTTGTTGGAGACCAGGTTGAGAAAACCCAGGCATCTTACATCCCAGGCATCTCACAGCCCAGGCATTTTTACAGCACGCAGCTGAGAGCCATATAGTTCTTTGTTTGGAGCCCTTTCCCCTCTCTCTGCAAGGCCGTTCTGTTGGAATCAGCAAGATTCCGGCCCTACATAAAGGACTGAGGTAGTCTTCCGACATTCCGGAGCTGCCCAGAGCTGTCACCTTGGGCTGTTAACAGAAACCAGACTTTGATATAAGCTGCCTGATGTTCTGGAGCAGTGACACCAAGGAACTGAGATAAATCACAAAAGTTTCAAACTCCCAATTAGCCTCCCCATTTGTCCTTCACTGAGCTTCTTTTGATCACTCCCTAACCCCTCTCTGTATTGTATAAAACCTGAGCATTTTCCCTTAGTAAATGAGACTATGACAAGAATGCATGGTCTCCATCTCTTTTTAATTCCCATTTCAATGTAGGTTTGTGATCCCCTTCGAGGACCATGGAATATCTGTCCTGCGGGACGGGATACAAGTTCTCAGTACCTAGGACAGATTCCGGCACATGACCTATACCTGAAGGGGTGGCACATGGCCTATACCTGAAGGGGAATTTGTTTAGTGAATGAGCAAACTATGGTAAGACCTGTATACTTTGTTATGACCCAAGTTGGCTCTTGGCTAACTAGCTCTGAAGCTCCTCTTCTGCCTGGCTGCTCTTACTTTCTTCCAGCCCCTTGTTGTGACATGTTCATTCTTTCTCATGTGTTCTTTCGAGTTTCTCCATGATGAACTCCCTGCCATCACACCCTGGCCTTTCCATCACACCACCCTGGCCTCTCTATCATACCGCCCTGGCTTCTCCATCACACTACCCTGGCC
>NC_034591.1:18392068-18393735 GCF_900095145.1 Mus pahari
CCCTGGCCTCTCCATCACACCACCCTGGCCTCTCCATCACACCACCCTGGCTTCTCCATCACACTACCCTGGCCTCTCCATCACATTACTCTGGCTTCTCCATCATACTACTCTGGCCTCTCCATCACACCACCCTGGCTTCTCCATCAAACCACCTTGGTCTCTACATCACACCACCATGGCTCCTCCATCACATTACTCTGGCCTCTCCATCACACTACCCTGGCTTCTCCATCATACCACCCTGGCCCCTGGGCTTGACTCACTTGAAACTTGAGCACTGGCCTCGATTCATTGGGTTTCTTATGATTCAGACAACAAATGGCCGAGGGAAGGAAGAGCCTGGAGTCCTGTCAGCTGGTTTTATTTGTTGCTTCTAGAGAAGAGCACAGCACTGCATGACAGTGCTGAGCTACAGACCAACACAGACCTCAGGTGAACCCTGCATACTAGACCATCAGGCAAAAGCTGGTGACAAAGGCCATCTGCCTGCTCCACAGGACTGTCTCCACTGCACCTTCCCAAGACCCACAGCCATGTCTCCTCCCCTGATGGCTATGTGCTTATTACTGATCTGATAATTCATCCTGCAGCCATACAATGAGCATATTGCACCTTTTAGCGAAAAGAGTTAAGGTAAGGGGACACTGGGCAGATCTAGAAAAGATCTAGTTGTGGCTTATTATGGTCAGTAGATAGAACCCAGAAAGGGCTGGAGAGCTGCCTCACAGTGAAGAGTACTTGTGGCTTTTGCAGAGGACCACATGGGAGCTCATAAGTGCCAGCAACTCCAGTTCCAGAGGATCTAACACCCTCTTCCTCACTCTTCTTCATCCCCCCAAGGGTTCCCACACATACACATGGTGCACTAGAACTCACAGACACACACTCATACAGGCACACATGCACATGCATACACAGAGACACAAATAAATAAATGATTTAAAAAGAGTCCAGATATCATGAGTTTCCCATTGTAAGCTTACTTGGGATGGAGGGGGAGATTAGAATGGTTAGTGAAAATTTTGTTTATTTTTTCTTTGTTAAAGAAATTACTCTGATTTAGTTTAGGGCTTTGTGGAATAGCCAGAAACATTCTTCTTGCATAAATGAAGGAACACACTCCTGCCTAATACAGTGAGTGCCTTGCACTTAGAGGACACTTGACTAACTGTGGCTAATGATGAGACGAGGACTAGTTTCCATTCTGAATGAACAGACTCCATTCTGCTCGATGAGTCTACCACAATGAGAACAGACTTTAAAAGTTCACTGTATTCAGAAAGGGATTTCCGTGCTCGCTTCGGCAGCACATATACTAAAATTGGAACGATACAGAGAAGATTAGCATGGCCCCTGCACAAGGATGACATGCAAATTCATGAAGCATTCCATATTTTTTGGCACAACTGGCTGTTATCATGTAGAAGAATGAGAATTGATCCATTCTTATCTCCTTGTACTAAGGTCAAGTCTACGTGGATCACGGAACTCCACATAAAACCAGAGACACTGAAACTTATAGAGGAGAAAGTGGGGGAAAACCTTGAAGATATGGGCACAGGAGAAAAATTCCTGAATAGAACTGTAAAGGCTTGTGTTGTAAGATCGAGAATTGACAAATGGGACCTCATAAAATTGCAAAGCTTCTGTAAGGCAAAAGACAC
>NC_034591.1:18394720-18402630 GCF_900095145.1 Mus pahari
AGAGAGAGAGAGAGAGAGAGCGCACAGGGGGACATTATTTGCCTGAAGTGCATATGGAGGCTCTGGAGAGTCTGTTCTTTCCTTCTTCCTTTACATGGGTCTGAGCTATTGGACTCTGGGCACAGGGTGCTGAGCCATCTCTCAAGCACCACCTTTGCATTTTTAAGGTGGGGAATAGGTTGGAGGTGACATGGTGCTTTATTTACTCCCTCAGCAGTCGTCTCCTGATGAGAACATTTCCCTTCGAACCCACAATGCTTGTTTCTCCTCTGCAATAACGTTAGTTCTTGGACACCGCTTGGGAACCTGCCCATATTCACTTTCCTTTATTGTGAGTGTGTGGTTGGAGAGATTTGTCATGTAAATGGGACAAGTGGAACTTGGGAAATTTTCACCTTTTCTTCTAGGGTGATAAGGAAAATTCATTACTTCTTGTGAGGTTAAAGTCACGTCCCAGTGCAAGATAGTTTCTGAGGCCCAAAGAGCCCCTGAGAAGCCCAAAGACAAGTTGTCAAAGGGTTGGAGTGAAGGCTGTAACTGATCTCCAGATGTGCACTGAGCAAAGGAAGTTTCCACATGGGAGGGTGGTATGTGCAGAGCTCTCCTCTGGAATGCATGCTGTTCTCAGAAGGACACACAGCCAGCCAGATGGACAGACAGCCACAGAAAGCACCTTGAATGTCTAATGTAGAGCTAGGTGCCCTCTCTGAGCATGGGCTTCTTTCTGATCACACATCCACAGGCTACAGCTTCCAACAGCAACATGAGGAAAGGACTGGAAGATGATGTCTTTAATGCAGTGTTGGGGGTAATTCTACTGCTAATTGTGTATAAGAAACAGTCAGCATTGTTTATGAATATAATTAAAAAGTAGAATTAGCCCAAACTTTGGAAGAAAGAGATGAGAAAACAAAGCTAATTGTGTTGTGACATTTAATTTAGTAAAAAACAATCAAGGTTTGTTTAGAATAGTCTTGCATAAAAGGACAAATATTATTTGATTATCTTTGCTTTTTTTTTTTTTTTTTTTTTTTTTTTTTTTTTCTTTCACATTTGTAAAGTACCAGCTGCTGTGTTAATTCAGAGCGACGGCAGNAGAATAGTCTTGCATAAAAGGACAAATATTATTTGCACTTCAGCTTTTTTTTTTTTTTTTTTTTTTTTTTTTTTTTAGCCTTTCACTTTTGCATAGTACCAGCTGCTGTGTTAATTCAGAGCGACGGCAGCCTGGACAGACATGAGTGTGGCAGTGCTGTCCACACAGAGGCACAGATGACCCTTTATATGCTAACCAGAACTGACCTCCAGCATTCAGTTTTGCCTTCATGCCTGCTGTCTGAGGCTTTAATTCCTCATTTCTGGAATTGTCAGTGTTGGTCAATTTTCCCACCATAATCAGATGCTAAGAGAAAACAGGTTTTAAATAGAAGAAGTACATTCCAGTGACCACAATATGGTTGTACATTGGAAGATGGAAACACGCTAACCTTAAGTCTGACTGGATTCAGTTACAGCAATTACAACCACCCTCATGTCACTGTAGAGAGTTAACTGTGTGATCTATTATGAGGGCTTTATTGCACACAAATAAAATTATAGCAGTTTATTGTTATTAATTATTAATGCTCAAAGCCCATTATTAGGGGAAACATTCATCCAACAGTAATGAGAGACTCAAGAGATTAATTTAATTTAATTTTATTAAATTAAATAAACACACAAAGGTTAAACATAGATTCTGACCACATTCTCTGCATTACCATCCAACCCAGAATTCACAGTGTATGCAATTTATCCGTCTTTAATAGGTTATTTTTTTCCAACTTTAAATTTCCAGCAGGGTAAATGTATTAAGGCCAGCAAGTCATAACTAATGAAAGTTATAAATAAAAGCTTCTCTTCCCTTAACATTTGCCCACAAGAACATGCTTGTTTCTGCTATTTTATTTCTAAATAGAATGAAAACTGAGGTGTTTTGCTTTCCAAACACACTGCAGTTGTGCTCTGGTCTCTCACCAGAACACCAAATGCAAAGGCAGAAGAGAGTTCTGTGCACCGCTTCTAAATCACAACCAGACTGTGCAACGTTTTGTATGCAAAGTGCTGGAGGTACAAATGTGTCCTGCTGGCTGTGGAAAGAGAGGCCAGCAGTTTCTGCTTCCCTTGACTTTGCAGCATAATATGCTCTGACAGGGACCCTTCTGGGCCTATAGGGTTCAGTGGACTACAAAGATACCTGGAGCTCAGCTACTCCTGGAGGTTTAGACAAAGACATGCTCAAATGTTCTTGTATTATAAAACCTGAAAAGATACAGAAAGAAAAAAATCTTATTAGCACTTGAAAAATATCTTAGAGATTTCTTAGAAGCAAATAGCTGATCCTTGGTAGAGTCAAGAGGGTAGACAACATGTCACAAGACCTCTGCCATGCTTAGTGACCGCCTCCCAGCTTCAGCTTCCCAGACTTTCCAGAGCACCTCGGACTCTCAAATGCAGGGACCCACCCCTAAGTCAGCAATGCAGGCAGCCCCTGCTCAGGTGAAGCCCACTACAAGACAATAGCCATAGGCTCTGAACTGGTTTTCCATGGGGAGAGTAGGACCAACTTAGCCTAAAGAGTTCCAGTTTAAAATTTCAGGAGCCCATGTTTATGTTTACTCACAGCACAATATTTTGGGGGAGATGTAGGACTAGAGAATGTGATAGTTACTTTTACATTGCTGTCACATAACAAAATCAACTTAAGGACACAGGTGTTGGTGTTGGTGGTGGTGATGATGATGATGATGATGATGATGATGACTTGGCCTATAGTTTCAGGAGGTTTTAGTCCAATATGCACTAGGCAAGGCACAACTTGGAAGTGTGTAGCAGATGCTGTTCACATCACAGAGGCCAGGGATCAGAGGAAGAGATCAGAATCGGGAGGTGGGTAGACCATTCAAAGGCCTGCCCTTCCACCTCCTTCCACCATCTATGCCTCCAACAGGTTTCCTGGGCTTCCAAAAGAGCATCTCCAGCAGGAGAAGCACAGAAACTGTGGCTTGCGGGGGCTTTAGATTCAAACGGTCTCCAGGTCTTTGGGTCACAATACAACAGGGAGAATTACATGGCAGCTGGGGACCAATCAAAATGTTTGTACGATCTCCAGCATTCAGTATTGAGTAATGGGATGCCTTGCTTCATTTCAATATTACCTAAGGTTGTCCCTTCTGGCACGTGCACACTCCTGAGACTGCCCCAGGAAGGCTTAGCCTGCACAATCTGTTTGCAGCTAATAGAGAAGTTAGTTGAGAAATTTAAAATAACCAAGTTTTCATATCATAAATGTTCTTACTGTTAGGACCTAGGTAAAATGCTAAGGCCTGGGTAACAGTTACCTGGATAGCCTGCCATTGTAAGGAAACTTTCTCATATGTTTCTGCTGTTACTAGGAACCAATCGCAATAGAAGTCAGAAGAACTGTTTGGTATAATTACTCACAGTAAGTCTGGACCTGAACCAACCACCCAACAGCACTTCCTGCATCTCTGTATAAGCTTTTATGGTATAAGCTGCCCCTGGGATGGACCCCAACATAAGAGAGACACTGCACCAATACAAGAAACTATTTGGAATAAGACTTCCATTTGAGTAAGGGTTGAGTAAAGTTTAAGTTCTTTCTGGGAACTGACATCCTACTTGGCAGAAAGAGACATGTACCTGGGTAACTGACATCCTGGTTGGCAAGTTAAGACATGAATATTAGACAAGGAAAGTCCCTTGCCACAGTTGAATATCTCAACCAATGGAAACAGGATAAATGTACAGCAAAGTCATGTTCCTGAGGAATCCCCTATCCCTAAATCCTGATTGGTGAAATAACTTGGCACAAATGTTTGTAGATCTTAGGCTTAAAAAGCCCTTGTAGGACCTTAACTCAGGGTCACAGTTCAGTCCCTGGATTTGGACTGTCGCCCTGGTTGATCAGTCCTGGGCAAATGCTCAATAAACCATCCCTGTCTGACTAAGATCAGTGTTCATATGGTTTGTGGGGTGACTCCTAGAACCCAACACTTACAAAGAAAAAAGATTTGCAAATGCCTTTTATATATATATATAAAATCTGTGTGTATGTGTATGAATATATATGAATATATGTGTGTAACAATAATAAAGGAAAAGAGGCTATCAATTTAGGAGTGAGGCGGGGCATGGGAGGGGTGAGGTGGAAGGGCTATGGAAGGGTCTGAAGGGAGGAAAGGGAAAGAGGGAAATGATGTAATTATATTTTAATTAAAAGTAAATCTAGTTTAAAATGTCAACAAAATACTGGGGATAACATGGGGAAATGGAAATCATTTTTTTAGTGAGAGTATAAATTAGTGCACCCACTGTGGTGGTCAGTGAGGAAGTGTCTCAGAAAGCTAAAGCTAGAGTGTCCATGCCTGGGCACACACCCCATGCTCTCCTATCCTTCTAGAGCATGCCTGTGGTCACAGTGTTGAGGAAATGAGCCCAGCCTAGATATCTGCCAACCCACTGATGAATCATAAAAACATGCTACATATACACAATTATGTTTTATTTAGCTGTAAAGAAAAATGAAATTCTGAATTTTGTAGGAAAATGGATGGAAAACTGTAGCTCAACTGGTGCAATGTTGGCATGCCTGCTCTAAGAATAGCCAACTGTTTTCTGAGTGGAATGTAGGCCTGCTCCACATGAATATATAACCAACTCCATCAAAGGATCCTGAGGCATAGGTAGTACAGGAAAATCTACTATTGTTCTGCTAAATGGTCACAGTCAAACTTTGTTTTGAATATTTGTGAATATTTATGTTCCTACTACTATACTCATCTAATCAGGCTGTTCTTGAAAAAGTCAGCTGAGAACCATTGGAAAAGTCCACCAGGCACCCCCGTGCTCTGAAGAGAAAGGCTGATTACATTCCTCAGACCACATGAGTGACTGACCTTCGGCCACCTGCAGATAAGGGAAGTCCAGAGCATGTAGACACATTCCTCAGGGCAGATTGACCATTGACCACCAGTAGACCTCATTCCCTAAGGACAAATCAGTTTAAAATTTATACAGTTCTGCCAATCACTGTGCCTAGTGGCTGTTGCTCTATTCTACCCCTGAAAACTGTATAAAAACTGGCTGAACAGACTGCCTGGGGTTGTTGCCTCTCCTCCAGGTGCAGGGCCACTCCAGCATGCTGGAACAATAAATTCCTCTTGTTTTTTTATTGATCCCTGGCTCCATGTGGTTCATTCAGAGGTTCCCCAGTAGCTAAGGCTTGTTAGAGTCTTAAATTCTCAGTCCTTTTTGGCAATGATTAATGAAGGGACTCACAATTACTCAAAGTTCTGAGAATACGAGCATGGAACCTCTGTATCAACTCTCCACCATCCAGAGCTCTGGGGACACAGCAGAGGGGGAGTGGGGGGGGCGGTTGTGGGGTAGGGGTATAAAAACTGGAGGGTGTGGAGCCCTGTGAAGTAATGTTGTGCTCAGGAACTCATGAAGGACCTGTAGGAGCTCAAGCCGGTCAACATTCCAGCATGGATGGGGGAAGGGCTCTGATAGCAGAGGAGCTATTGGCAGTTAATGGCGGCCAAGGGAGGGGAAGCCATTTTTCTTTGGGGATGTAGCTACTGTGTCACCCATGTTCCAAGTGGATGCTTCACCAGGAATATATGGACAATGCCAATTACACTCAGTGGGTTATAAAATAAGGACACATAGAGCAAGAGAAGGACAGAAAGGTAGGGGGCATATTGGGGGACAGAGGGGTAATAGATATGATCAAGATATATTCTATACATACCTTATTTTTTAAGAAGGCAATTTAATACTCTAGACAAAAGTTTGAGTGCCTGAGGGTGATGTGAGAATTGAAAAGAGTGTTATCATATGGCTCTGATTTAACTTATATTTTCCCAATTAAAAAGCAAAATACATTATTTATGCCAATATGTATATTATATACATTTGCATATACATACAGACATACATATATACATATATATACATATATACATATATATATATATATGTAGTGATGCATTGCTATAAACTGAATATATGATGGTCTTCCCATATGAATAGCTAGAGCTGAACTCTACTTATTGCTAGTGATACCTTAGCCATACTTACAGCTTGTATGAGTTCTCATAAGGAAATGACCTAATACATTTACCCCTGACTATTAACTAATGAGTGACAGTACACATATACAGTCATTATTTTATACATATATATTTACCTATTAGTATGTATTTCATTGAATGGTTCTCAAGTTAAACAAATGTTTCCAGTTAAAAGTATGTATGTATATATATATATATATATATATATATATATATATATATATATATATATATATATACTTATAAAATAGTGTTAACCAAAACTGGAGACTGGGGGAGGGGTTCTTGAGAATAAAAAGCTTTATTGTACAGATGTCAGAAAAAGACCATGTGGTCCTGGGACACGTGACTGGGCTCCCAGCAGGAAGGCAAAGTAGCAGTTAGCAATATGTCTGCTAGACCTAAGAATAGAAACTTGGGGGAGGAAATATAAAGGGCTTACACCAAGACTGCAGTGGCTAAAGATAAGACAATGCACAGGGGTGGGCAGTAATTCTCCATAGGGAGAAGCACTTTGCTGCTGCAAGATTAAGATTTATAACTCAGGATGCTTATTTACTTCTGGCATGGTAGTGTGTGATGGTTAGTGTCAATTTTCAATCTGACATCTAGAATCACCTTGGCAGAGGGCCCTGTGGGTACTCTGGTGGGAGATTCCTGAGTGCATTAATTGATGTGGAAAGACCATTCTTTTCTCCTTTATTGAATGAGAAGAAGTCCACACATGCATATAAGGTGTTTCAATCAAGTCCACCCCTCAAAGCCTCCCCTCCAGTTCTTCTATTTCTCTACCACCTCCATCCTCTCCCAATCTCAAATGTTATCTTTTAACCCATGAAGTCCACTAAGCACTGCCAGTATGTGCTCATGCAGAGCATCTATTGGAGCATGAGCAGTTCTCCCAGGACAGTTCCCTGAAGAAAATGGGCTCTCTGCCGCAATAGCCACTAGTTGCCAATAGTGCCTCAGCTAAGGCACTATTAGATTGCAGGGGTGGGATTTCCTGACCATCTCCCACACCCGTGATGATATTTTGTCTGCCTTGATTTTGTGCAGGCCTGTGCACACAGCCACATCTGTTGTCAGTTTATATGTGCAGCTTCCAAGAAAACGTTGGGTTTGTTAGTCATCCACTGCCCCTGGCTCCGGCTCTGGCTCTCAGAATTCTTTTGAGTCGTCTTCCACATTGATCCCTGAGCTTTACTTAGGAGGAAAGAGTGCTAGATGAATGTCCCATTTAGGGCTGATTGTTCCACAGTCTCTCATTCTCTGCACTCTCTGCTGTTACTAGATGGTTCTCTGATGAGGCCAGAGAGCTTCACTTATCTATGGTTATAATGACATGTCTTTAGCAGTCTGTTTAATGTCGCGCCTGTCACTCCTGCCTGCAGGATATAAGGACTACGACACGCAGAGATTCTTCCACAGCTTCTTTATTCTCTTGTTGCTTGCTGAAGCGAAAGGACCCCGAGCCCGATACCCTCTGGTTTATAGCCCTAAGGGGAACGTGTCTGCCTGTGATTGGTGCTTACTTCCGAACCTCATTAGCATCTCTGTGCTGGCTCATCGCAGAGCACGGCATGCGCCTAGCAAGCTGTTTTTTCTCTCCCTTCCCCCTTTCGGGTCGGGCGCCATCTTGCAATGGCGGAATGTGGCGGCTTGCCACATCTCCTCCTTTTTTGTTTTATGGCCACAAGGCACCATCGATCAATCCTTGACTTTCCTCAAGACAAAGCTATCAAGATGGGAGAAATGAGTAAGCCCTAGATCACT
>NC_034591.1:18402641-18411376 GCF_900095145.1 Mus pahari
CATTTTGGACAAACACCAGGTACTCTTTTATTTTGTTGATTATTATCACTCTTTTTACATTGTTTTTGAATATGTCCCTTTTGTCCACATCTATAACAGATCCTATCACTCCCTCTTTGAGCTGCAAGGACAGCCGCAGCTAGCCCCGCTTTAGACAATGGCCCTCCAATTTCATGGCATGCCTTCATCCAGGCTTGTAGCCCTTTCCCCTTCCAAGGAGTGATGGCACTCCTACACTCTTTAGTACACTGCTCATATATTAACTGTTNTATTAAAGGCATGGCTGTGTCCTGATCCCCAAATTTTTTTCCTGCAGTCTCCATCATTCTTGCTACAAAATCTGAAAAAGGCTCATTGCTACCNTGAATGATCTTTGTTAAGTTACCGCTTACTTCTCCTCTATTGGGTAAATATTTCCATGCCTTCAAGGCAGCCGTATTAATTTGTTCATAGACTTGGTCCGGGTAAGCAGTTTGATTATTGGCCCATTGTCCCTGTTCTGTAAGCATATCAAAGTTCCACCCTGGCTGTCCTGNCATAGCATTGGCTCGAGCCTGGGAGGCACAATAATCATGCCACAGAGATTTCCACTCTAAATATTGTCCCATAGTGAGATAGGCCTTGGTAACAAAAGTCCAATCAGTTGGTGTCATAGCTGCATGGGTTAATCTCTCAACTTGTGCTTGAGTATACAAGGCATTAACCCCATACGNCCTCACAGCTTCTGCCAATTCTTTAACTTGTTTATGTTCTATAGACTGATAAAATCTAACATTATTAGCATCCTCAAACACAGGAAACATCCGTCTCAACTTTCTGCATGTCTTTTCCGTGCAGAAGGAGAACTTGCATTTCCTTTTTCCTCCCTCCCGGTAGGGCGGAGGTGGAGCTGAGGACGCCATTTTACAAGCTTTCTTTTTTACATCCTTTCTATTGTCTGGGCCGTACCTGTCTCTTTCATATTCAGCAGCAGCCTCATCTAGCTCTTCCTCCTCACTCTCTGATAAATCAGAATCATCTGAGCTCGTCAGCCCAAGAAGTTCAAATTCAGCCAAAGGGTAATTTACTGTTGGTTTTCCTATTTCTGTTATGTTATCTACCTTTTCTTTGTCCCTTTTTTGTTTCTGTTTTGATTCTTTTCCCGTTCTGTTTCTGACATGCTCTCTTGAACTTCTTCTAGTATTCTTTGTCCCTGTTTAACCTGTGTTTCATACCTCTTATCCTCTATGCAAGCTTCTATCAGCTTCCAAATTGGTCTTATTCCCAGGCCAAGGTTTCCCTTCTCTGCGACTTGGTCTATATCTTTTCCTAATTTTTGCCAACTAGGTNAGGTTAGTGATCCACTACAGATAAACCAAGGTGCAATCCTATCCACTTCTTTTAAGAATCTCTCTAAACATTTTTATGATATTTTTAAATCTCTCTCTTTCAGTAGGGCCTCTAAAGCCCCAATCATCTGTTTTGAAGGTGAATTTCCCATGTTACTGATTTATTTAACCTGGCTTACTGGCTGTCCTGCTTTAACAAGTACACTCGCATCCAGGATGATGACAATTTATGCAGAGGAAAAAGATAAGTATAAGGATAGCAAACACGGGAATACTCAAAGCTACCCACAAAGGATCAATACCCTAAACAAGCATGTCTCTCAGAACTAATCCGGCGTACCTCTTACCGGACGATCCTAGGNTNTGTGGTTCTGAATCTCACCAGACGAACTGGGGTCCCCGCTGTGCCGCAGATGTCGATACCTGGATTCCAGCACCAAATGTCAGCGCCCATCGCTCCCGCCTAAAGGATATAAGGACTACGACACGCAGAGATTCTCCCACAACTTCTTTATTCTCTTGTTGCTTGCTGAAGCGCAAGGACTCCGAGCCGAAAACCCTCTGGTTTATATAGCCCTAAGGGGAACGTGTCTGCCTGTGAATGGTGCTTACTTCCGAAGCCTCATTAGCATCTCTGTGCAGAGCCTAGCAAGCTGTTTTTTCTCTCCCTTCCCCCTGTTGGGTCGGGCGCCATCTTGCAATGGTGGAATGCGTCGGATTGCCACAGTTTAACACTATATTTATTTAGAAGAATAATAGTGAGGGTTCTTCTCTACTATCTAGCCTCAGGTTGGCTCTGTCAATGGTGCCAGATTTGAGCACGGCCTTGTGGAGTGGGCCTTAAATACAACCAGAAAGTGTTTGGTTACTCCCATAACATTCATGCCATATTCTAACAGTTGGCATATCTTGCCAGACAGTTGTTACTGTAGCTCACAGGGTTCACATCTGGGTAATACTGATGATTGCTTTTCTCCCATTAGCATACACAGCACCTTCTAGCACTATAAAAGAACTATCCAGTAGCAATGAACCTTCCAGGCTGGTACCAGATTGATCTCTCCATGCTGTGACTTAAGTATGTGGTGTCTTCAGCAATAGTGGGAAAGGCCCATCGTAATTGTGGGTGGGATCATTCCCTAATCAGGGGATTCTGGATTGCATAAAATGGAGAACGTGGACATTCATCACCTTTTTCCTCATTGTGAACATGGAAAGACCAGCTGCTTCAAGCTCCTGCTGCCTTGACTTTTATGTCACGATGAGCTACACTTTGAGTATGAGCCCAAGTAAACCCTCCCTTCCTTGATCCGATGTCGTCAGCGTCTTATCACAGCAACAGGGAAGTGAGCGAAGACACAGCACCCGGAGTTTGACCATCCAGAAAATCACGGTTTCGGTGTATTAATACACTCAGGATATGGATCAGTCCTGGTTGGTTCTCCTTACAGTGGCAAGCTGATTAATAACCTTTATCTGTCCTCACATCTCTCCTCTAGTTGGCGACATCTTGGGATTTTTTCTCTTTTCATTGTAGAAACATACACAGATGAGAATAAGTGCATTGTGTGCATATATACACAAATGTATGTAAATACACTTAAATTCTGATTCCTGTCATCTCACTCAACATTTTAATGATAGATGCTTTGACTAAGGCCATAGAAATAATAAATTAAATCCTCAAATATGGATAGAGATAGAACAAAGAAGAAGATGAAACTTAAAGAGAGATGGCCAGCTTCCTGAACAACAGGAAGACATAGGAATAATTTAGAAGTGAGCTACCTTACGCTTTCCATAGCACTAAGAAGCAAAACTGACATCCAAACTGAAACCAAAGAAAAAAGAAGCAGCTGTTCATTGGCCCCAGGCAGGCTAGCCCTGATAGCCATTAAAGGATGTTTACTGTCATTGTTTTACTTACTTAAAGTAAACTGGTGATGGGGAAGCTCTAGTATGTGGCAGTAGACAGGCTTTACTTTTCCCCAGTTAGGTCCCACCCCATCATCCTAGCTGGTCCACCTGGGACAGCCTGCTGAGACAGGAGCCCAGCATAGCAGCCCTCTGAGAGGCTCCACTGACTGAGACAGATATAGACACCCACAACCAAACACTGAACTGAGGTCGGGGATACCTATGGAGGAGTTGGGGAAGCACTGAAGGCCCTCAAGGAAATGGCATCCCCACAGGAAGACCAACAATGTCAATAACCCGGACCCCTGAGAGCTCCCGGAGACTAAGCCACCAACCAAAGTGCACACATGGACTGGTACCAGGCCACCAGGCACATACGTAGCAGAGGGCTGCTATGTCTGGCTTCTCTGGGAGAAAATGTGCCTAATCCTGCAGAAACTTGATGCACCAAGGTTGGAGAATACATGGAGGGGTGTCTTCTCAGAGGCAAAGGGGAGAGAGGAACACAGAAAGGGGGAGCTGGGAAGGGGCAGTATTTGGGGATGTAAATAAATAAATAATTTAAAAAAAATCCTGCCTCATACACACTGCCTGAAAGAATGATGCCCTTGACTTAGAAACTCAGGGGTAATGGAAACTTCAGTTAAAGGAGCCCAAGGATGCACAGCTCGGCACAGATCAGACTGTGAGGTTCTCCAGAGCCCTAGCTTTCCCAGCCTGCATCTATCGTCTAGTGTGTGTGTGTATGTGTGTGTGTGTAGGTGTATGCATGTGTAGGTGTATGTGTGCGTATGTGTGTGTGTGCATGTGTGTGTGTGCACGTGTGTATGTATGTGTATGTATGTGTGTGTGTGTATGTGTGTGTATGTGTGTGTGTGTATGTGTGTGTGTGCACTCCTCCTGCAGACACTGACAGTTAGCATTGCTCTCGGGAAGGCCCTCTTCTGGGCCCACACTGGAAACAGAGCGCCTGTGTTCAGACCCGGGCTTCTCTACCCACAGGGCACACAGCCACACTCAGCTTGTCTGGCTTCTTTAAGCCTTGGTTTTTCAACTCTGTAGTGCTGCAGAGCAGATGAGAAGATGGTGTTTGGTGGAGTCACTGCTTAAAAGAGCCTAAGGCATAGTGTGTATTAGTAGTAGTATTCACATTCAGTCACCACCATCACCTTCACCATCACCATTATACTCAAAGCATCAAAGGGCAGTCAGTGTGAAGGGGGTGTGGCAATGAGTCTTCTGGGAAAGGTAAGTTTATGACTCAGCCTTTGTTCTTTCCCTGTCTGTAAGGCCCCAAAGACAAGGGGTTAAGATAGACATTGCGTTGGGATAGACAACAGGATAAGTTCCACAGAGCAAAGCCACTTGTGTGGCATGGGACATAAACAATATTTTCTTAACATTTGAGCTTAATACTTATGCCATAAATGTACAGGACCATCCTACGAATACTCAAATAAAATACATGAGGGGAGACCTCTTTGGCTTCTGTCCTGAACCTAGTTCCATCCTTCCATGTGCTGCCCAGAAAGGACTATGCACTAGGTACATCGTAAGCGATCGAGTTTCCATACTGCTTTGTACTGTTGTTCAGCAGCATCTGGAGAGGCTTCCATGTGACTAATTATAAACAGTTCTACCTCACAGATTCTTTCCCATGCGTATCTCTTACCCCTCATCGTGACGGCTAGCATCAGTAGTGGTGAGTGTTAAGCCCAGTTCTCGGGAACCCCGGAAGAACACCAGAAAGTGCAAGTCTGATGTAATAATAGAGAGTCTTTTTTCCATGAGTCTGACTCAGATCGCAAGGCCCAGGTTAGGGGCTTGGAGTATTTCTATGTTCACATGCATTAAGCTGGGATCTTAGAACCTTGGGGTTATGTGACTGGGGAGGTGCGAATGGGAGTGCCATTCTTCAACCCTGATAACATTTGTTCAGACAGTGGGGTGGAACTGTGCATCTGCAGAGGGACCTTCCTGACCTGGAAAAAGTAACGTATTGCATTATCAGAAGCTAGTGTGCCTTAACAACTCAGTTGCAGCTGTCTGGGAACACTTTATTGCCCTTCTCCCATGGTCCAAGGGAGGGCTTTCTATTATTTCCAGGGTATCAATCTCTGCTTCCTTTAAGGGCAGGAGCCATCTGTAACAGGGAAACGCTGGTTATCTATCAAGGGAGTGTTGGCCTCGGTGACAGGGAGGTTTGGGTGTCCCGCGCCATCGTCTCGCCAGCAAGAACGCACGCGGACACCAGGATCCTTCTGCAGCACAGCATTTATTGCATCTTGAAGAGGAAGACGACGAGGCCCAGCGAGCGACTCCCTATATAGTCCCCAAGGCTGCGTGTCCACGTCTAATTGGTTGCTTACTCATGATCTCACTGTTACGCCCCGGGGCGGGCAAAGACTTGGCGTAAAACCCATTTGCACCTGCGCACATTGGTTGTTTACCCGAAATACACGGGCGGTGGCCAGTGGTAGCCAGCGCCATCTTGTAATGGCGTTACGTGGCTTCCCACACTTGGGTATGGTGCTTTCTGTCTGTTCCCAAGGCTGGCATCTGCCCTGTGGGGGGAGGTCATCACGGGAAGGGAGCACTACTTTGAAAAAGAAAAAGGGGGAGTTCCACTAATTCTGGTGCCAGGCTGGGCCTTCTTCAAAGACCAGAGGAGCCTATGAAGTGGGGAGGGAAAGAGTGTGAACTTCTCTAGCCCCTGTGAGGCAGGGAAGTTCAGAGGCAGGCTCCCTGTGTCCCTGTAGTAAGCATCATCCCTCAGACAGTGAGCTACTGTTTGGTTTTACCAGCTGTAAATAGAGACAGACCACAAGTGGCTCTGAGCTTCAACTTCCTGATCCACCGATAAGAGGTCATGTTTCTAAATCTTCACACAGCTACGCTAATCCCTGTTTTGGATTTTGAGACAGAGAAAACCATTCTTTACTAAAAATCCGAACAAAGAAAGTTGTGTCAGTGGGCAAAAGCTGATAGCCCCCGGGAGACACTTCACACCAACAGGATATGCCTCCCACAAAGTGGGATTTGTTCAGAGAGTCTGTCTGGCTTAATTCTCATAACTCATACAGAGTACTCAAAAGGATGTGGGCCTATTCTACATTCCAGGAGTCAAGGTACTTTGATATAGTCCCAGATTAAGTAATGCAGTTGAGTTGTTGTTGAAGGGTGTTAAAGAGAAGATCTAAGTGTGCGAAAAAAAGAAAGTATTTGAGTGCCCAAAAGTGTGCAGTCTTTTGTTCAGTATTTATTGAGCAACTACTATATGCAGTGGTGGGGATATTAAAGAAAATGGTCCAAGAATCTCCAAAGTCTTAGTAATGGATGCTGTCTCCCTGTGGGGGGTGTGCATTGTGGAGACTCTCTCTTTTTTTAAAAAAAATTTATTTATTTATTACATGTAAGTACACTGTAGCTGTCTTCAGACACTCCAGAAGAGGGCATCAGATCTTGTTGTGAGCCACCATGTGGTTGCTGGGAATTGAACTCAGGACCTTCGGAAGAGCAGTCGGGTGCTCTTACCCACTGAGCCATCTCACCAGCCCACATGGAGACTCTCTCTTGGTGCTCAGCCTATCACCAAGAAGTGTCTACGGGCTGTTGAGAATCTGATAAAGCAAGCGTTGGAAGCTGCTCGTCAGTTTGCTTTCTTAGTCCCTGAAGGAGGAGGATAACAGTAGCCTTTTCATTCTTGTTTTTATTTTTTATCATTGCTTTTAGACCATACAAAGTGCCATGACTGATAGTGAAAAGGACATTCTCTTTCACCAGTAAAGGGGAGGGGGTGTCCTGTTAGCATCTGACCGAGTAGTGTGATCATTATCTCTGAGAGGGTCTGTGAGGGGTGTCTGAATTAGGCTAAGTCAAGTGGGAAGACCAAGCCTATATGTGAGTAGCACCAATCTGTGCTCTGAGGTCCTAGGTTGAGTGAGTGCAGATATTCACTCTGCTTCCTGGCAGATGCAGGGCGATGGCTGCCTCATTCTCCTGATGCTGTGGCCCTGTCACAAACTGTGGGGAATTTTGTCTCAGTAATGAACACAGTCATTACGGCAAACAGTGAGCCTGAGTGTGGGGTGTGTTAACTGTGAAGGCTGTAGCACTGATGAGGAGCGGATGAGGAGGAAGGACCATACAACTTCCTTCTCCCTCTTCCTTTTGGGTTAGCTTTGGGTCACTGCGACGAATCACCTGAGATCAATAATGTACAACGTGTAGTATTTATTTTAACTCAGCCTTCAGAAGTCTCAATCCATGGTCACTTGGCCTGGTGACCTTTGACCTGTGATGACATAATACATCACAGTGGGTAAAAACTGATTACCTCCTGACAACAGAGAACCAAAAGAAAGACCGAAGGACCCAGGCACAGTCAGATCCATCCAGGGCACATTCCTAGCCACAGACTTTCTCTCCAGAGAGGCACCACCCCTTAAAGTCTCCACTGCTTCCTGTAGTCCCTAAAACAGATCTCTCACGAGCCAGCTGCCTTCCAAACACCTCACCTGTTAGCACTACCACACTGGGGACAGAGCCTTCAAGACCTGAGCAGAAGGTAAATCTTTGGAGTCAAACCAGCTCCACCTTCAAACTGCAGTAGATAAGACATGGGGCGCTCACAGTCTCATCTGTCTTCAAGCACACTTTGGTGCTAAGTCCTTGAGGAAGCAAAGATCAACCCCTGTGGGGCACTGGGCTACACACAGGCAGCCCGGTCTCCAGTCGAGCTGAGGTCTTCAACCCCGGTGGGACCCGGTGGGTGGTAATTTCCACCTACATGGGACTGAAGGCATTTGATCATGTCTCCTGGACCTCCCTCCCCCCCTTTCCTCCCTCCTCCTGTTGAAGTTACCGCCCCCACAGCCCCCCATAAGAGAAGCATGTGGCTAGCAGTCATGTAGACAATGTCCCAAGCTTCTGGTATTCTGGCTAGACTCCTCCCCACAGTTACCTAGCAACAGCAAGATAGCCCAGCCCAACTATAAGAGGGGCTGCTTGGCCCCACCCCTCTCTCTTTAAGCTTTTACCCCCCCCCTCTCTCTCAGCCTTCTCCTTTCTTACTCTCTAACTCTCTTTCTCTCTTTCCTTTCCCCCTTTTCTCCTCTTGGGCATGGCTGGTCTCTCTCCCCCCAACCTCTCTCTCTCTCTCCCCCCCCCCTTTTTTTGTTTTGTTTTTCGAGACAGGGTTTCTCTGTATAGCCTTGGCTGTCCTGGAACTCACTTTGTAGACCAGGCTGGCCTCGGATTCAGAAATCCGCCTGCCTCTGCCTCCCGAGTGCTGGGATTAAAGGCGTGCGCCGGGCTGGTGAGATGGCTCAGTGGGTAAGAGCACCCGACTGCTCTTCCAAAGGTCCCGAGTTCAAATCCCAGCAACCACATGGTGGCTCACAACCATCCAAAACAAGATCTGACGCCCTCTTCTGGAGTGTCTGAAGATAGCTACAGTGTACTTACATATAATAAATAAATAAATCTTAA